>NC_142163.1:616000-924000 GCF_024610735.1 Ursus americanus | reverse complement strand
GTGTGTTGGGACCTCGTTTTTGAGTATGTTAGGGAATTCCAAATGTTGATGTCTATGCCGGGGACCCAGTGTGAGTGCAGTGTTGTGAGTGTGATTGTGTGTGTGTGTGTGTGTCTTTGAAGGAAACCATTTTGTATGCCTGTGAGAAAAAGTCGATGGGTGTTTCTGTGTGTTTCTTGTGTATGTATGTCTCGGGACAACGTTTTTGGGTATGTCAGGGCAGTTCCAAGTGGTGATGGCTCTGCAAGGAACACTGTGAGTGCTGTGTTGTGAGTGTGACAGTGTGTGTGTGTGTGTTTGGGGGAACCCCACTGTGTCTACCTGTAAGGAAATGTCATTGGGTGTTTGTGTGTGTTTCTTGTGTATCTGTGTTTCGGGAGCACGTATGTGAGTGTGTCAAGGCAGTTCTAATTGTTCATGTCTCTGCTGGAGATCCAGTGTGAGTGCTGTGTTGTGAGGGTGACATTGTGTGTGTGTGTGTGTGTGTTGCTGGAAACCATTTGTATGCCTGTAAGAAAAAGTCAATGGGTGTTTGTGTGTGTTTCTTCTGTATGTGTGTTTCGGGACCACGTTTGTGAATATGTTAGGTCAGTTCCAAGTGTTGATGGCTCTGCTGGAGACCCAGTGTGAGTGCTGTGTTGTGAGTGTGACAGTGTGTGTGTGTGTGTCTGTGTGTGTTTCGAAACCCCACTGTGTATGCCTTTATGAAAAAGTCGATGGGTGTTTGGTTGTGTTTCTTGCGTATGTGTGTGTCGGGACTACGTTTTTGAGTTTTAGGGCAGTTCGAAGTGTGTTATGCCGGAGACCCAATGTGAGTTCTGTGTTGAGAGTGTGACAGTTTGTGTGTGTGTGTCTGTGTGTGTGTTTCAGGGAAACCATTGTGTATGACTGTAAGAAAAAGTCGATGGATGTTTGTGTGTTACTTGTATATGTGTGTGTCGGGCCACGTTTGAGAGTATGTTAGGGCAGTTTCAAGTGTTGAGGGTTCTGCGGGAGACCCAGTGTGAGTGCTGTGTTGTGAGTGTCATAGTGTTTGTGTGTGTGTCTGTGTGTGTGTGTTTTGGGAACACCACTGTGTCTGCCTGTAAGAAAAGTCGATGGGTGTTTGTTTGTGTTTCTGTGTATGTGTGTGTCGGGACCACGTATTTGGGTATGTCAGGGCAGGTCCAATTGTTCATGGCTCTGCTGGAGATCCAGTGTGAGTGCTGTGTTGTGAGGGTGACATTGTGTGTGTGTGTGCGTGTGTGTGTGTATTTGTTGCAGGAAACTATTTGTATGTCTGTAAGAAAAAGTTGATGGGTGTTTGGTTGTGTTTCTTGTGTATGTGTGTGTCGGGACCACGTTTGTGTGTATATAAGGGTAGTTCCAAGTCTTTCTGAGAGTTGTGTTGTGAGTGTGATAGTTTATGTGTGTGTTTATGTGTTTGTGGTAAACCATTATGCATGCCTGTAAATAAAGTCGATGGGTGTTTTTCTGTGTTTCTTGTGTATGTGTGTGTTGGGACCTCGTTTTTGAGTATGTTAGGGAATTCCAAATGTTGATGTCTATGCCGGGGACCCAGTGTGAGTGCAGTGTTGTGAGTGTGATTGTGTGTGTGTGTGTGTGTGTCTTTGAAGGAAACCATTTTGTATGCCTGTAAGAAAAATCGATGGGTGTTTCTGTGTGTTTCTTGTGTATGTGTGTCTCGGGACAACGTTTTTGGGTATGTCAGGGCAGTTCCAAGTGGTGATGGCTCTGCAAGGAACAGTGTGAGTGCTGTGTTGTGAGTGTGACAGTGTGTGTGTGTGTGTTTGGGGGAACCCCACTGTGTCTGCCTGTAAGAAAATGTCGATGGGTGTTTGTGTGTGTTTCTTGTGTATCTGTGTTTCGGGAGCACGTAAGTGAGTGTGTTAGGGCAGTTCCAAGTGTTCATGGCTCTGCTGGAGATCCAGTGTGAGTGCTGTGTTGTGAGGGTGACATTGTGTGTGTGTGTGCGTGTGTGTATGTTTTCCTTGAAACTATTTGTATGTCTGTAAGAAAAAGTCGATGGGTGTTTGGTTGTGTTTCTTGTGTATGTGTGTGTCGGGACCACGTTTGTGTGTATATAAGGGTAGTTCCAAGTCTTTCTGAGAGTTGTGTTGTGAGTGTGATAGTTTATGTGTGTGTTTATGTGTTTGTGGTAAACCATTATGCATGCCTGTAAATAAAGTCGATGGGTGTTTTTCTGTGTTTCTTGTGTATGTGTGTGTTGGGACCTCGTTTTTGAGTATGTTAGGGAATTCCAAATGCTGATGTCTATGCCGGGGACCCAGTGTGAGTGCTGTGTTGTGAGTGTGATAGTGTGGGTGTGTGTGTGTCTTTGAAGGAAACCATTTTTTATGCTTGTAAGAAAAAGTCGATGGGTGTTTCTGTGTGTTTCTTGTGTATGTATGTCTCGGGACAACGTTTTTGGGTATGTCAGGGCAGTTCCAAGTGGTGATGGCTCTGCAAGGAACAGTGTGAGTGCTGTGTTGTGAGTGTGACAGTGTGTGTGTGTGTGTGTTTGGGGGAACCGCACTGTGTTTGCCTGTAAGAAAATGTCGATGGGTGTTTGAGTGTGTTTCTTGTGTATGTGTGTTTGGGAGCACGTATGTGAGTGTGTCAGGGCAGTTCCAAGTGTTCATGGCTCTGCTGGAGATCCAGTGTGAGTGCTGTGTTGTGAGGGTGACATTGTGTGTGTGTGTGTGTGTGTGTGTGTGTGTGTGTGTTGCTGGAAACCATTTGTATGCCTGTAAGAAAAAGTCGATGGGTGTTTGTGTGTGTTTCTTCTGTATGTGTGTTTCGGGACCACGTTTGAGAATATGTTAGGTCAGTTCCAAGTGTTGATGGCTCTGCTGGAGACCCAGTGTGAGTGCTGTGTTGTGAGTGTGACAGTGTGTGTGTGTGTGTGTCTGTGTGTGTTTCGAATCCCCACTGTGTATGCCTTTACGAAAAAGTCGATGGGTGTTTGGTTGTGTTTCTTGCGTATGTGTGTGTTGGGACTACGTTTTTGAGTTTTAGGGCAGTTCGAAGTGTTGATGGTTATGCCAGAGACCCAATATGAGTGCTGTGTTGAGAGTGTGACAGTTTGTGTGTGTGTGTCTGTGTGTGTGTTCAGGGAAACCATTGTGTATGACTGTAAGAAAAAGTCGATGGATGTTTGTGTGTTACTTGTATATGTGTGTGTCGGGCCACGTTTGAGAGTATGTTAGGGCAGTTTCAAGTGTTGAGGGTTCTGCGGGAGACCCAGTGTGAGTGCTGTGTTGTGAGTGTCATAGTGTCTGTGTGTGTGTCCGTGTGTGTGTGTTTTGGGAACACCACTGTGTCTGCCTGTAAGAAAAGTCGATGGGTGTTTGTGTGTGTTTCTGTGTATGTGTGTGTCGGGACCACGTATTTGGGTATGTCAGGGCAGGTCCAAGTGTTCATGGCTCTGCTGGAGATCCAGTGTGAGTGCTGAGTTGTGAGGGTGACATTGTGTGTGTGTCTGCGTGTGTGTATGTGTTCCTTGAAACTATTTGTATGTCTGTAAGAAAAAGTGGATGGGTGTTTGGTTGTGTTTCTTGTGTATGTGTGTGTCGGGACCACGTTTGTGTGTATATAAGGGTAGTTCCAAGTCATTCTGAGAGTTGTGTTGTGAGTGTGATAGTTTATGTGTGTGTTTATGTGTTTGTGGTAAACCATTATGCATGCCTGTAAATAAAGTCGATGGGTGTTTTTCTGTGTTTCTTGTGTATGTGTGTGTTGGGACCTCGTTTTTGAGTATGTTAGGGAATTCCAAATGCTGATGTCTATGCCAGGGACCCAGGGTGAGTGCTCTGTTGTGAGTGTGATAGTATGTGTGTGTGTGTGTGTGTGTGTTTGCGGGAAACCATTTTGTATGCCTGTAAGAAAAAGTCGATGGGTGTTTCTGTGTGTTTCTTGTGTATGTGTGTCTCGGGACAAGGTTTTTGGGTATGTCAGGGCAGTTCCAAGTGGTGATGGCTCTGGAAGGAACAGTGTGAGTGCTGTGTTGTGAGTGTGACTGTGATTGTGTGTGTGTGTGTGTGTGTCTTTGAAGGAAACCATTTTGTATTCCTGTGAGAAAAAGTCGATGGGTGTTTCTGTGTGTTTCTTGTGTATGTATGTCTCGGGACAACGTTTTTGGGTATGTCAGGGCAGTTCCAAGTGGTGATGGCTCTGCAAGGAACAGTGTGAGCGCTGTGTTGTGAGTGTGACAGTGTGTGTGTGTGTGTTTGGGGTACCCCACTGTGTCTGCCTGTAAGGAAATGTCGTTGGGTGTTTGTGTGTGTTTCTTGTGTATCTGTGTTTCGGGAGCACGTATGTGAGTGTGTCAAGGGGATCCAATTGTTCATGGCTCTGCTGGAGATCCAGTGTGAGTGCTGTGTTGTGAGGGTGACATTGTGTGTGTGTGTGTGTGTGTTGCTGGAAACCATTTGTATGCCTGTAAGAAAAAGTCGATGGGTGTTTGTGTGTGTTTCTTCTGTATGTGTGTTTCGGGACCAAGTTTGTGAATTTGTTAGGTGAGTTCCAAGTGTTGATGGCTCTGCTGGAGACCCAGTGTGAGTGCTGTGTTGTGAGTGTGACAGTGTGTGTGTGTGTGTTTGGGGTACCCCACTGTGTCTGCCTGTAAGGAAATGTCGTTGGGTGTTTGTGTGTGTTTCTTGTGTATCTGTGTTTCGGGAGCACGTATGTGAGTGTGTCAAGGGGATCCAATTGTTCATGGCTCTGCTGGAGATCCAGTGTGAGTGCTGTGTTGTGAGGGTGACATTGTGTGTGTGTGTGTGTGTGTGTTGCTGGAAACCATTTGTATGCCTGTAAGAAAAAGTCGATGGGTGTTTGTGTGTGTTTCTTCTGTATGTGTTTTTCGGGACCACGTTTGTGAATATGTTAGGTGAGTTCCAAGTGTTGATGGCTCTGCTGCAGACCCAGTGTGAGTGCTGTGTTGTGAGTGTGACAGTGTGTGTGTGTGTGTCTGTGTGTGTTTCGAAACCCCACTGTGTATGCCTTTATGAAAAAGTCGTTGGGTGTTTGGTTGTGTTTCTTGCGTATGTGTGTGTCGGGACTACGTTTTTGAGTTTTAGGGCAGTTCGAAGTGTGTTATGCCGGAGACCCAATGTGAGTTCTGTGTTAAGAGTGTGACAGTTTGTGTGTGTGTGTCTGTGTGTGTGTTTCAGGGAAACCATTGTGTATGACTGTAAGAAAAAGTCGATGGATGTTTGTGTGTTACTTGTATATGTGTGTGTCGGGCCACGTTTGAGAGTATGTTAGGGCAGTTTCAAGTGTTGAGGGTTCTGCGGGAGACCCAGTGTGAGTGCTGTGTTGTGAGTGTCATAGTGTGTGTGTGTGTGTGTCTGTGTGTGTGTGTTTTGGGAACACCACTGTGTCTGCCTGTAAGAAAAGTCGATGGGTGTTTGTGTGTGTTTCTGTGTATGTGTGTGTCGGGACCACGTATTTGGGTATGTCAGGGCAGGTCCAAGTGTTCATGGCTCTGCTGGAGATCCAGTGTGAGTGCTGTGTTGTGAGGGTGACATTGTGTGTGTGTGTGCGTGTGTGTATGTGTTCCTTGAAACTATTTGTATGTCTGTAAGAAAAAGTCGATGGGTGTTTGGTTGTGTTTCTTGTGTATGTGTGTGTCGGGACCACGTTTGTGTGTATATAAGGGTAGTTCCAAGTCATTCTGAGAGTTGTGTTGTGAGTGTGATAGTTTATGTGTGTGTTTATGTGTTTGTGGTAAACCATTATGCATGCCTGTAAATAAAGTCGATGGGTGTTTTTCTGTGTTTCTTGTGTATGTGTGTGTTGGGACCTCGTTTTTGAGTATGTTAGGGAATTCCAAATGTTGATGTCTATGCCGGGGACCCAGTGTGAGTGCAGTGTTGTGAGTGTGATTGTGTGTGTGTGTGTGTGTGTCTTTGAAGGAAACCATTTTGTATGCCTGTAAGAAAAATCGATGGGTGTTTCTGTGTGTTTCTTGTGTATGTGTGTCTCGGGACAACGATTTTGGGTATGTCAGGGCAGTTCCAAGTGGTGATGGCTCTGCAAGGAACAGTGTGAGTGCTGTGTTGTGAGTGTGACACTGTGTGTGTGTGTGTTTGGGGGAACCCCACTGTGTCTGCCTGTAAGAAAATGTCGATGGGTGTTTGTGTGTGTTTCTTGTGTATCTGTGTTTCGGGAGCACGTATGTGAGTGTGTCAGGGCAGTTCCAAGTGTTCATGGCTCTGCTGGAGATCCAGTGTGAGTGCTGTGTTGTGAGGGTTACATTGTGTGTGTGTGTGCGTGTGTGTATGTGTTCCTTGAAACTATTTGTATGTCTGTAAGAAAAAGTCGATGGGTGTTTGATTGTGTTTCTTGTGTATGTGTGTGTCGGGACCACGTTTGTGTGTATATAAGGGTAGTTCCAAGTCATTCTGAGAGTTGTGTTGTGAGTGTGATAGTTTATGTGTGTGTTTATGTGTTTGTGGTAAACCATTATGCATGCCTGTAAATAAAGTCGATGGGTGTTTTTCTGTGTTTCTTGTGTATGTGTGTGTTGGGACCTCGTTTTTGAGTATGTTAGGCAATTCCAAATGCTGATGTCTATGCCAGGGACCCAGTGTGAGTGCTCTGTTGTGAGTGTGATAGTGTGTGTGTGTGTGTGTGTGTGTGTGTGTGTTTGCGGGAAACCATTTTGTATGCCTGTAAGAAAAAGCCGATGGGTGTTTCTGTGTGTTTCTTGTGTATGTGTGTCTTGGGACAACGTTTTTGGGTATGTCAGGGCAGTTCCAAGTGGTGATGGCTCTGGAAGGAACAGTGTGAGTGCTCTGTTGTGAGTGTGACAGTGTGTGTGTGTGTGTGTGTGTTTGGGGGCCCCAACTGTGTCTGCCTGTAAGAAAATGTCAATGGGTGTTTGTGTGTGTTTCTTGTGTATGTGTGTTTGGGACCACGTATGTGAGTGTGTCAGGGCAGTTCCAAGTGTTCATGGCTCTGCTGGATATCCAGTGTGAGTGCTGTGTTGTGAGGGTGACATTGTGTGTGTGTGTGCGTGTGTGTATGTGTTCCTTGAAACTATTTGTATGTCTGTAAGAAAAATTCGATGGGTGTTTGGTTGTGTTTCTTGTGTATGTGTGTGTCGGGACCACGTTTATGTGTATATAAGGGTAGTTCCAAGTCATTCTGAGAGTTGTGTTGTGAGTGTGATAGTTTATGTGTGTGTTTATGTGTTTGTGGTAAACCATTATGCATGCCTGTAAATAAAGTCGATGGGTGTTTTTGTGTGTTTCTTGTGTATGTGTGTGTTGGGACCTCGTTTTTGAGTATGTTAGGGAATTCCAAATGTTGATGTCTATGCCGGGGACCCAGTGTGAGTGCAGTGTTGTGAGTGTGATTGTGTGTGTGTGTGTGTGTCTTTGAAGGAAACCATTTTGTATGCCTGTGAGAAAAAGTCGATGGGAGTTTCTGTGTGTTTCTTGTGTATGTATGTCTCGGGACAACGTTTTTGGGTATGTCAGGGCAGTTCCAAGTGGTGATGGCTCTGCAAGGAACAGTGTGAGTGCTGTGTTGTGAGTGTGACAGTGTGTGTGTGTGTGTTTGGGGGAACCCCACTGTGTCTGCCTGTAAAGAAATGTCGTTGGGTGTTTGTGTGTGTTTCTTGTGTATCTGTGTTTCGGGAGCACGTATGTGAGTGTGTCAAGGCAGTTCCAATTGTTCATGTCTCTGCTGGAGATCCAGTGTGAGTGCTGTGTTGTGAGGGTGACATTGTGTGTCTGTGTGTGTGTGTTGCTGGAAACCATTTATATGCCTGTAAGAAAAAGTCGATGGGTGTTTGTGTGTGTTTCTTCTGTATGTGTGTTTCGGGACCACGTTTGTGAATATGTTAGGTCAGTTCCAAGTGTTGATGGCTCTGCTGGAGACCCAGTGTGAGTGCTGTGTTGTGAGTGTGACAGTGTGTGTGTGTGTGTCTGTGTGTGTTTCGAAACCCCACTGTGTATGCCTTTACGAAAAAGTCGATGGGTGTTTGGTTGTGTTTCTTGCGTATGTGTGTGTCGGGACTACGTTTTTGAGTTTTAGGGCAGTTCGAAGTGTGTTATGCCGGAGACCCAATGTAAGTGCTGTGTTGAGAGTGTAACAGTTTGTGTGTGTGTGTCTGTGTGTGTGTTTCAGGGAAACCATTGTGTATGACTGTAAGAAAAAGTCGATGGATGTTTGTGTGTTACTTGTATATGTGTGTGTCGGGCCACGTTTGAGAGTATGTTAGGGCAGTTTCAAGTGTTGAGGGTTCTGCGGGAGACCCAGTGTGAGTGCTGTGTTGTGAGTGTCATAGTGTCTGTGTGTGTGTCTGTGTGTGTGTGTTTTGGGAACACCACTGTGTCTGCCTGTAAGAAAAGTCGATGGGTGTTTGTGTGTGTTTCTGTGTATGTGTGTGTCGGGACCACGTATTTGGGTATGTCAGGGCAGGTCCAAGTGTTCATGGCTCTGCTGGAGATCCAGTGTGAGTGCTGTGTTGTGAGGGTGACATTGTGTGTGTGTGTGCGTGTGTGTATGTGTTCCTTGAAACTATTTGTATGTCTGTAAGAAAAAGTCGATGGGTGTTTGGTTGTGTTTCTTGTGTATGTGTGTGTCGGGACCACGTTTGTGTGTATATAAGGGTAGTTCCAAGTCATTCTGAGAGTTGTGTTGTGAGTGTGATAGTTTATGTGTCTGTTTATGTGTTTGTGGTAAACCATTATGCATGCCTGTAAATAAAGTCGATGGGTGTTTTTGTGTGTTTCTTGTGTATGTGTGTGTTGGTACCTCGTTTTTGAGTATGTTAGGGAATTCCAAATGTTGATGTCTATGCCGGGTACCCAGTGTGAGTGCAGTGTTGTGAGTGTGATTGTGTGTGTGTGTGTGTGTGTCTTTGAAGGAAACCATTTTGTATGCCTGTAAGAAAAATCGATGGGTGTTTCTGTGTGTTTCTTGTGTATGTGTGTCTCGGGACAACGTTTTTGTGTATGTCAGGGCAGTTCCAAGTGGTGATGGCTCTGGAAGGAACAGTGTGAGTGCTGTGTTGTGAGTGTGACAGTGTGTGTGTGTGTGTTTGGGGGAACCCCACTGTGTCTGCCTGTAAGGAAATGTCGATGGGTGTTTCTGTGTGTTTCTTGTGTATCTGTGTTTCGGGAGCACGTATGTGAGTGTGTCAGGGCAGTTCCAAGTGTTCATGGCTCTGCTGGAGATCCAGTGTGAGTGCTGTGTTGTGAGGGTGACATTGTGTGTGTGTGTGCGTGTGTGTATGTGTTCCTTGAAACTATTTGTATGTCTGTAAGAAAAAGTCGATGGGTGTTTGGTTGTGTTTCTTGTGTATGTGTGTGTCGGGACCACGTTTGTGTGTATATAAGGGTAGTTCCAAGTCATTCTGAGAGTTGTGTTGTGAGTGTGATAGTTTATGTGTGTGTTTATGTGTTTGTGGTAAACCATGATGCATGCCTGTAAATAAAGTCGATGGGTGTTTTTCTGTGTTTCTTGTGTATGTGTGTGTTGGGACCTCGTTTTTGAGTATGTTAGGGAATTCCAAATGTTGATGTCTATGCCGGGGCCCCAGTGTGAGTGCAGTGTTGTGAGTGTGAATGTGTGTGTGTGTGTGTGTGTCTTTGAAGGAAACCATTTTTTATGCTTGTAAGAAAAAGTCGATGGGTGTTTCTGTGTGTTTCTTGTGTATGTATGTCTCGGGACAACGTTTTTGGGTATGTCAGGGCAGTTCCAAGTGGTGATGGCTCTGCAAGGAACAGTGTGAGTGCTGTGTTGTGAGTGTGACAGTGTGTGTGTGTGTGTGTTTGGGGGAACCGCACTGTGTTTGCCTGTAAGAAAATGTCGATGGGTGTTTGAGTGTGTTTCTTGTGTATGTGTGTTTGGGAGCACGTATGTGAGTGTGTCAGGGCAGTTCCAAGTGTTCATGGCTCTGCTGGAGATCCAGTGTGAGTGCTGTGTTGTGAGGGTGACATTGTGTGTGTGTGTGTGTGTGTGTGTGTTGCTGGAAACCATTTGTATGCCTGTAAGAAAAAGTCGATGGGTGTTTGTGTGTGTTTCTTCTGTATGTGTGTTTCGGGACCACGTTTGAGAATATGTTAGGTCAGTTCCAAGTGTTGATGGCTCTGCTGGAGACCCAGTGTGAGTGCTGTGTTGTGAGTGTGACAGTGTGTGTGTGTGTGTGTCTGTGTGTGTTTCGAATCCCCACTGTGTATGCCTTTACGAAAAAGTCGATGGGTGTTTGGTTGTGTTTCTTGCGTATGTGTGTGTTGGGACTACGTTTTTGAGTTTTAGGGCAGTTCGAAGTGTTGATGGTTATGCCGGAGACCCAATGTGAGTGCTGTGTTGAGAGTGTGACAGTTTGTGTGTGTGTGTCTGTGTGTGTGTTCAGGGAAACCATTGTGTATGACTGTAAGAAAAAGTCGATGGATGTTTGTGTGTTACTTGTATATGTGTGTGTCGGGCCACGTTTGAGAGTATGTTAGGGCAGTTTCAAGTGTTGAGGGTTCTGCGGGAGACCCAGTGTGAGTGCTGTGTTGTGAGTGTCATAGTGTGTGTGTGTGTGTCCGTGTGTGTGTGTTTTGGGAACACCACTGTGTCTGCCTGTAAGAAAAGTCGATGGGTGTTTGTGTGTGTTTCTGTGTATGTGTGTGTCGGGACCACGTATTTGGGTATGTCAGGGCAGGTCCAAGTGTTCATGGCTCTGCTGGAGATCCAGTGTGAGTGCTGAGTTGTGAGGGTGACATTGTGTGTGTGTCTGCGTGTGTGTATGTGTTCCTTGAAACTATTTGTATGTCTGTAAGAAAAAGTGGATGGGTGATTGGTTGTGTTTCTTGTGTATGTGTGTGTCGGGACCACGTTTGTGTGTATATAAGGGTAGTTCCAAGTCATTCTGAGAGTTGTGTTGTGAGTGTGATAGTTTATGTGTGTGTTTATGTGTTTGTGGTAAACCATTATGCATGCCTGTAAATAAAGTCGATGGGTGTTTTTCTGTGTTTCTTGTGTATGTGTGTGTTGGGACCTCGTTTTTGAGTATGTTAGGGAATTCCAAATGCTGATGTCTATGCCAGGGACCCAGGGTGAGTGCTCTGTTGTGAGTGTGATAGTATGTGTGTGTGTGTGTGTGTGTGTTTGCGGGAAACCATTTTGTATGCCTGTAAGAAAAAGTCGATGGGTGTTTCTGTGTGTTTCTTGTGTATGTGTGTCTCGGGACAAGGTTTTTGGGTATGTCAGGGCAGTTCCAAGTGGTGATGGCTCTGGAAGGAACAGTGTGAGTGCTGTGTTGTGAGTGTGACTGTGATTGTGTGTGTGTGTGTGTGTGTCTTTGAAGGAAACCATTTTGTATTCCTGTGAGAAAAAGTCGATGGGTGTTTCTGTGTGTTTCTTGTGTATGTATGTCTCGGGACAACGTTTTTGGGTATGTCAGGGCAGTTCCAAGTGGTGATGGCTCTGCAAGGAACAGTGTGAGCGCTGTGTTGTGAGTGTGACAGTGTGTGTGTGTGTGTTTGGGGTACCCCACTGTGTCTGCCTGTAAGGAAATGTCGTTGGGTGTTTGTGTGTGTTTCTTGTGTATCTGTGTTTCGGGAGCACGTATGTGAGTGTGTCAAGGGGATCCAATTGTTCATGGCTCTGCTGGAGATCCAGTGTGAGTGCTGTGTTGTGAGGGTGACATTGTGTGTGTGTGTGTGTGTGTTGCTGGAAACCATTTGTATGCCTGTAAGAAAAAGTCGATGGGTGTTTGTGTGTGTTTCTTCTGTATGTGTGTTTCGGGACCAAGTTTGTGAATTTGTTAGGTGAGTTCCAAGTGTTGATGGCTCTGCTGGAGACCCAGTGTGAGTGCTGTGTTGTGAGTGTGACAGTGTGTGTGTGTGTGTTTGGGGTACCCCACTGTGTCTGCCTGTAAGGAAATGTCGTTGGGTGTTTGTGTGTGTTTCTTGTGTATCTGTGTTTCGGGAGCACGTATGTGAGTGTGTCAAGGGGATCCAATTGTTCATGGCTCTGCTGGAGATCCAGTGTGAGTGCTGTGTTGTGAGGGTGACATTGTGTGTGTGTGTGTGTGTGTGTTGCTGGAAACCATTTGTATGCCTGTAAGAAAAAGTCGATGGGTGTTTGTGTGTGTTTCTTCTGTATGTGTTTTTCGGGACCACGTTTGTGAATATGTTAGGTGAGTTCCAAGTGTTGATGGCTCTGCTGCAGACCCAGTGTGAGTGCTGTGTTGTGAGTGTGACAGTGTGTGTGTGTCTGTGTGTGTTTCGAAACCCCACTGTGTATGCCTTTATGAAAAAGTCGTTGGGTGTTTGGTTGTGTTTCTTGCGTATGTGTGTGTCGGGACTACGTTTTTGAGATTTAGGGCAGTTCGAAGTGTGTTATGCCGGAGACCCAATGTGAGTTCTGTGTTAAGAGTGTGACAGTTTGTGTGTGTGTGTCTGTGTGTGTGTTTCAGGGAAACCATTGTGTATGACTGTAAGAAAAAGTCGATGGATGTTTGTGTGTTACTTGTATATGTGTGTGTCGGGCCACGTTTGAGAGTATGTTAGGGCAGTTTCAAGTGTTGAGGGTTCTGCGGGAGACCCAGTGTGAGTGCTGTGTTGTGAGTGTCATAGTGTGTGTGTGTGTGTGTCTGTGTGTGTGTGTTTTGGGAACACCACTGTGTCTGCCTGTAAGAAAAGTCGATGGGTGTTTGTGTGTGTTTCTGTGTATGTGTGTGTCGGGACCACGTATTTGGGTATGTCAGGGCAGGTCCAAGTGTTCATGGCTCTGCTGGAGATCCAGTGTGAGTGCTGTGTTGTGAGGGTGACATTGTGTGTGTGTGTGCGTGTGTGTATGTGTTCCTTGAAACTATTTGTATGTCTGTAAGAAAAAGTCGATGGGTGTTTGGTTGTGTTTCTTGTGTATGTGTGTGTCGGGACCACGTTTGTGTGTATATAAGGGTAGTTCCAAGTCATTCTGAGAGTTGTGTTGTGAGTGTGATAGTTTATGTGTGTGTTTATGTGTTTGTGGTAAACCATTATGCATGCCTGTAAATAAAGTCGATGGGTGTTTTTCTGTGTTTCTTGTGTATGTGTGTGTTGGGACCTCGTTTTTGAGTATGTTAGGGAATTCCAAATGTTGATGTCTATGCCGGGGACCCAGTGTGAGTGCAGTGTTGTGAGTGTGATTGTGTGTGTGTGTGTGTGTGTCTTTGAAGGAAACCATTTTGTATGCCTGTAAGAAAAATCGATGGGTGTTTCTGTGTGTTTCTTGTGTATGTGTGTCTCGGGACAACGATTTTGGGTATGTCAGGGCAGTTCCAAGTGGTGATGGCTCTGCAAGGAACAGTGTGAGTGCTGTGTTGTGAGTGTGACACTGTGTGTGTGTGTGTTTGGGGGAACCCCACTGTGTCTGCCTGTAAGAAAATGTCGATGGGTGTTTGTGTGTGTTTCTTGTGTATCTGTGTTTCGGGAGCACGTATGTGAGTGTGTCAGGGCAGTTCCAAGTGTTCATGGCTCTGCTGGAGATCCAGTGTGAGTGCTGTGTTGTGAGGGTTACATTGTGTGTGTGTGTGCGTGTGTGTATGTGTTCCTTGAAACTATTTGTATGTCTGTAAGAAAAAGTCGATGGGTGTTTGATTGTGTTTCTTGTGTATGTGTGTGTCGGGACCACGTTTGTGTGTATATAAGGGTAGTTCCAAGTCATTCTGAGAGTTGTGTTGTGAGTGTGATAGTTTATGTGTGTGTTTATGTGTTTGTGGTAAACCATTATGCATGCCTGTAAATAAAGTCGATGGGTGTTTTTCTGTGTTTCTTGTGTATGTGTGTGTTGGGACCTCGTTTTTGAGTATGTTAGGCAATTCCAAATGCTGATGTCTATGCCAGGGACCCAGTGTGAGTGCTCTGTTGTGAGTGTGATAGTGTGTGTGTGTGTGTGTGTGTGTGTGTGTGTGTTTGCGGGAAACCATTTTGTATGCCTGTAAGAAAAAGCCGATGGGTGTTTCTGTGTGTTTCTTGTGTATGTGTGTCTTGGGACAACGTTTTTGGGTATGTCAGGGCAGTTCCAAGTGGTGATGGCTCTGGAAGGAACAGTGTGAGTGCTCTGTTGTGAGTGTGACAGTGTGTGTGTGTGTGTGTGTGTTTGGGGGCCCCAACTGTGTCTGCCTGTAAGAAAATGTCAATGGGTGTTTGTGTGTGTTTCTTGTGTATGTGTGTTTGGGACCACGTATGTGAGTGTGTCAGGGCAGTTCCAAGTGTTCATGGCTCTGCTGGATATCCAGTGTGAGTGCTGTGTTGTGAGGGTGACATTGTGTGTGTGTGTGCGTGTGTGTATGTGTTCCTTGAAACTATTTGTATGTCTGTAAGAAAAATTCGATGGGTGTTTGGTTGTGTTTCTTGTGTATGTGTGTGTCGGGACCACGTTTATGTGTATATAAGGGTAGTTCCAAGTCATTCTGAGAGTTGTGTTGTGAGTGTGATAGTTTATGTGTGTGTTTATGTGTTTGTGGTAAACCATTATGCATGCCTGTAAATAAAGTCGGTGGGTGTTTTTGTGTGTTTCTTGTGTATGTGTGTGTTGGGACCTCGTTTTTGAGTATGTTAGGGAATTCCAAATGTTGATGTCTATGCCGGGGACCCAGTGTGAGTGCAGTGTTGTGAGTGTGATTGTGTGTGTGTGTGTGTGTCTTTGAAGGAAACCATTTTGTATGCCTGTGAGAAAAAGTCGATGGGAGTTTCTGTGTGTTTCTTGTGTATGTATGTCTCGGGACAACGTTTTTGGGTATGTCAGGGCAGTTCCAAGTGGTGATGGCTCTGCAAGGAACAGTGTGAGTGCTGTGTTGTGAGTGTGACAGTGTGTGTGTGTGTGTTTGGGGGAACCCCACTGTGTCTGCCTGTAAAGAAATGTCGTTGGGTGTTTGTGTGTGTTTCTTGTGTATCTGTGTTTCGGGAGCACGTATGTGAGTGTGTCAAGGCAGTTCCAATTGTTCATGTCTCTGCTGGAGATCCAGTGTGAGTGCTGTGTTGTGAGGGTGACATTGTGTGTCTGTGTGTGTGTGTTGCTGGAAACCATTTATATGCCTGTAAGAAAAAGTCGATGGGTGTTTGTGTGTGTTTCTTCTGTATGTGTGTTTCGGGACCACGTTTGTGAATATGTTAGGTCAGTTCCAAGTGTTGATGGCTCTGCTGGAGACCCAGTGTGAGTGCTGTGTTGTGAGTGTGACAGTGTGTGTGTGTGTGTCTGTGTGTGTTTCGAAACCCCACTGTGTATGCCTTTACGAAAAAGTCGATGGGTGTTTGGTTGTGTTTCTTGCGTATGTGTGTGTCGGGACTACGTTTTTGAGTTTTAGGGCAGTTCGAAGTGTGTTATGCCGGAGACCCAATGTAAGTGCTGTGTTGAGAGTGTAACAGTTTGTGTGTGTGTGTCTGTGTGTGTGTTTCAGGGAAACCATTGTGTATGACTGTAAGAAAAAGTCGATGGATGTTTGTGTGTTACTTGTATATGTGTGTGTCGGGCCACGTTTGAGAGTATGTTAGGGCAGTTTCAAGTGTTGAGGGTTCTGCGGGAGACCCAGTGTGAGTGCTGTGTTGTGAGTGTCATAGTGTCTGTGTGTGTGTCTGTGTGTGTGTGTTTTGGGAACACCACTGTGTCTGCCTGTAAGAAAAGTCGATGGGTGTTTGTGTGTGTTTCTGTGTATGTGTGTGTCGGGACCACGTATTTGGGTATGTCAGGGCAGGTCCAAGTGTTCATGGCTCTGCTGGAGATCCAGTGTGAGTGCTGTGTTGTGAGGGTGACATTGTGTGTGTGTGTGCGTGTGTGTATGTGTTCCTTGAAACTATTTGTATGTTTGTAAGAAAAAGTCGATGGGTGTTTGGTTGTGTTTCTTGTGTATGTGTGTGTCGGGACCACGTTTGTGTGTATATAAGGGTAGTTCCAAGTCATTCTGAGAGTTGTGTTGTGAGTGTGATAGTTTATGTGTCTGTTTATGTGTTTGTGGTAAACCATTATGCATGCCTGTAAATAAAGTCGATGGGTGTTTTTGTGTGTTTCTTGTGTATGTGTGTGTTGGGACCTCGTTTTTGAGTATGTTAGGGAATTCCAAATGTTGATGTCTATGCCGGGTACCCAGTGTGAGTGCAGTGTTGTGAGTGTGATTGTGTGTGTGTGTGTGTGTGTCTTTGAAGGAAACCATTTTGTATGCCTGTAAGAAAAATCGATGGGTGTTTCTGTGTGTTTCTTGTGTATGTGTGTCTCGGGACAACGTTTTTGTGTATGTCAGGGCAGTTCCAAGTGGTGATGGCTCTGGAAGGAACAGTGTGAGTGCTGTGTTGTGAGTGTGACAGTGTGTGTGTGTGTCTTTGGGGGAACCCCACTGTGTCTGCCTGTAAGGAAATGTCGATGGGTGTTTCTGTGTGTTTCTTGTGTATCTGTGTTTCGGGAGCACGTATGTGAGTGTGTCAGGGCAGTTCCAAGTGTTCATGGCTCTGCTGGAGATCCAGTGTGAGTGCTGTGTTGTGAGGGTGACATTGTGTGTGTGTGTGCGTGTGTGTATGTGTTCCTTGAAACTATTTGTATGTCTGTAAGAAAAAGTCGATGGGTGTTTGGTTGTGTTTCTTGTGTATGTGTGTGTCGGGACCACGTTTGTGTGTATATAAGGGTAGTTCCAAGTCATTCTGAGAGTTGTGTTGTGAGTGTGATCGTTTATGTGTGTGTTTATGTGTTTGAGGTAAACCATTATGCATGCCTGTAAATAAAGTCGATGGGTGTTTTTCTGTGTTTCTTGTGTATGTGTGTGTTGGGACCTCGTTTTTGAGTATGTTAGGGAATTCCAAATGTTGATGTCTATGCCGGGGACCCAGTGTGAGTGCAGTGTTTTGAGTGTGATTGTGTGTGTGTGTGTGTGTGTCTTTGAAGGAAACCATTTTCTATGCCTGTGAGAAAAAGTCCATGGGTTTTTCTGTGTGTTTCTTGTGTATGTATGTCTCGGGACAACGTTTTTGGGTATGTCAGGGCAGTTCCAAGTGTTGATGTCTCTGCAAGGAACAGGGTGAGTGCTGTGTTGTGAGTGTGACAGTGTGTGTGTGTGTGTCTGTGTGTGTTTCAAAACCCCACTGTGTATGCCTTTACGAAAAAGTCGATGGGTGTTTGGTTGTGTTTCTTGCGTATGTGTTTGTCGGGACTACGTTTTTGAGTTTTAGGGCAGTTCGAAGTGTTGATGGTTATGCCGGAGACCCAGTGTGAGTGCTGTGTTGAGAGTGTGACAGTTTGTGTGTGTGTGTCTGTGTGTGTGTTTCAGGGAAACCATTGTGTATGACTGTAAGAAAAAGTCGATGGATGTTTGTGTGTTACTTGTATATGTGTGTGTCGGGCCACGTTTGAGAGTATGTTAGGGCAGTTTCAAGTGTTGAGGGTTCTGCGGGAGTCCCAGTGTGAGTGCTGTGTTGTGAGTGTCATAGTGTGTGTGTGTGTGTCTGTGTGTGTGTGTTTTGGGAACACCACTGTGTCTGCCTGTAAGAAAAGTCGATGGGTGTTTGTGTGTGTTTCTGAGTATGTGTGTGTCGGGACCACGTATTTGGGTATGTCAGGGCAGGTCCAGTGTTCATGGCTCTGCTGGAGATCCAGTGTGAGTGCTGTGTTGTGAGGGTGACATTGTGTGTGTGTGTGTGTGTGTGTATGTGTTCCTTGAATCTATTTGTATGTCTGTAAGAAAAAGTCGATGGGTGTTTGGTTGTGTTTCTTGTGTATGTGTGTGTCGGGACCACGTTTGTGTGTATATAAGGGTAGTTCCAAGTCATTCTGAGAGTTGTGTTGTGAGTGTGATAGTTTATGTGTGTGTTTATGTGTTTGTGGTAAACCATTATGCATGCCTGTAAATAAAGTCGGTGGGTGTTTTTGTGTGTTTCTTGTGTATGTGTGTGTTGGGACCTCGTTTTTGAGTATGTTAGGGAATTCCAAATGTTGATGTCTATGCCGGGGCCCCAGTGTGAGTGCAGTGTTGTGAGTGTGATTGTGTGTGTGTGATTCTTTGAAGGAAACCATTTTGTATGCCTGTAAGAAAAAGTCGATGGGTGTTTCTGTGTGTTTCTTGTGTATGTGTGTCTCGGGACAACGTTTTTGGGTATGTCAGGGCAGTTCCAAGTGGTGATGGCTCTGCAAGGAACAGTGTGAGTGCTGAGTTGTGAGTGTGACAGTGTGTGTGTGTGTGTTTGGGGGAACCCCACTGTGTCTGCCTGTAAGGAAATGTCGATGGGTGTTTGTGTGTGTTTCTTGTGTATCTGTGTTTCGTGAGCACGTATGTGAGTGTGTCAGGGCAGTTCCAAGTGTTCATGGCTCTGCTGGAGATCCAGTGTGAGTGTTGTGTTGTGAGGGTGACATTGTGTGTGTGTGTGTGTGTGTGTTGCTGGAAACCATTTGTATGCCTGTAAGAAAAAGTTGATGGGTGTTTGTGTGTGTTTCTTCTGTATGTGTGTTTCGGGACCACGTTTGTGAATATGTTAGGTCAGTTCCAAGTGTTGATGGCTCTGCTGGAGACCCAGTGTGAATGCTGTGTTGTGAGTGTGACAGTGTGTGTGTGTGTCTGTGTGTGTTTCGAAACCCCACTGTGTATGCCTTTACGAAAAAGTCGATGGGTGTTTGGTTGTGTTTCTTGTGTATGTGTGTGTCGGGACTACGTTTTTGAGTTTTAGGGCAGTTCGAAGTGTTTATGGTTATGCCGGAGACCCAATGTGAGTGCTGTGTTGAGAGTGTGACAGTTTGTGTGTGTGTGTCTGTGTGTGTGTTCAGGGAAACCATTGTGTATGACTGTAAGAAAAAGTCGATGGATGTTTGTGTGTTACTTGTATATGTGTGTGTCGGGCCACGTTTGAGAGTATGTTAGGGCAGTTTCAAGTGTTGAGGGTTCTGCGGGAGACCCAGTGTGAGTGCTGTGTTGTGAGTGTCATAGTGTGTGTGTGTGTGTCTGTGTGTGTGTGTTTTGGGAACACCACTGTGTCTGCCTGTAAGAAAAGTCGATGGGTGTTTGTGTGTGTTTCTGTGTATGTGTGTGTCGGGACCACGTATTTGGGTATGTCAGGGCAGGTCCAAGTGTTCATGGCTCTGCTGGAGATCCAGTGTGAGTGCTGTGTTGTGAGGGTGACATTGTGTGTGTGTGTGCGTGTGTGTATGTGTTCCTTGAAACTATTTGTATGTCTGTAAGAAAAAGTCGATGGGTGTTTGGTTGTGTTTCTTGTGTATGTGTGTGTCGGGACCACGTTTGTGTGTATATAAGGGTAGTTCCAAGTCATTCTGAGAGTTGTGTTGTGAGTGTGATAGTTTATGTGTGTGTTTATGTGTTTGTGGTAAACCATTATGCATGCCTGTAAATAAAGTCGATGGGTATTTTTCTGTGTTTCTTGTGTATGTGTGTGTTGGGACCTCGTTTTTGAGTATGTTAGGCAATTCCAAATGCTGATGTCTATGCCAGGGACCCAGTGTGAGTGCTCTGTTGTGAGTGTGATAGTGTGTGTGTGTGTGTGTGTGTGTGTGTGTTTGCGGGAAACCGTTTTGTATGCCTGTAAGAAAAAGCCGATGGGTGTTTCTGTGTGTTTCTTGTGTATGTGTGTCTCGGGACAACGTTTTTGGGTATGTCAGGGCAGTTCCAAGTGGTGATGGCTCTGGAAGGAACAGTGTGAGTGCTGTGTTTTGAGTGTGACAGTGTGTGTGTGTGTGTTTGGGGGAACCCCACTGTGTCTGCCTGTAAGAAAATGTCGATGGGTGTTTGTGTGTGTTTCTTGTGTATCTGTGTTTCGGGAGCACGTATGTGAGTGTGTCAGGGCAGTTCCAAGTGTTCATGGCTCTGCTGGAGATCCAGTGTGAGTGCTGTGTTGTGAGGGTGACATTGTGTGTGTGTGTGCGTGTGTGTATGTGTTCCTTGAAACTATTTGTATGTCTGTAAGAAAAAGTCGATGGGTGTTTGGTTGTGTTTCTTGTGTATGTGTGTGTCGGGACCACGTTTGTGTGTATATAAGGGTAGTTCCAAGTCATTCTGAGAGTTGTGTTGTGAGTGTGATAGTTTATGTGTGTGTTTATGTGTTTGTGGTAAACCATTATGCATGCCTGTAAATAAAGTCGATGGGTGTTTTTGTGTGTTTCTTGTGTATGTGTGTGTTGGGACCTCGTTTTTGAGTATGTTAGGGAATTCCAAATGTTGATGTCTATGCCGGGGACCCAGTGTGAGTGCAGTGTTGTGAGTGTGATTGTGTGTGTGTGTGTGTGTGTCTTTGAAGGAAACCATTTTGTATGCCTGTGAGAAAAAGTCGATGGGAGTTTCTGTGTGTTTCTTGTGTATGTATGTCTCGGGACAACGTTTTTGGGTATGTCAGGGCAGTTCCAAGTGGTGATGGCTCTGCAAGGAACAGTGTGAGTGCTGTGTTGTGAGTGTGACAGTGTGTGTGTGTGTGTTTGGGGGAACCCCACTGTGTCTGCCTGTAAAGAAATGTCGTTGGGTGTTTGTGTGTGTTTCTTGTGTATCTGTGTTTCGGGAGCACGTATGTGAGTGTGTCAGGACAGTTCCAAGTGTTCATGTCTCTGCTGGAGATCCAGTGTGAGTGGTGTGTTGTGAGGGTGACATTGTGTGTCTGTGTGTGTGTGTTGCTGGAAACCATTTGTATGCCTGTAAGAAAAAGTCGATGGGTGTTTGTGTGTGTTTCTTCTGTATGTGTGTTTCGGGACCACGTTTGTGAATATGTTAGGTCAGTTCCAAGTGTTGATGGCTCTGCTGGAGACCCAGTGTGAGTGCTGTGTTGTGAGTGTGACAGTGTGTGTGTGTGTGTCTGTGTGTGTTTCGAAACCCCACTGTGTATGCCTTTATGAAAAAGTCGTTGGGTGTTTGGTTGTGTTTCTTGCGTATGTGTGTGTCGGGACTACGTTTTTGAGTTTTAGGGCAGTTCGAAGTGTGTTATGCCGGAGACCCAATGTGAGTTCTGTGTTGAGAGTGTGACAGTTTGTGTGTGTGTGTCTGTGTGTGTGTTTCAGGGAAACCATTGTGTATGACTGTAAGAAAAAGTCGATGGATGTTTGTGTGTTACTTGTATATGTGTGTGTCGGGCCACGTTTGAGAGTATGTTAGGGCAGTTTCAAGTGTTGAGGGTTCTGCGGGAGACCCAGTGTGAGTGCTGTGTTGTGAGTGTCATAGTGTGTGTGTGTGTGTGTCTGTGTGTGTGTGTGTGTGTCTGTGTGTGTGTGTTTTGGGAACACCACTGTGTCTGCCTGTAAGAAAAGTCGATGGGTGTTTGTGTGTGTTTCTGTGTATGTGTGTGTCGGGACCACGTATTTGGGTATGTCAGGGCAGGTCCAAGTGTTCATGGCTCTGCTGGAGATCCAGTGTGAGTGCTGTGTTGTGAGGGTGACATTGTGTGTGTGTGTGCGTGTGTGTATGTGTTCCTTGAAACTATTTGTATATCTGTAAGAAAAAGTCGATGGGTGTTTGGTTGTGTTTCTTGTGTATGTGTGTGTCGGGACCACGTTTGTGTGTATATAAGGGTAGTTCCAAGTCATTCTGAGAGTTGTGTTGTGAGTGTGATAGTTTATGTGTGTGTTTATGTGTTTGTGGTAAACCATTATGCATGCCTGTAAATAAAGTCGATGGGTGTTTTTCTGTGTTTCTTGTGTATGTGTGTGTTGGGACCTCGTTTTTGAGTATGTTAGGCAATTCCAAATGCTGATGTCTATGCCAGGGACCCAGTGTGAGTGCTCTGTTGTGAGTGTGATAGTGTGTGTGTGTGTGTGTGTGTGTGTGTGTTTGCGGGAAACCATTTTGTATGCCTGTAAGAAAAAGCCGATGGGTGTTTCTGTGTGTTTCTTGTGTATGTGTGTCTCGGGACAACGTTTTTGGGTATGTCAGGGCAGTTCCAAGTGGTGATGGCTCTGGAAGGAACAGTGTGAGTGCTGTGTTTTGAGTGTGACAGTGTGTGTGTGTGTGTTTGGGGGAACCCCACTGTGTCTGCCTGTAAGAAAATGTCGATGGGTGTTTGTGTGTGTTTCTTGTGTATCTGTGTTTCGGGAGCACGTATGTGAGTGTGTCAGGGCAGTTCCAAGTGTTCATGGCTCTGCTGGAGATCCAGTGTGAGTGCTGTGTTGTGAGGGTGACATTGTGTGTGTGTGTGCGTGTGTGTATGTGTTCCTTGAAACTATTTGTATGTCTGTAAGAAAAAGTCGATGGGTGTTTGGTTGTGTTTCTTGTGTATGTGTGTGTCGGGACCACGTTTGTGTGTATATAAGGGTAGTTCCAAGTCATTCTGAGAGTTGTGTTGTGAGTGTGATAGTTTATGTGTGTGTTTATTTGTTTGTGGTAAACCATTATGCATGCCTGTAAATAAAGTCGATGGGTGTTTTTGTGTGTTTCTTGTGTATGTGTGTGTTGGGACCTCGTTTTTGAGTATGTTAGGGAATTCCAAATGTTGATGTCTATGCCGGGGACCCAGTGTGAGTGCAGTGTTGTGAGTGTGATTGTGTGTGTGTGTGTGTGTGTCTTTGAAGGAAACCATTTTCTATGCCTGTGAGAAAAAGTCCATGGGTTTTTCTGTGTGTTTCTTGTGTATGTATGTCTCGGGACAACGTTTTTGGGTATGTCAGGGCAGTTCCAAGTGTTGATGTCTCTGCAAGGAACAGGGTGAGTGCTGTGTTGTGAGTGTGACAGTGTGTGTGTGTGTCTGTGTGTGTTTCAAAACCCCACTGTGTATGCCTTTACGAAAAAGTCGATGGGTGTTTGGTTGTGTTTCTTGCGTATGTGTTTGTCGGGACTACGTTTTTGAGTTTTAGGGCAGTTCGAAGTGTTGATGGTTATGCCGGAGACCCAGTGTGAGTGCTGTGTTGAGAGTGTGACAGTTTGTGTGTGTGTGTCTGTGTGTGTGTTTCAGGGAAACCATTGTGTATGACTGTAAGAAAAAGTCGATGGATGTTTGTGTGTTACTTGTATATGTGTGTGTCGGGCCACGTTTGAGAGTATGTTAGGGCAGTTTCAAGTGTTGAGGGTTCTGCGGGAGTCCCAGTGTGAGTGCTGTGTTGTGAGTGTCATAGTGTGTGTGTGTGTGTCTGTGTGTGTGTGTTTTGGGAACACCACTGTGTCTGCCTGTAAGAAAAGTCGATGGGTGTTTGTGTGTGTTTCTGAGTATGTGTGTGTCGGGACCACGTATTTGGGTATGTCAGGGCAGGTCCAGTGTTCATGGCTCTGCTGGAGATCCAGTGTGAGTGCTGTGTTGTGAGGGTGACATTGTGTGTGTGTGTGCGTGTGTGTATGTGTTCCTTGAATCTATTTGTATGTCTGTAAGAAAAAGTCGATGGGTGTTTGGTTGTGTTTCTTGTGTATGTGTGTGTCGGGACCACGTTTGTGTGTATATAAGGGTAGTTCCAAGTCATTCTGAGAGTTGTGTTGTGAGTGTGATAGTTTATGTGTGTGTTTATGTGTTTGTGGTAAACCATTATGCATGCCTGTAAATAAAGTCGGTGGGTGTTTTTGTGTGTTTCTTGTGTATGTGTGTGTTGGGACCTCGTTTTTGAGTATGTTAGGGAATTCCAAATGTTGATGTCTATGCCGGGGCCCCAGTGTGAGTGCAGTGTTGTGAGTGTGATTGTGTGTGTGTGATTCTTTGAAGGAAACCATTTTGTATGCCTGTAAGAAAAAGTCGATGGGTGTTTCTGTGTGTTTCTTGTGTATGTGTGTCTCGGGACAACGTTTTTGGGTATGTCAGGGCAGTTCCAAGTGGTGATGGCTCTGCAAGGAACAGTGTGAGTGCTGAGTTGTGAGTGTGACAGTGTGTGTGTGTGTGTTTGGGGGAACCCCACTGTGTCTGCCTGTAAGGAAATGTCAATGGGTGTTTGTGTGTGTTTCTTGTGTATCTGTGTTTCGTGAGCACGTATGTGAGTGTGTCAGGGCAGTTCCAAGTGTTCATGGCTCTGCTGGAGATCCAGTGTGAGTGTTGTGTTGTGAGGGTGACATTGTGTGTGTGTGTGTGTGTGTGTTGCTGGAAACCATTTGTATGCCTGTAAGAAAAAGTTGATGGGTGTTTGTGTGTGTTTCTTCTGTATGTGTGTTTCGGGACCACGTTTGTGAATATGTTAGGTCAGTTCCAAGTGTTGATGGCTCTGCTGGAGACCCAGTGTGAATGCTGTGTTGTGAGTGTGACAGTGTGTGTGTGTGTCTGTGTGTGTTTCGAAACCCCACTGTGTATGCCTTTACGAAAAAGTCGATGGGTGTTTGGTTGTGTTTCTTGCGTATGTGTGTGTCGGGACTACGTTTTTGAGTTTTAGGGCAGTTCGAAGTGTTTATGGTTATGCCGGAGACCCAATGTGAGTGCTGTGTTGAGAGTGTGACAGTTTGTGTGTGTGTGTCTGTGTGTGTGTTCAGGGAAACCATTGTGTATGACTGTAAGAAAAAGTCGATGGATGTTTGTGTGTTACTTGTATATGTGTGTGTCGGGCCACGTTTGAGAGTATGTTAGGGCAGTTTCAAGTGTTGAGGGTTCTGCGGGAGACCCAGTGTGAGTGCTGTGTTGTGAGTGTCATAGTGTGTGTGTGTGTGTCTGTGTGTGTGTGTTTTGGGAACACCACTGTGTCTGCCTGTAAGAAAAGTCGATGGGTGTTTGTGTGTGTTTCTGTGTATGTGTGTGTCGGGACCACGTATTTGGGTATGTCAGGGCAGGTCCAAGTGTTCATGGCTCTGCTGGAGATCCAGTGTGAGTGCTGTGTTGTGAGGGTGACATTGTGTGTGTGTGTGCGTGTGTGTATGTGTTCCTTGAAACTATTTGTATGTCTGTAAGAAAAAGTCGATGGGTGTTTGGTTGTGTTTCTTGTGTATGTGTGTGTCGGGACCACGTTTGTGTGTATATAAGGGTAGTTCCAAGTCATTCTGAGAGTTGTGTTGTGAGTGTGATAGTTTATGTGTGTGTTTATGTGTTTGTGGTAAACCATTATGCATGCCTGTAAATAAAGTCGATGGGTGTTTTTCTGTGTTTCTTGTGTATGTGTGTGTTGGGACCTCGTTTTTGAGTATGTTAGGCAATTCCAAATGCTGATGTCTATGCCAGGGACCCAGTGTGAGTGCTCTGTTGTGAGTGTGATAGTGTGTGTGTGTGTGTGTGTGTGTGTGTTTGCGGGAAACCATTTTGTATGCCTGTAAGAAAAAGCCGATGGGTGTTTCTGTGTGTTTCTTGTGTATGTGTGTCTCGGGACAACGTTTTTGGGTATGTCAGGGCACTTCCAAGTGGTGATGGCTCTGGAAGGAACAGTGTGAGTGCTGTGTTTTGAGTGTGACAGTGTGTGTGTGTGTGTTTGGGGGAACCCCACTGTGTCTGCCTGTAAGAAAATGTCGATGGGTGTTTGTGTGTGTTTCTTGTGTATCTGTGTTTCGGGAGCACGTATGTGAGTGTGTCAGGGCAGTTCCAAGTGTTCATGGCTCTGCTGGAGATCCAGTGTGAGTGCTGTGTTGTGAGGGTGACATTGTGTGTGTGTGTGCGTGTGTGTATGTGTTCCTTGAAACTATTTGTATGTCTGTAAGAAAAAGTCGATGGGTGTTTGGTTGTGTTTCTTGTGTATGTGTGTGTCGGGACCACGTTTGTGTGTATATAAGGGTAGTTCCAAGTCATTCTGAGAGTTGTGTTGTGAGTGTGATAGTTTATGTGTGTGTTTATGTGTTTGTGGTAAACCATTATGCATGCCTGTAAATAAAGTCGATGGGTGTTTTTCTGTGTTTCTTGTGTATGTGTGTGTTGGGACCTCGTTTTTGAGTATGTTAGGGAATTCCAAATGTTGATGTCTATGCCGGGGACCCAGTGTGAGTGCAGTGTTGTGAGTGTGATTGTGTGTGTGTGTGTGTGTGTCTTTGAAGGAAACCATTTTGTATGCCTGTGAGAAAAAGTCGATGGGAGTTTCTGTGTGTTTCTTGTGTATGTATGTCTCGGGACAACGTTTTTGGGTATGTCAGGGCAGTTCCAAGTGGTGATGGCTCTGCAAGGAACAGTGTGAGTGCTGTGTTGTGAGTGTGACAGTGTGTGTGTGTGTGTTTGGGGGAACCCCACTGTGTCTGCCTGTAAAGAAATGTCGTTGGGTGTTTGTGTGTGTTTCTTGTGTATCTGTGTTTCGGGAGCACGTATGTGAGTGTGTCAGGACAGTTCCAAGTGTTCATGTCTCTGCTGGAGATCCAGTGTGAGTGGTGTGTTGTGAGGGTGACATTGTGTGTCTGTGTGTGTGTGTTGCTGGAAACCATTTGTATGCCTGTAAGAAAAAGTCGATGGGTGTTTGTGTGTGTTTCTTCTGTATGTGTGTTTCGGGACCACGTTTGTGAATATGTTAGGTCAGTTCCAAGTGTTGATGGCTCTGCTGGAGACCCAGTGTGAGTGCTGTGTTGTGAGTGTGACAGTGTGTGTGTGTGTGTCTGTGTGTGTTTCGAAACCCCACTGTGTATGCCTTTATGAAAAAGTCGTTGGGTGTTTGGTTGTGTTTCTTGCGTATGTGTGTGTCGGGACTACGTTTTTGAGTTTTAGGGCAGTTCGAAGTGTTGATGGTTATGCCGGAGACCCAATGTGAGTTCTGTGTTGAGAGTGTGACAGTTTGTGTGTGTGTGTCTGTGTGTGTGTTTCAGGGAAACCATTGTGTATGACTGTAAGAAAAAGTCGATGGATGTTTGTGTGTTACTTGTATATGTGTGTGTCGGGCCACGTTTGAGAGTATGTTAGGGCAGTTTCAAGTGTTGAGGGTTCTGCGGGAGACCCAGTGTGAGTGCTGTGTTGTGAGTGTCATAGTGTGTGTGTGTGTGTCTGTGTGTGTGTGTGTGTGTCTGTGTGTGTGTGTTTTGGGAACACCACTGTGTCTGCCTGTAAGAAAAGTCGATGGGTGTTTGTGTGTGTTTCTGTGTATGTGTGTGTCGGGACCACGTATTTGGGTATGTCAGGGCAGGTCCAAGTGTTCATGGCTCTGCTGGAGATCCAGTGTGAGTGCTGTGTTGTGAGGGTGACATTGTGTGTGTGTGTGCGTGTGTGCATGTGTTCCTTGAAACTATTTGTATGTCTGTAAGAAAAAGGCGATGGGTGTTTGGTTGTGTTTCTTGTGTATGTGTGTGTCGGGACCACGTTTGTGTGTATATAAGGGTAGTTCCAAGTCATTCTGAGAGTTGTGTTGTGAGTGTGATAGTTTATGTGTGTGTTTATGTGTTTGTGGTAAACCATTATGCATGCCTGTAAATAAAGTCGATGGGTGTTTTTCTGTGTTTCTTGTGTATGTGTGTGTTGGGACCTCGTTTTTGAGTATGTTAGGGAATTCCAAATGTTGATGTCTATGCCGGGGACCCAGTGTGAGTGCAGTGTTGTGAGTGTGATTGTGTGTGTGTGTGTGTGTGTCTTTGAAGGAAACCATTTTGTATGCCTGTAAGAAAAATCGATGGGTGTTTCTGTGTGTTTCTTGTGTATGTGTGTCTCGGGACAACGATTTTGGGTATGTCAGGGCAGTTCCAAGTGGTGATGGCTCTGCAAGGAACAGTGTGAGTGCTGTGTTGTGAGTGTGACAGTGTGTGTGTGTGTGTTTGGGGGAACCCCACTGTGTCTGCCTGTAAGAAAATGTCGATGGGTGTTTGTGTGTGTTTCTTGTGTATCTGTGTTTCGGGAGCACGTATGTGAGTGTGTCAGGGCAGTTCCAAGTGTTCATGGCTCTGCTGGAGATCCAGTGTGAGTGCTGTGTTGTGAGGGTTACATTGTGTGTGTGTGTGCGTGTGTGTATGTGTTCCTTGAAACTATTTGTATGTCTGTAAGAAAAAGTCGATGGGTGTTTGGTTGTGTTTCTTGTGTATGTGTGTGTCGGGACCACGTTTGTGTGTATATAAGGGTAGTTCCAAGTCATTCTGAGAGTTGTGTTGTGAGTGTGATAGTTTATGTGTGTGTTTATGTGTTTGTGGTAAACCATTATGCATGCCTGTAAATAAAGTCGATGGGTGTTTTTCTGTGTTTCTTGTGTATGTGTGTGTTGGGACCTCGTTTTTGAGTATGTTAGGCAATTCCAAATGCTGATGTCTATGCCAGGGACCCAGTGTGAGTGCTCTGTTGTGAGTGTGATAGTGTGTGTGTGTGTGTGTGTGTGTGTGTGTGTTTGCGGGAAACCATTTTGTATGCCTGTAAGAAAAAGCCGATGGGTGTTTCTGTGTGTTTCTTGTGTATGTGTGTCTTGGGACAACGTTTTTGGGTATGTCAGGGCAGTTCCAAGTGGTGATGGCTCTGGAAGGAACAGTGTGAGTGCTCTGTTGTGAGTGTGACAGTGTGTGTGTGTGTGTGAGTGTTTGGGGGCCCCCACTGTGTCTGCCTGTAAGAAAATGTCAATGGGTGTTTGTGTGTGTTTCTTGTGTATGTGTGTTTGGGACCACGTATGTGAGTGTGTCAGGGCAGTTCCAAGTGTTCATGGCTCTGCTGGATATCCAGTGTGAGTGCTGTGTTGTGAGGGTGACATTGTGTGTGTGTGTGCGTGTGTGTATGTGTTCCTTGAAACTATTTGTATGTCTGTAAGAAAAATTCGATGGGTGTTTGGTTGTGTTTCTTGTGTATGTGTGTGTCGGGACCACGTTTATGTGTATATAAGGGTAGTTCCAAGTCATTCTGAGAGTTGTGTTGTGAGTGTGATAGTTTATGTGTGTGTTTATGTGTTTGTGGTAAACCATTATGCATGCCTGTAAATAAAGTCGATGGGTGTTTTTGTGTGTTTCTTGTGTATGTGTGTGTTGGGACCTCGTTTTTGAGTATGTTAGGGAATTCCAAATGTTGATGTCTATGCCGGGGACCCAGTGTGAGTGCAGTGTTGTGAGTGTGATTGTGTGTGTGTGTGTGTGTCTTTGAAGGAAACCATTTTGTATGCCTGTGAGAAAAAGTCGATGGGAGTTTCTGTGTGTTTCTTGTGTATGTATGTCTCGGGACAACGTTTTTGGGTATGTCAGGGCAGTTCCAAGTGGTGATGGCTCTGCAAGGAACAGTGTGAGTGCTGTGTTGTGAGTGTGACAGTGTGTGTGTGTGTGTTTGGGGGAACCCCACTGTGTCTGCCTGTAAAGAAATGTCGTTGGGTGTTTGTGTGTGTTTCTTGTGTATCTGTGTTTCGGGAGCACGTATGTGAGTGTGTCAAGGCAGTTCCAATTGTCCATGTCTCTGCTGGAGATCCAGTGTGAGTGCTGTGTTGTGAGGGTGACATTGTGTGTCTGTGTGTGTGTGTTGCTGGAAACCATTTATATGCCTGTAAGAAAAAGTCGATGGGTGTTTGTGTGTGTTTCTTCTGTATGTGTGTTTCGGGACCACGTTTGTGAATATGTTAGGTCAGTTCCAAGTGTTGATGGCTCTGCTGGAGACCCAGTGTGAGTGCTGTGTTGTGAGTGTGACAGTGTGTGTGTGTGTGTCTGTGTGTGTTTCGAAACCCCACTGTGTATGCCTTTACGAAAAAGTCGATGGGTGTTTGGTTGTGTTTCTTGCGTATGTGTGTGTCGGGACTACGTTTTTGAGTTTTAGGGCAGTTCGAAGTGTGTTATGCCGGAGACCCAATGTAAGTGCTCTGTTGAGAGTGTAACAGTTTGTGTGTGTGTGTCTGTGTGTGTGTTTCAGGGAAACCATTGTGTATGACTGTAAGAAAAAGTCGATGGATGTTTGTGTGTTACTTGTATATGTGTGTGTCGGGCCACGTTTGAGAGTATGTTAGGGCAGTTTCAAGTGTTGAGGGTTCTGCGGGAGACCCAGTGTGAGTGCTGTGTTGTGAGTGTCATAGTGTCTGTGTGTGTGTCTGTGTGTGTGTGTTTTGGGAACACCACTGTGTCTGCCTGTAAGAAAAGTCGATGGGTGTTTGTGTGTGTTTCTGTGTATGTGTGTGTCGGGACCACGTATTTGGGTATGTCAGGGCAGGTCCAAGTGTTCATGGCTCTGCTGGAGATCCAGTGTGAGTGCTGTGTTGTGAGGGTGACATTGTGTGTGTGTGTGCGTGTGTGTATGTGTTCCTTGAAACTATTTGTATGTCTGTAAGAAAAATTCGATGGGTGTTTGGTTGTGTTTCTTGTGTATGTGTGTGTCGGGACCACGTTTGTGTGTATATAAGGGTAGTTCCAAGTCATTCTGAGAGTTGTGTTGTGAGTGTGATAGTTTATGTGTCTGTTTATGTGTTTGTGGTAAACCATTATGCATGCCTGTAAATAAAGTCGATGGGTATTTTTCTGTGTTTCTTGTGTATGTGTGTGTTGGGACCTCGTTTTTGAGTATGTTAGGGAATTCCAAATGTTGATGTCTATGCCGGGGACCCAGTGTGAGTGCAGTGTTGTGAGTGTGATTGTGTGTGTGTGTGTGTGTGTCTTTGAAGGAAACCATTTTGTATGCCTGTAAGAAAAATCGATGGGTGTTTCTGTGTGTTTCTTGTGTATGTGTGTCTCAGGACAACGTTTTTGTGTATGTCAGGGCAGTTCCAAGTGGTGATGGCTCTGGAAGGAACAGTGTGAGTGCTGTGTTGTGAGTGTGACAGTGTGTGTGTGTGTGTTTGGGGGAACCCCACTGTGTCTGCCTGTAAGGAAATGTCGATGGGTGTTTCTGTGTGTTTCTTGTGTATCTGTGTTTCGGGAGCACGTATGTGAGTGTGTCAGGGCAGTTCCAAGTGTTCATGGCTCTGCTGGAGATCCAGTGTGAGTGCTGTGTTGTGAGGGTGACATTGTGTGTGTGTGTGCGTGTGTGTATGTGTTCCTTGAAACTATTTGTATGTCTGTAAGAAAAAGTCGATGGGTGTTTGGTTGTGTTTCTTGTGTATGTGTGTGTCGGGACCACGTTTGTGTGTATATAAGGGTAGTTCCAAGTCATTCTGAGAGTTGTGTTGTGAGTGTGATAGTTTATGTGTGTGTTTATGTGTTTGAGGTAAACCATTATGCATGCCTGTAAATAAAGTCGATGGGTGTTTTTCTGTGTTTCTTGTGTATGTGTGTGTTGGGACCTCGTTTTTGAGTATGTTAGGGAATTCCAAATGTTGATGTCTATGCCGGGGACCCAGTGTGAGTGCAGTGTTGTGAGTGTGATTGTGTGTGTGTGTGTGTGTGTCTTTGAAGGAAACCATTTTCTATGCCTGTGAGAAAAAGTCCATGGGTTTTTCTGTGTGTTTCTTGTGTATGTATGTCTCGGGACAACGTTTTTGGGTATGTCAGGGCAGTTCCAAGTGTTGATGTCTCTGCAAGGAACAGGGTGAGTGCTGTGTTGTGAGTGTGACAGTGTGTGTGTGTGTGTCTGTGTGTGTTTCAAAACCCCACTGTGTATGCCTTTACGAAAAAGTCGATGGGTGTTTGGTTGTGTTTCTTGCGTATGTGTTTGTCGGGACTACGTTTTTGAGTTTTAGGGCAGTTCGAAGTGTTGATGGTTATGCCGGAGACCCAGTGTGAGTGCTGTGTTGAGAGTGTGACAGTTTGTGTGTGTGTGTCTGTGTGTGTGTTTCAGGGAAACCATTGTGTATGACTGTAAGAAAAAGTCGATGGATGTTTGTGTGTTACTTGTATATGTGTGTGTCGGGCCACGTTTGAGAGTATGTTAGGGCAGTTTCAAGTGTTGAGGGTTCTGCGGGAGTCCCAGTGTGAGTGCTGTGTTGTGAGTGTCATAGTGTGTGTGTGTGTGTCTGTGTGTGTGTGTTTTGGGAACACCACTGTGTCTGCCTGTAAGAAAAGTCGATGGGTGTTTGTGTGTGTTTCTGAGTATGTGTGTGTCGGGACCACGTATTTGGGTATGTCAGGGCAGGTCCAGTGTTCATGGCTCTGCTGGAGATCCAGTGTGAGTGCTGTGTTGTGAGGGTGACATTGTGTGTGTGTGTGCGTGTGTGTATGTGTTCCTTGAATCTATTTGTATGTCTGTAAGAAAAAGTCGATGGGTGTTTGGTTGTGTTTCTTGTGTATGTGTGTGTCGGGACCACGTTTGTGTGTATATAAGGGTAGTTCCAAGTCATTCTGAGAGTTGTGTTGTGAGTGTGATAGTTTATGTGTGTGTTTATGTGTTTGTGGTAAACCATTATGCATGCCTGTAAATAAAGTCGGTGGGTGTTTTTGTGTGTTTCTTGTGTATGTGTGTGTTGGGACCTCGTTTTTGAGTATGTTAGGGAATTCCAAATGTTGATGTCTCTACCGGGGCCCCAGTGTGAGTGCAGTGTTGTGAGTGTGATTGTGTGTGTGTGATTCTTTGAAGGAAAGCATTTTGTATGCCTGTGAGAAAAAGTCGATGGGTGTTTCTGTGTGTTTCTTGTGTATGTGTGTCTCGGGACAACGTTTTTGGGTATGTCAGGGCAGTTCCAAGTGGTGATGGCTCTGCAAGGAACAGTGTGAGTGCTGAGTTGTGAGTGTGACAGTGTGTGTGTGTGTGTTTGGGGTACCCCACTGTGTCTGCCTGTAAGGAAATGTCGTTGGGTGTTTGTGTGTGTTTCTTGTGTATCTGTGTTTCGGGAGCACGTATGTGAGTGTGTCAAGGGGATCCAATTGTTCATGGCTCTGCTGGAGATCCAGTGTGAGTGCTGTGTTGTGAGGGTGACATTGTGTGTGTGTGTGTGTGTGTGTTGCTGGAAACCATTTGTATGCCTGTAAGAAAAAGTCGATGGGTGTTTGTGTGTGTTTCTTCTGATTGTGTTTCGGGACCACATTTGTGAATATGTTAGGTCAGTTCCAAGTGTTGATGGCTCTGCTGGAGACCCAGTGTGAGTGCTGTGTTGAGAGTGTGACAGTGTGTGTGTGTGTGTCTGTGTGTGTTTCAAAACCCCACTGTGTATGCCTTTACGAAAAAGTCGATGGGTGTTTGGTTGTGTTTCTTGCGTATGTGTTTGTCGGGACTACGTTTTTGAGTTTTAGGGCAGTTCGAAGTGTTGATGGTTATGCCGGAGACCCAATGTGAGTGCTGTGTTGAGAGTGTGACAGTTTGTGTGTGTGTGTCTGTGTGTGTGTTTCAGGGAAACCATTGTGTATGACTGTAAGAAAAAGTCGATGGATGTTTGTGTGTTACTTGTATATGTGTGTGTCGGGCCACGTTTGAGAGTATGTTAGGGCAGTTTCAAGTGTTGAGGGTTCTGCGGGAGTCCCAGTGTGAGTGCTGTGTTGTGAGTGTCATAGTGTGTGTGTGTGTGTCTGTGTGTGTGTGTTTTGGGAACACCACTGTGTCTGCCTGTAAGAAAAGTCGATGGGTGTTTGTGTGTGTTTCTGAGTATGTGTGTGTCGGGACCACGTCTTTGGGTATGTCAGGGCAGGTCCAGTGTTCATGGCTCTGCTGGAGATCCAGTGTGAGTGCTGTGTTGTGAGGATGACATTGTGTGTGTGTGTGCGTGTGTGTATGTGTTCCTTGAATCTATTTGTATGTCTGTAAGAAAAAGTCGATGGGTGTTTGGTTGTGTTTCTTGTGTATGTGTGTGTCGGGACCACGTTTGTGTGTATATAAGGGTAGTTCCAAGTCATTCTGAGAGTTGTGTTGTGAGTGTGATAGTTTATGTGTGTGTTTATGTGTTTGTGGTAAACCATTATGCATGCCTGTAAATAAAGTCGGTGGGTGTTTTTGTGTGTTTCTTGTGTATGTGTGTGTTGGGACCTCGTTTTTGAGTATGTTAGGGAATTCCAAATGTTGATGTCTATGCCGGGGCCCCAGTGTGAGTGCAGTGTTGTGAGTGTGATTGTGTGTGTGTGATTCTTTGAAGGAAACCATTTTGTATGCCTGTAAGAAAAAGTCGATGGGTGTTTCTGTGTGTTTCTTGTGTATGTGTGTCTCGGGACAACGTTTTTGGGTATGTCAGGGCAGTTCCAAGTGGTGATGGCTCTGCAAGGAACAGTGTGAGTGCTGAGTTGTGAGTGTGACAGTGTGTGTGTGTGTGTTTGGGGGAACCCCACTGTGTCTGCCTGTAAGGAAATGTCGATGGGTGTTTGTGTGTGTTTCTTGTGTATCTGTGTTTCGTGAGCACGTATGTGAGTGTGTCAGGGCAGTTCCAAGTGTTCATGGCTCTGCTGGAGATCCAGTGTGAGTGTTGTGTTGTGAGGGTGACATTGTGTGTGTGTGTGTGTGTGTGTGTGTTGCTGGAAACCATTTGTATGCCTGTAAGAAAAAGTTGATGGGTGTTTGTGTGTGTTTCTTCTGTATGTGTGTTTCGGGACCACGTTTGTGAATATGTTAGGTCAGTTCCAAGTGTTGATGGCTCTGCTGGAGACCCAGTGTGAATGCTGTGTTGTGAGTGTGACAGTGTGTGTGTGTGTCTGTGTGTGTTTCGAAACCCCACTGTGTATGCCTTTACGAAAAAGTCGATGGGTGTTTGGTTGTGTTTCTTGCGTATGTGTGTGTCGGGACTACGTTTTTGAGTTTTAGGGCAGTTCGAAGTGTTTATGGTTATGCCGGAGACCCAATGTGAGTGCTGTGTTGAGAGTGTGACAGTTTGTGTGTGTGTGTCTGTGTGTGTGTTTCAGGGAAACCATTGTGTATGACTGTAAGAAAAAGTCGATGGATGTTTGTGTGTTACTTGTATATGTGTGTGTCGGGCCACGTTTGAGAGTATGTTAGGGCAGTTTCAAGTGTTGAGGGTTCTGCGGGAGACCCAGTGTGAGTGCTGTGTTGTGAGTGTCATAGTGTGTGTGTGTGTGTCTGTGTGTGTGTGTTTTGGGAACACCACTGTGTCTGCCTGTAAGAAAAGTCGATGGGTGTTTGTGTGTGTTTCTGTGTATGTGTGTGTCGGGACCACGTATTTGGGTATGTCAGGGCAGGTCCAAGTGTTCATGGCTCTGCTGGAGATCCAGTGTGAGTGCTGTGTTGTGAGGGTGACATTGTGTGTGTGTGTGCGTGTGTGTATGTGTTCCTTGAAACTATTTGTATGTCTGTAAGAAAAAGTCGATGGGTGTTTGGTTGTGTTTCTTGTGTATGTGTGTGTCGGGACCACGTTTGTGTGTATATAAGGGTAGTTCCAAGTCATTCTGAGAGTTGTGTTGTGAGTGTGATAGTTTATGTGTGTGTTTATGTGTTTGTGGTAAACCATTATGCATGCCTGTAAATAAAGTCGATGGGTGTTTTTCTGTGTTTCTTGTGTATGTGTGTGTTGGGACCTCGTTTTTGAGTATGTTAGGCAATTCCAAATGCTGATGTCTATGCCAGGGACCCAGTGTGAGTGCTCTGTTGTGAGTGTGATAGTGTGTGTGTGTGTGTGTGTGTGTGTGTGTTTGCGGGAAACCATTTTGTATGCCTGTAAGAAAAAGCCGATGGGTGTTTCTGTGTGTTTCTTGTGTATGTGTGTCTCGGGACAACGTTTTTGGGTATGTCAGGGCAGTTCCAAGTGGTGATGGCTCTGGAAGGAACAGTGTGAGTGCTGTGTTTTGAGTGTGACAGTGTGTGTGTGTGTGTTTGGGGGAACCCCACTGTGTCTGCCTGTAAGAAAATGTCGATGGGTGTTTGTGTGTGTTTCTTGTGTATCTGTGTTTCGGGAGCACGTATGTGAGTGTGTCAGGGCAGTTCCAAGTGTTCATGGCTCTGCTGGAGATCCAGTGTGAGTGCTGTGTTGTGAGGGTGACATTGTGTGTGTGTGTGCGTGTGTGTATGTGTTCCTTGAAACTATTTGTATGTCTGTAAGAAAAAGTCGATGGGTGTTTGGTTGTGTTTCTTGTGTATGTGTGTGTCGGGACCACGTTTGTGTGTATATAAGGGTAGTTCCAAGTCATTCTGAGAGTTGTGTTGTGAGTGTGATAGTTTATGTGTGTGTTTATGTGTTTGTGGTAAACCATTATGCATGCCTGTAAATAAAGTCGATGGGTGTTTTTCTGTGTTTCTTGTGTATGTGTGTGTTGGGACCTCGTTTTTGAGTATGTTAGGGAATTCCAAATGTTGATGTCTATGCCGGGGACCCAGTGTGAGTTCAGTGTTGTGAGTGTGATTGTGTGTGTGTGTGTGTGTGTGTCTTTGAAGGAAACCATTTTCTATGCCTGTGAGAAAAAGTCGATGGGTGTTTCTGTGTGTTTCTTGTGTATGTATGTCTCGGGACAACGTTTTTGGGTATGTCAGGGCAGTTCCAAGTGGTGATGTCTCTGCAAGGAACAGTGTGAGTGCTGTGTTGTGAGTGTGACAGTGTGTGTGTGTGTGTATGGGGGAACCCCACTGTGTCTGCCTGTAAGGAAATGTCGATGGGTGTTTGTGTGTGTTTCTTGTGTATCTGTGTTTCGGGAGCACGTATGTGACTGTGTCAGGGCAGTTCCAAGTGTTCATGGCTCTGCTGGAGATCCAGTGTGAGTGCGGTGTTGTAAGGGTGACATTGTGTGTGTGTTGCGGGAAACCATTTGTATGCCTGTAAGAAAAAGTCGATAGGTGTTTGTGTGTGTTTCTTCTCATTGTGTTTCGGGACCACATTTGTGAATATGTTAGGTCAGTTCCAAGTGTTGATGGCTCTACTGGAGACCCAGTGTGAGTGCTGTGTTGTGAGTGTGACAGTGTGTGTGTGTGTGTCTGTGTGTGTTTCAAAACCCCACTGTGTATGCCTTTACGAAAAAGTCGATGGGTGTTTGGTTGTGTTTCTTGCGTATGTGTTTGTCGGGACTACTTTTTTGAGTTTTAGGGCAGTTCGAAGTGTTGATGGTTATGCCGGAGACCCAATGTGAGTGCTGTGTTGAGAGTGTGACAGTTTGTGTGTGTGTGTCTGTGTGTGTGTTTCAGGGAAACCATTGTGTATGACTTTAAGAAAAAGTCGATGGATGTTTGTGTGTTACTTGTATATGTGTGTGTCGGGCCACGTTTGAGAGTATGTTAGGGCAGTTTCAAGTGTTGAGGGTTCTGCGGGAGACCCAGTGTGAGTGCTGTGTTGTGAGTGTCATAGTGTGTGTGTGTGTGTCTGTGTGTGTGTGTTTTGGGAACACCACTGTGTCTGCCTGTAAGAAAAGTCGATGGGTATTTGTGTGTGTTTCTGAGTATGTGTGTGTCGGGACCACGTATTTGGGTATGTCAGGGCAGGTCCAGTGTTCATGGCTCTGCTGGAGATCCAGTGTGAGTGCTGTGTTGTGAGGGTGACTTTGTGTGTGTGTGTGCGTGTGTGTATGTGTTCCTTGAAACTATTTGTATGTCTGTAAGAAAAAGTCGATGGGTGTTTGGTTGTGTTTCTTGTGTATGTGTGTGTCGGGACCACGTTTGTGTGTATATAAGGGTAGTTCCAAGTCATTCTGAGAGTTGTGTTGTGAGTGTGATAGTTTATGTGTGTGTTTATGTGTTTGTGGTAAACCATTATGCATGCCTGTAAATAAAGTCGATGGGTGTTTTTGTCTGTTTCTTGTGTATGTGTGTGTTGGGACCTCGTTTTTGAGTATGTTAGGGAATTCCAAATGTTGATGTCTATGCCGGGGCCCCAGTGTGAGTGCAGTGTTGTGAGTGTGATTGTGTGTGTGTGATTCTTTGAAGGAAACCATTTTGTATGCCTGTAAGAAAAAGTTGATGGGTGTTTCTGTGTGTTTCTTGTGTATGTGTGTCTCGGGACAACGTTTTTGGGTATGTCAGGGCAGTTCCAAGTGGTGATGGCTCTGCAAGGAACAGTGTGAGTGCTGAGTTGTGAGTGTGACAGTGTGTGTGTGTGTGTTTGGGGGAACCCCACTGTGTCTGCCTGTAAGGAAATGTCGATGGGTGTTTGTGTGTGTTTCTTGTGTATCTGTGTTTCGTGAGCACGTATGTGAGTGTGTCAGGGCAGTTCCAAGTGTTCATGGCTCTGCTGGAGATCCAGTGTGAGTGCTGTGTTGTGAGGGTGACATTGTGTGTGTGTGTGTGTGTGTGTGTGTGTGTTGCTGGAAACCATTTGTATGCCTGTAAGAAAAAGTTGATGGGTGTTTGTGTGTGTTTCTTCTGTATGTGTGTTTCGGGACCACGTTTGTGAATATGTTAGGTCAGTTCCAAGTGTTGATGGCTCTGCTGGAGACCCAGTGTGAGTGCTGTGTTGTGAGTGTGACAGTGTGTGTGTGTGTGTCTGTGTGTGTTTCGAAACCCCACTGTGTATGCCTTTACGAAAAAGTCGATGGGTGTTTGGTTGTGTTTCTTGCGTATGTGTGTGTCGGGACTACGTTTTTGAGTTTTAGGGCAGTTCGAAGTGTTGATGGTTATGCCGGAGACCCAATGTGAGTGCTGTGTTGAGAGTGTGACAGTTTGTGTGTGTGTGTCTGTGTGTGTGTTTCAGGGAAACCATTGTGTATGACTGTAAGAAAAAGTCGATGGATGTTTGTGTGTTACTTGTATATGTGTGTGTCGGGCCAAGTTTGAGAGTATGTTAGGGCAGTTTCAAGTGTTGAGGGTTCTGCGGGAGACCCAGTGTGAGTGCTGTGTTGCGAGTGTCATAGTGTGTGTGTGTGTGTGTCTGTGTGTGTGTGTTTTGGGAACACCACTGTGTCTGCCTGTAAGAAAAGTCGATGGGTGTTTGTGTGTGTTTCTGTGTATGTGTGTGTCGGGATCACGTATTTGGGAATGCCTGGGCAGGTCCAAGTGTTCATGGCTCTGCTGGAGATCCAGTGTGAGTGCTGTGTTGTGAGGGTGACATTGTGTGTGTGTGTGCGTGTGTGTGTGTATGTGTTGCAGGAAACTATTTGTATGTCAGTAAGAAAAAGTGGATGGGTGTTTTGTTGTGTTTCTTGTGTATGTGTGTGTCGGGACCACGTTTGTGTGTATATAAGGGTAGTTCCAAGTCATTCTGAGAGTTGTGTTGTGAGTGTGATAGTTTATGTGTGTTTATGTGTTTGTGGTAAACCATTATGCATGCCTGTAAATAAAGTCGATGGGTGTTTTTGTGTGTTTCTTTTGTATATTTGTGTTGGGACCTCGTTTTTGAGTATGTTAGGGAATTCCAAATGTTGATGTCTATGCCGGGGACCCAGTGTGAGTGCTGTGTTGTGAATGTGATAGTGTGTGTTTGTGTGTGTCTTTGAAGAAAACCATTTTGTATGCCAGGTTAGGTGGACGCCGATGGTGGCCTCTAGGGATGCTCCCTGGTGGATGGCCTCAGACACACCCACCGCACATTCCATGGGGATGGACTCAAGGTCCATGACTCCGTCGAACCCAGTGCCACTGCTCTCCCCAGGTCTAGGAAAGCCCACAGCCTCCTGCTGACACAGTCAGGCTCTGAGGACCAGCAACCACGTTAAGGAGTGAGGGCCAGGCTGTATGGAGGGACTGTGGGAGAGGGGACAGAGGGAGCTGGGAGGGTAGGAAGCATGACCCTCTCGTCCCGGCACAAGGGCCCAGGAGAAAGGAGAGATCGCAGGGGGACACACACACACGCACGCTCACACACAGTGGTGCACAGACACTGCGTCCTCACACACACACTCAAACAGCCACACCCACAAGCTGACACAGACACTCAGGTGCACCCTCAGTCACCCACCCCCACACACACTCCACTCCCTCACATGTCCTGGCATACACAAGCTCACACAGCCACGCTCTGCGGGCATCTCTAGTGCCCTGACTCCCTAGGGCCCTCGTTTGGGCTCCCCCAGACGACAAAGAGGCGGAGGCGTGCGGGAGGGGTGGTATGGTTCCTCAGGACTGGCAAGGCCCAGTCCATGCAGCGGTGTGCTGTCTATCCCATGACCACTGTGGTGCTGAGATTCCTGTTTCCACATGGGCTTAAGGCGTTTGCCCAAGGCCCTCTCTCCGCTGAAGACCCCACAAGGTAAGCACCACCAAGAGGCACGAATCACTGGTCCCTGTCACAAGCTGAGACAGTTAGTCTCCAGGTGTCAGCCCACAAGACCCTTCCACACGTGAACAATAACCCCATAGGTAGACAGGGGCAGGATCAAAGCCGTGATTGCAACACCTTATCAGGGATTCCACAGGGCCCCACACTCCAGGTTGGAAAGAGCTTATCCAACTACCTAAACTTTTGTTTTGTACATTACCATGGCTTCCAAGATCCTGAAACTTTATTTTATTTAACCTTATTTATTTATTTATTTATTTATTTATTTATTTATTTATTTATTTATCTATCTGACAGGGAGAGAGAGAGAGAGAGAGAGAGGACAAGCAGGGAAACAGCCAAGGGAGAGGGAGAGGCAGGCTTCCCGTCGAGCAGGGAGCCCGAAGCGGGGCTCGATCCCAGGAGCCTGGCTGCAGGACCTGAGCCGAAGGCAGACGCTTAAGCGTCTAGCCACCCAGGCGCCCCAAACCCCCTAAACTTGAACAGGAATGCAGCAACCCTTTGGGGGAGCTCCGTACACTTGCTGAATAAACTTTGCCCTGCTGCCCACCAGTCCTCTTCTGGACTACATCTCCTTTCCACGACGCGGCATGACCGAGAACCCGGGCACTGAGGGACCCACAGTCCTGGATCCCAGACTGCTCTCTCATCGGAGAGGACCACATCAGGAGTTCACTAGCATTCTGGTTCCATGGCTCTGAACCACGTGTGTGTCCCTGGCCCTTCTGGATCTTCGTGTTCTTGTCTGTGTAAAGCGTCCCTCTTTGCCCGTGTTAGTCTGTCTTCCCGAACATGCCTTGGCGTGTCTTGGCCTGGCTGTGCCTGTGCCGTCAGGTCTCCCATCTCGCATCCGTGCTGAGCCCAGATAGGCAGAGCTGTGCCTCTAGGAGTGCTTTGGGCTTTGCGAGTCTCTGCTTGGCCACAGCTGCCGGGCTGTTGGCCTGCCAATGGGTTGGCGTAAGGGTTCCTGTCTCTGCGTCTGTCCAGCTGTGAATTGGACCCCGTTTCATCCATTTCGGGGTCAGAATCCTCTCCTCCTCCGACGGGGGTGCGTTAGGAATCTTTGGTGAGTCCCGAGAAGTCCTTCACTTCCTGTACCGTAGGGTGGCGCAGTGACGCCTCCTTGGAAACAGAGGAAGGGCCAAGCTCCTCCTGCCGGGCAGCGAGGGGCTCACCAAAGGGTCCTCAGCCGCCCCGCTTAGGGCCGAAGGTCACTCATCGTTCTCCCTTTTCCCGCTTTCAACTACTTTGTGGCCTCAGTCTCTTGCACAGTGCGTAGATGTGGGCAGGTTTTCAAAGGCAGAACGTCCTGCTGCCCTCCCAGTCTTGCTGTGTTGCCGCGTAGCCTGCTCCTGAGCAGGATCGACTGACGTCCGCCACTGTGGTACTTGGTTTCTGTGTAGCCCATGCCCCTTTCCATCCTCAATTCCTGCGTTCCGTCCTCCTTTGCTGTCCGCTTCGTGTGTCTGGGAGACAGGCGGACATCTCTGGCACCACTGGATCGAGCTCCGCTAGGCCTCCGAGACCTTGTGCGTGAGCGAGGTACACAAGGCACCGTCAGGGACATGCGGGGACCTCCAAGAGGTCCTTCCTGCCCCTTCGTTCTGAAATTTCTCTGCAAACGCTTGGCTGACCCCAACGCTAGGGACGCACCCAATATTGCCACCTGCAGGCCCGGGGCACCTTGGGTCGGTAGAACTCCTGCGCCTGGCGGAACTCAGTGTTCACACCCTTGAGCCCTCCCCGACCCCGTTCACCCCATCACCACTGCTCTACCCTGGGGTTGCTTGCCCGCCTCTGGCTCTGTTAGCTTCCTACACATGGGTGCTCCCACCCATAGGCTTCCTCCTGGGGAAGGGGCTGGCTTCCTCCACGGTAGACAGTGCTTTACCGATTTTACGCTGAACTCCCCTTCTTGGGGGCCCTCCCCACTCACAGTTGCAGGGAACACCCCAGCCTGGGGGAACCCAGGTTTGCCCATACGTGGACTTGGTTGACGTAGTGGGCGAGGGGCCTGCTCCCGGCTGGGTGTCGTGACTCCACTTCACGTTCCCACAGCTTACAAGACCCAGCTCTGTGCATGCTGAGCCGACGATCCTACACATGCCCCTGCTTGGATGCACTTGTCCTTCAGGCCACACAGGCAACGCAGCGTGGTTCCATAGGCAAATCCTGCTCTCCTGTTTCCTCTGCGAGTACTTTACGGGGATGCCTTGTATCTCAGGCTAGCCCTTTGACTTAAGGGTCTAGTGACCGGCTTCCTTTCAGCGGGTAGGACTCTGCTTATGTTAGAGCCACACACCCCCACCGCCACCCCACGGCCCTCTCCCTACCACCCTAGGCTCATCCTCTCACTCCTTCTCCTGATGCCTGGTGCATATTTTCTCGGGCGTCCTTGGCGACCATAACCTTTACGTTACACTCTTTGTCCCTGAACGTGTTGAAGGTTATCACCCACTGCCTTCTGGCCACCGTCCATCCTAAGGGGAAGCTGGCTCTTCCTCTCACTGAGGAACCCCGGGGTGTGATGGGTCAGTCCCGCCTCTGTGGGCTGCCGAGAGGCCTGTCCTTGCCTTTGCACCAAAGACAAGAGCCCATTGGCCTGGGCATCCCTTTGGATCCTTCCTTCCACTAGGACTGCATTGGGCTCCTTGGATGTGCAGAGTCAGCATTGTCCGCAAAGTGGCAAAGCTTTATCACCTTAGGTCCTCATGCACTGGCTGCCTCTTCCTCTCTCCCACCTCTTCCTGGCATTCCCAATTTGTGCCTGCTGGTGGTCAGCATGAGCTGACCCCTCTCCCTCCCTCTCCCTCTCTCCCTTCCTCTCTCCCTGCAGAGTCTCTCCCTCCTCTCTCCCTCGCCCTTTCCCTCTCTTCTCCTCTCCATCCCTCCTCTCCCTCTCCCTCCTCTCTCCCTCACCCTTCTGTGTCCCTCTCCCTCCTCTCTCCCTCCTCTCTCTTCTTCCCCCTCCCTCCTCCTCTACTTCTCCCCTCCTTTCCCTCTCTTCACCCTCTCCCTCTCCTCCCCCTCTCCCTTCTGTGTCCCTCTCCCTCCTCTCTCCCTCCTCTCTCTTCCTTCCCCTCCCTCCCTTTTCCCCCCTCCTCAGTCCTACTCTCCCTCTCTTCCCCCTCTTGCTCTCTTCCCCGTCTCCCATCACCTGGAGCCCCCAGCCTTCTCCATTTCCACGGCTGTGCTGCTTCTGGTGCAGTATTGCCTCAGGAGCTTCCTTCAGGGGCTCGAGCAACATGACAAGAGCTAGTGTAGTTAGGACTGTAGTGGTAACTCCAAAGTCTGGGCTGTCTCAGGGACGGTGTTAGAAAATTTTGCTTCTCCCGCCATATGGCCTTTGGTTTTGCTCCCTTCCTCGTTTGCGTCGACAAGCAGATTTTGAAACACTGAAACGTGCTACCGCCAAAAGCCCTGCACTTTACCCCAAGGGGGACCCTCCTGCCCCTTTCCGGTTGAAGTCCTCCAGGCGCCCAGACCCATTCCTTTTAAATGAGGCCCTCCCACAATGCAACACTAACCCTCGCGGCCTTGGCATCACCCACGCGGGCTTCCTGGCACTCAAGGCGGTGTCCCTCGGGCACCTCAATGTTCACCCAAGGTGGGGACTGCCATGAGGCGTGGGACTGTCCCGAAGGACCTGGTGAGTACCGGAGAAAGGGCACGTGTGCTGCCAATGCTCGCTGCCATATCCCCTCGCAGGCAGGTAGTCCACTCGGTGACAGACACAGCAGGAACATGCAGCCAGTGGGGGGACCAAAGGCAGTGGAGCTGCCCAGCAGCCTCAGCTCCTCAGGAAGGTGGATAAAAGCAGGCTCCGTGGACCATTCTGCTGGAGCTCTGACATCCTTGGCAGTTAGAGCAGGAGGGAAGGAGGACACGAGAGTCACCCAAGGAAGGAGAAAGCAAAGATGGGAAGAGAGCCAGACACAGAAGGGTGTGGCAGAGGAAAGTACAGCGGGAGCAAGTCCTACCAGCGGCTTTGACGAAAGACTACCCCGAGTCACTGTGTAGGCTACATGTCCTGCCCATTGGCATGCCACCGAGTCCGAATCCCGGACCTCCCTGGGGCTGTGTTAGTAGCTCTGTAGGCTCCGTGGGGTGGCCAGGGACCTTGGCTCTTTGCTAATTTGAGGCCACTTATGTGTGTGTGTTTCCTCTCTTTTGAGGAGAGTCTGGGCGCGGAGGGGGTGAGGGAGGCAGCCCCTGCATCCTGGATCCTGGTGGGCGGCCCCCTGACACCCTTCGCCACCGTTCGGGTAAATGCGGGAAGGCCATGGGCACAGCGATCTGGCGGTGGTTGGAGCACCAGGTAATGGCTCCAGGGCTTTCCTTCAGCGTCACTAAGAAAGGGCCGGGTGAGGCTTCCGGGGGTCAGGGGGTCACCCTCTTGAGCCGTTGCATTGGAATTCCCCAGTGCCAGCAGCCTGGTCCCCCAGGACGGCCGGGAAAGGTAACACAGGCTGTGTGATATGAGGGACCTCCGGCTCATGGCCTGGCAGGTGATAGCCGGGAATAGACCAGGTTCCAGATGCGGAGGCCACCCCGGAGGAGGAGGCACACAGGCCGGGTCCCTGGCTGTTGCCTTCGGGGCCGAGGGGCGGGGGTATGGGCGGGCACACGCTCCGCCCTGTCATTGTCCCTACGCTCCGTGCCCAGCCGCCTGGGCGTGACTCAGGGCTCCGTGTCACAAAGGCCGCATGCGTGGCGTCGCGTCACCGTCGCCCCGTGGCCATCTGGTCCCTAGCTCTTCTGCGCATGCCTTCACCAGCCTCCGGCCTCTTGGAGGCCTCTGCTTCCCGCCTCCAGTTGGGGGCGCCAGAGCTCCACCTGCCGGCCGCGTGCGGGAGCTAGGTGCTGGCTCCTCCAGCTCCTTCCCTCCGCTGCTGGCTCTGCTCCCTCAGGACCAGCACCACATGGAGAGCGCGGCGGGCTCCGGGCAAGGCGGGGCTGCCCTGCCATCCTGGAGTACCTTGTTCCTGGAGGGGGGCCGTGAGGCGCCGGAGCCCTGCGCCCAGGCAGGCGCCTGGGGTGAGGCGGAGCCGCTGCAGGCCCTAGGTGCCGGGGGGATGGGCGCAGAGGCTGTGCTGGGAGCGGAGGCCCAGCAGGGCAGCGAGCAGGCCGGCCCCGGGGACGAGTTGGTGCTGGTGGTGGAGGATATCATGGCGGTGGTGGAGGTCGTGGCCGAGGAAGACCAGGAGGCCGTGCAAGCACAGCAGGACGAGCAGCTGCAGCAGCTGCAGCAGGGGGAGTCAGGGCCGGGTCCCGAGACAGCCGGCGCCCCACTTGCCGCGCTGGAGATGGTTCAGTTCGCCCTCAGCTCTGTGGATGCCCAAGCTACCAGGGCCTACGCGGCTCAAGCGCAGAATGAATCAGAAGCGGAGTTCTCACCTGGCTGGAAGAAGGGCCATCATCCAGCGCATCCCCGGATTCTGGGCCCAGGCGGTATCCTTCCTCCTGCTGGGCTTGGGTTTGTCTGCGGTGGAGGACCACTGGGAGGAAGGGACCAGCAGAGGCTCTGCCAGGGGCAGGAGCGCTGGGGGAAAGGGTCCCCGGCCCCTTTCCACCCCCAGTGGGAGTGGGTCCCCCGTCCCTATAAGGCGCAGCACAGGGGCGTGGGCCTTGAAGGTGGGGGGAAGGCAAGGGCTGAGGCTTGTGGAGACCACGTCTGAGCAGAAGCTGCGGGCAAATGCTCTGGGACTGCAGGGAGCACTCCCAACACTCTCCCAGGTGTCATGGAGCACATGTCCACACCCTGCATGTCTAGTGTAGTTCCACCCTTGGCTCGGAGCAGGTCCTGGAAGGAAACGTCCTGCCGGCTGCGTGGGGCATGCCCATTGAGAGGCAGGCCACCCCCTTCCCTGTCCTTCAGAGCCTGTGTTCTTTTCTAAAGAGTATAGTGCCCACCCACTGCTGCGTCCTCATGCGGCTTCCAGAGTCATTCAGCAGGCCGCCACGCTTCCCCATACATCAGAAACCCAGACACGCTGTATGCGGTGCTGCAAACTGTCTCCTCAGGCCCTACACAGCCAGGCTGGGGCCCCATGCCCAGGCTCCCCCCCACACCCCGTTTGCTCCCTCCGTGTCTCTCCCCTCTATGTGCGTCCCACCCTCTCCCTCGCTCCCCTCTGCCCTCCCTCTGTGTCCCTTCCTCCTGTGTGGGTATCTCTGTCTCTGTCTCTCCTTTGCTTTCCCTCCCGTTGCCACCCAAACCCTTTCCCTCCCTCTCTCGCTGAACCTAACGGGCCCTCCCTTTGCCCTGTGGGTGTCCAGCCAGGCTAAGGGAGATGAGTGGCCCCTTTGTGGGCACAGAAGGCCCCTCCAGGACACAGGCCTGCAGGCCAACACAAGCAAACAGAGTCCTGAGAGCGCGACCGACCACATCTGGACACCCAAAGCAGTCACTGCCTGCCTGCCAAACACACAGGCCAGGGTGACGACGGTGGAAGGGAGAACAGGCAGGCCCTTGACCTTGTCCTGCCGGGCGCAGACCCTCTCGGAGGCACTGGAAGCCAAGGCACCTGCTGGTATTGAGCAGCTGTGATGAAAGAGCAGGAGCTGAGTGGCTTGGGAGGGCAGCAGGGCCTGGTGGTTCTACTCGTGCCCTGTTTGGGGCCCTTCCTCTCACCGGGAAGGGCTGGGTTGGTCCTGGCTCTCCTTCCATAGCGCTGAAGGCGAGGCTCCTTGACCCAAGGCAGATCCTGAATCACCCCCAGATATCAGCCGTGACGGGTGCCCAGGACAAAGATGTGCTCAGCTACATGACCGATTTGGAGGTCAGCGCTGGGAGTGGGTGGCGGGGGTAGGACCACTGGGAGTGGAATTTGGGCAGGAGAGGGCCCGGCAGTATTGTTCAGCGGGACATGCAGGGAGCATCTCGGGACCCGTGGAGGACAAGTCCCCTTCCCCTCGTCTTTCTTTTATGTTGCAGGTGGAGGAACTGGGCCGTCCCAAGGACCACAGCACGTTGATGTTTTTCTTTGGGAACAACCCCTACTTCCAGAACAAAGTGATCCTTAAGGAGTATCACCTTAGCATTGCCGGTAGGAGTGGGCTAGAGCTTCGAGGGTGCCGGGGGTGGGCCGGCGGGGGCAGGTGGGCACTCGGGAGGAGCAGGGGGTGTGTAGGGACACAAGTGGAAGCCAGAGCCGGCACAGGAGGGAGAGAGGCTGAGAGGAGAGCGGGAGAGAGGGCGACAGGGTGTGGGTCCTAGGCAGTGCAGAGCCTCCCCTGAATTTTCCCTTCCTGCAGGATACAGGGCGACTCGGTCCACTCCAGTGCAGTGGTTCTGGGATGAAGAACGTGGAGCTCCCAGCCGAAGACTCGACACCACCAGCCTTACCTTCTTCAAGTGGTTGTGCGACCCCAGCTGCCCAGGGTCTAACAAGATTGCCGAGGTGGGGCCGCTGAGGCCTTCATTAGCATTGGTGATGGCAATGGGGGCAGCCTGGGAAGGGGGCCCGGGCCCCGTGCTCACCTGGGCGGTTTCCCCTACCAGATCATCATCGAGGACCTGTGGCGCAATCCCTTGCGGTACTACCTGAGGCAGGGAGGCAGCCGAAGGCACTGAGCAGACAGGAGGACCTGTCGGTGAGTAGCCGGGCCACTGCGTCCTGAAATATGTGTGGGAGGTGCCAGGGCACAGTCGGGTTTGGGACTCAGTTTGGAAACTGAGGCTCAGAGGACCCTGGGCCCCGGATCACCCAGGGAGCGGCTGGAGGGAGAGTAGGGACCCTGGCGAGGGAACTCAGGGCACACACCCAGGGCAGGGTGTCCACTGGGGCAAGTTCATCCGGTGAGCCAGGTGTGAGCCAGAAAGTCTCAGGTCGTTCGGGGGAAACAAGGCTCCTCCACCCCATTTCTCTGAACACTCACCCATGGCCGTCCGCCGGGTCCTCAGTTCTCCTGCTGGCTTTCAGGTGGGGACAGTCTGCCAAATTTTGGGAGTGGGGCTCCCTTGTCCCGAGACGCTCCGACGTCCCTCCGTGTTACGGACCACCCCGTGGCCTCCCAGAGCCACACGGCCATTCTTGGCAATGGTACTAGGCCATCTGGAGGAGGGTGGTGAAGCCCTAGAGGAGGAGGAAGCGGGATCCCACAAGGACAGGGCCCTCGGTCACCGCCGCCTTAGCGATCCTCGGCATGAGGCAGTGTCACGAACACCTCCCTTGTGCGTCCGTGTGTCGTGTGTTTGTGTGTGTGTGTCGCGGGCACGGCAGCTGTGCGGACGTGGACACCGCAGAGCATCAGAGTTGGACCAACGAGAAGCAGTGGAGGAGGCGTCCAGCGTTGTGAGAGACGGTTGGACGAGTCTACGTCGTGCTCAGATCTTCAGGGCCAGCTCTAGAGAGTGTCCAGCACCCAGATCGCCAGGGATGGCGGGCGAGTCATAAACAAGTTAAGAAGCCCTATGTGTCTGTGCGTGGATGTGTATGGGGGACCCAGCACACGGCCAGTAGGAGATCAGCCCTGGCCTGTGGGATTCCGTGTGTGCGGGGGATTTAAGGCACGGGGGCAGGGCAGGGCAGGGCTTGGTTGTGGAGAGACCACCACTCTTGCTCGGCAGGTCAGGGAGAAGGACGGGAAAGGGCACACCTCTCTACATGGGAGCCGTGTTCTTCAGGGCAGGGGAAGGGGCATGCCGAGCGGTGCACTCGTGGCCCGGTGGCTCTGCTACCGCCCCGTTCACCCCGCTTGGAGAGCTTCTCCCTGTACCCTTTCTCCTGGAAGCGTGCCCTGCATTGCTGTGATGCCGTCCCGTGCATGCTTCCTCTAGTCAGGATCACCACAAAACCACGTGTCCCTGGAGGACTAAGGAGGCGGTTCCTCAGGGTCCCTCACGGTCCCTCCAAACCCACGTCCTGTCCCTCTGCACCACCCACCCACAGGCGTGCGTGCATGCGTGTGTGTGCGTGCGTGTGTGTATGCCTACCCACCCGTGTGTGCCTCTGGTTGGAGACTGTGTGTGTATTGTGTGTTTCTCATTTTACACAAGCACAGGTGCGTGTACTAGAGTGGTCAAGGGTGCATATCTCTGTGTCTGCCCACTTGTGTGCCTGTGTGAATTTTCTCTCTGTGTGTTTTTTTTAAAGAACTTATTTATTTATTTAACCGACAGAGAGACAGCGAGAGCGGGAACACAGGCAGGGTGGTGGAGAGGTAGGAGCAGGCTCCCAGAGGACGAGCCTGATGTGGGGCTCGATCTGAGAACGCCGCGAGATCACCCTGAGCCGCAGGCAGACGCTTAATGACTGAGCCACCCAGGCGCCCCTCGTCTCTTTGGGTTTTTGTATGCATGGATACCTGTGTGTCTATGTTTGTCTGTGTGTCTCTGTCAGCCAGATGGTTTGGGGAGAATTGTGTATGCTTCAACGCAGAAGTCCGTGTATGTTCATTGGGTGTGTTCCCCATGCCTGTGTGTAAGGCCCACTGTGAGGCCCACTGTGTATGCCTGGAAGAAAATGACCATGGGTGTTTGTGTGTATTTGTTGTGTATGTGTGTGTTGTGGGACCACGTTTGTGAGCTTGCTATGGCGGTGCTGTGTGTACATGGCTCTGCCACAGACCTAGTGTGAGTGCTGTGTGTTTGAGTGTGTGTGTGTGTGTGTGTTTGTGTGAGGCTCATTGTGTATGCTTCTAAGAAAAAGATCATGGGTGTTTGTGTATGTTTTTTGTTTACGTGTGTACTGTGGGGGCCACGTTTGTGAGTTTGTATGGCAGTGCGCAATGATGATGCCTCTGCCACAGCCCTAGTGTGAGTGCTGTGTGTGTGTGTGTGTGTGTGTGTGTGCCCCTGTGTGGATGCCTGTAGGAAAAAAACCAAGGGTGTTGGTTTGTGTTGTTTATGTGTGTGTTGTGGGGCCACGTTTGTGACTTTGCTGTGGCGGTACCACGTGTGGATACCTCTGCCGGAGACCTAGTGTGAGTGCTGTATGTCCGTGTGTGTGTGTGTGTGTGTGTGTGTGTGTCTGTGTTTGGGGGAAGCCCACTCTGTATGCCTGTAAGAAAAAGTGGATGGGTGTTTGTGTGTGTTTCTTGTGTATGTGTGTGTCGGTACCACGTTTGTGAGTATGTTAGGGCAGTTCCAAGTGTTGATGGCTCTGCTGGAGACCCAGTGTGAATGCTGTGTTGTGAGTGTGACAATGTGTGTGTGTGTGTGTGTGTGAAGCCATCTCCATGTCGGAGAGACTGACACCATGTCCATGTGTGTGTTGTGCATGCTTCCATGAGTACGCGTGAGTGCTCGTGTCTCCACGTGTTTGTAGCACATGCGTGAGAGGGGTGTGTGTGTGGACACCATGCATGCCTGTGTGTCAAGAGTGTGTGTGTGTGTGTTGCATATTCCAGTGTCTGCATGAGCACACGCATGTCCCAGTGTGGTTGTAGGCCCTGTTTGGTGAAGGAGAGGGACCTCAAGGTTTCTAGCTCTGCTGACTAAGGAGAAAGGGGCCAGTGGCAGAGTGCAGCCATGTCCCTCCTGACACACAGGCGTCGTGGGCATTCCTTGGGTATTAAGGGGTGTGTCTACCCCTGGATGCCACACGCAGAGTGGCCAAGGGAAGCAGGGAGGGGTGGGAGCTGGCAGGGGTATGTCAAGCGACCTCCCATCTGTGCTGCCGGCACGGCCGGTCCCAGCTGTGGGAAACACTGTAATGTTTCAGCGTGTGCTACAGAGGGGCTAAGAACTTGTGCCCCGATTTGCGCTGTCGGCCAAGGGTCCCAAGGAGTAAGTAAGTCCCCACTGGCAGTCCGTTTCTGCAGAGGAAAGAGTCCCGAGGGAGCGCTCCTCCTGGCCGAAGGGCTGTCCCGGTGTCCGATGAGCTCCATGTTGGGGCGGTCATCTCTGCCTCCTGTGGACCAGGTACAGAAGAGGGAAAGGAGAGGAGGTGGACCCTCAAGGCCCATGGTCCCTGCCTCACTGAGGGCCACCTAGCTTGCTGCTCATGAGCCCACAGGGCCTTCCCAAATCAACAAGTCTCACCACCCCTGAGCTCGCTCCCACCACCAGCACGCCCCCAAGGACACACTTCCCCAGGTGACGTTCCCCACTACCTCTGCCACAACTGGGCGTAGGACCTCGCAACGAGGGCCCCAGCTCCATCTTCCTGTTGCCCATCAGTGGTCCCTGTGTGAGCCTTCCAGCGGGCCCTGGGCTGAAATGCTGACAGCTCAGCCTCTTTGGACTCTTGGCCTCACGTCCTTGGGGAACTCTCTTCCTTCCTGCCTGTGGGAGCAGCTAGCTGTAGGTAGAGGAGGGATTCGTTCTTCGGGCTCAGGAAACCCTGCTGGGCCCATGGCCCCATGTCTGGAACAGCACTAGGTGGCACGACTGTGTGGCAGTGTTGGGGATCTGAAGCTTGATACACTCCTCGGAGACATAGAAGGGAGGTGGAGAGCCGCAATGCTGTGGGCCCAGGGAGGTTCCCTTGAGCCCCTGGAAAGGCTGTTCCCTCATCCGCGTCTTCCCGGCTCCTTGAAACTTAATCGAGGAACAGCCTGGCAGCTCCCACGGTCCGGTCCCTAGGATTCTTCACGTCCGCAGGGTGGAAAGGAAGTCCCAGGAAACCTGCTGGTCGCAGGGGGTAGGCCAGCATGCCTCAGGCCCAGATGTCCCCAGGAAGGGCCAGCCCACCGTGCCTGTTTTCCCTGGAACCTTCTGGGCCTCGTTGGGCTTTCAGGAAGGACCTCCCTGCTCTAAAGGGGAGAGGAAAGGCTGGACGGTAGCCCTGAACCACGTGCCCTGGGCCGCCAGAGCACAGGCGCCGTGCTGCCTTGGCCATGTGGAAGTCCCGCCTTCCATGGAATGAGGTGGGGACGATTGGACGCATGCAACAGCTGCCAGGGAGTAAGCGTTACGTTGCCACGCCTTCTCCAGGGTATGGCTCGTGCGGCACTTTGCCGGCTGCGAGGACTCAGGAGGTGTGGAAGAAGGCCTTACTTTTTGGCCTTACTTAAGAAAATGTCAACGGGTGTTTGTGTGTGTTTCTTGTGTATGTGTGTTTGGGACCACGTATAACAGTGTGTCAGTGCAGTTCCAAGTGTTCATGGCTCTGCTGGAGATCCAGTGTGAGTGCTGTGTTGTGAGGGTGACATTGTGTTTGTGTGTGTGTGTGTGTGTTGCGGAAAAACCATTGTGTATAACTGTAAGAAAAAGTCGATGGATGTTTGTGTGTTACTTGTATATGTGTGTGTCGGGCCACGTTTTAGAGTATGTTAGGTCAGTTTCAAGTGTTGAGGGTCCTTCGGGAGACCCAGTGTGAGTGCTGTGTTGTGAGTGACATAGTGTGTGTGTGTGTGTCTGTGCGTGTGTGTGTTTTGGGAACACCACTGTGTCTGCCTGTAAGAAAAGTCGATGGGTGTTTGTGTGTGTTTCTGTGTATGTGTGTGTCGGGACCACGTTTGTGTGTATATAAGGGTAGTTCTAAGTCATCCTGAGAGTTGGGTTGTGAGTGTGATAGTTTATGTGTGTGTTTATGTGTCTGTGGTAAATCATTATGTATGCCTGTAAATAAAGTCGATGGGTGTTTTTGTGTGTTTCTTGTGTATGTGTGTGTTGGGACCTCGTTTTTGAGTATGTAAGGGAATTCCAAATGCTGATGTCTATGCCGGGGACCCAGTCTGAGTGCTGTGTTCTGAGTGTGATAGTGTGTGTGTGTGTGTGTGTGTGTGTGTGTTTGCGGGAAACCATTCTGTATGCCTGTAAGAAAAAGTCGATGGGTGTTTCTGTGTGTTTCTTGTGTATGTGTGTCTCGTGAAAACGTTTTTGGGTATGTCACGGCAGTTCCAAGTGGTGATGGCTCTGCAAGGAACAGTGTGAGTGCTGTGTTGTGAGTGTGACAGTGTGTGTGTGTGTGTTTGGGTGAACCCCACTATGTCTGCCTGTAAGAAAATGTCAATGGGTGTTTGTGTGTGTTTCTTGTGTATGTGTGTTTGGGACCACGTATGTGAGTGTGTCAGGGCAGTTCCAAGTGTTCATGGCTCTGCTGGAGATCCAGTGTGAGTGCTGTGTTGTGAGGGTGACATTGTGTGTGTGTGTGCGTGTCTGTATGTGTTCCTTGCAACTATTTGTATGTCTGGAAGGAAAATTCGATGGGTGTTTGGTTGTGTTTCTTGTGTATGTGTGTGTCGGGACCACGTTTGTGTGTATATAAGGGTAGTTCCAAGTCATTCTGAGAGTTGTGTTGTGAGTGTGATAGTTTATCTCTGTGTTTATGTGTTTGTGGTATATCATTATGTATGCCTGTAAATAAAGTCGATGGGTGTTTTTGTGTGTTTCTTGTGTATGTGTGTGTTGGGACCTCATTTTTGAGTATGTTAGGGAATTCCAAATGCTGATGTCTATGCCGGGGACCCAGTGTGAGTGCTGTGGTGTGAGGGTGATAGTGTGTGTGTGTGTGTGTCTTTGAAGGAAACCATTTTGTATGCATGTACGAAAAAGTCGATGGGTGTTTCTGTGTGTTTCTTGTGTATGTGTGTCTCGGGACAACGTTTTTGGGTATGTCAGGGCAGTTCCAAGTGGTGATGGCTCTACAAGGAACAGTGTGAGTGCTGTGCTGTGAGTGTGACAGTGTGTGTGTGTGTTTGGGGGAACCCCACTCTGTCTGCCTTTACGAAAAAGTCGATGGGTGTTTGGTTGTGTTTCTTGCGTATGTGTGTGTCGGGACTACGTTTTTGAGTATGTTAGGGCAGTTCGAAGTGGTGATGGTTATGCCGGAGACCCAATGTGAGTGGTGTGTTGTGAGTGTGACAGTTTGTGTGTGTGTGTCTGTGTGTGTGTTTCAGGGAAACCATTGTGTATGACTGTAAGAAAAAGTCGATGGATGTTTGTGTGTTACTTGTATATGTGTGTGTCGGGCCACGTTTGAGAGTATGTTAGGGAAGTTTCAAGTGTTGAGGGTTCTGCGGGAAACCCAGTGTGAGTGCTGTGTTGTGAGTGTCATAGTGTGTGTGTGTGTCTGTGTGTGTGTGTTTTGGGAACACCACTGTGTCTGCCTGTAAGAAAAGTCGATGGGTGTTTGTGTGTGTTTCTTGTGTATGTGTGTGTCGGGACCACGTTTGTGTGTATATAAGGGTAGTTCCAATCATTCTGAGAGTTGTGTTGTGAGTGTGATAGTTTATGTGTGTGTTTATGTGTTTGTGGTAAATCATTATGTATGCCTGTAAGTAAAGTCGATGGGTGTTTTTGTGTGTTTCTTGTGTATGTGTGTGTTGGGACCTCGTTTTTGAGTATGTTAGGGAATTCCAAATGCTGATGTCTATGCCGGGGACCCAGTGCGAGTGCTCTGTTGTGAGTGTGATAGTGTGTGTGTGTGTGTGTGTGTGTGTGTGTTTGAGGGAAACCATTTTGTATGCCTGTAAGAAAAAGTCGATGGGTGTTTCTGTGTGTTTCTTGTGTATGTGTGTCTCGGGACAACGTAGTTGGGTATGTCTAGGTAGTTCCAAGTGGTGATGGTTCTGCAAGGAACAGTGTGAGTGCTGTATTGTGAGTGTGATTGTGTGTGTGTGTGTGTTGGGGGTACCCCACTGTGTCTGCGTGTAAGGAAATGTCGATGGGTGTTTGTGTGTGTTTCTTGTGTATCTGTGTTTCGGGAGCATGTATGTGAGTGTGTCAGGGCAGTTCCAAGTGTTCATGGCTCTGCTGGAGATCCAGTGTGAGTGCTGTGTTGTGAGGGTGACATTGTGTGTCTGTGTGTGTGTGTGTGTTTGTGTTGCGGGAAACCATTTGTATGCCTGTAAGAAAAAGTCGATGGGTGTTTGTGTGTGTTTCTTCTGTATGTGTGTTTCGGGACCACGTTTGTGAATATGTTAGGTCAGTTCCAAGTGTTGATGGCTCTGCTGGAGACCCAGTGTGAATGCTGTGTTGTGAGTGTGACAGTGTGTGTGTGTGTGTCTGTGTGTGTTTCGAAACCCCACTGTGTATGCCTTTACGAAAAAGTCGATGGGTGTTTGGTTGTGTTTCTTGCGTATGTGTGTGTCGGGACTACGTTTTTGAGTTTTAGGGCAGTTCGAAGTGTTGATGGTTATGCCGGAGACCCAATGTGAGTGCTGTGTTGAGAGTGTGACAGTTTGTGTGTGTGTGTCTGTGTGTGTGTTTCAGGGAAACCATTGTGTATGACTGTAAGAAAAAGTCGATGGATGTTTGTGTGTTACTTGTATATGTGTGTGTCGGGCCACGTTTGAGAGTATGTTAGGGCAGTTTCAAGTGTTGAGGGTTCTGCGGGAGACCCAGTGTGAGTGCTGTGTTGTGAGTGTCATAGTGTGTGTGTGTGTGTCTGTGTGTGTGTGTTTTGGGAACACCACTGTGTCTGCCTGTAAGAAAAGTCGATGGGTGTTTGTGTGTGTTTCTGTGTATGTGTGTGTCGGGACCACGTATTTGGGTATGTCAGGGCAGGTCCAAGTGTTCATGGCTCTGCTAGAGATCCAGTGTGAGTGCTGTGTTGTGAGGGTGACATTGTGTGTGTGTGTGCGTGTGTGTATGTGTTCCTTGAAACTATTTGTATGTCTGTAAGAAAAATTCGATGGGTGTTTGGTTGTGTTTCTTGTGTATGTGTGTGTCGGGACCACGTTTGTGTGTATATAAGGGTAGTTCCAAGTCATTCTGAGAGTTGTTTTGTGAGTGTGGTAGTTTATGTGTGTGTTTATGTGTTTGTGGTAAACCATTATGCATGCCTGTAAATAAAGTCGATGGGTGTTTTTCTGTGTTTCTTGTGTATGTGTGTGTTGGGACCTCGTTCTTGAGTATGTTAGGGAATTCCAAATGCTGATGTCTATGCCAGGGACCCAGTGTGAGTGCTCTGTTGTGAGTGTGATAGTGTGTGTGTGTGTGTGTGTGTGTGTTTGCGGGAAACCATTTTGTATGCCTGTAAGAAAAAGTCGATGGGTGTTTCTGTGTGTTTCATGTGTATGTGTGTCTCGGGACAACGTTTTTGGGAATGTCAGGGCAGTTCCAGTGGTGATGGCTCTGGAAGGAACAGTGTGAGTGCTGTGTTGTGAGTGTGACAGTGTGTGTGTGTGTGTGTGTGTGTGTGTGTGTTTGCGGGAAACCATTTTGTATGCCTGTAAGAAAAAGTCGATGGGTGTTTCTGTGTGTTTCTTGTGTATGTGTTCTCGGGACAACGTTTTTGGGTATGTCAGGGCAGTTCCAAGTGGTGATGGCTCTGCAAGGAACAGTGTGAGTGCTGTGTTGTGAGTTTGACAGTGTGTGTGTGTGTGTGTGTGTGTTTGGGGGAACCCCACTGTGTCTGCCTGTAAGAAAATGTCAACGGGTGTTTGTGTGTGTTTCTTGTGTATGTGTGTTTGGGACCACGTATGTGAGTGTGTCAGGGCAGTTCCAAGTGTTCATGGCTCTGCTGGAGATCCAGTGTGAGTGCTGTGTTGTGAGGGTGATATTGTGTGTGTGTGTGCGTGTGTGTATGTGTTCCTTGAAACTATTTGTATGTCTGTAAGAAAAAGTCGATGGGTGTTTGGTTGTGTTTCTTGTGTATGTGTGTGTCGGGACCACGTTTGTGTGTATATAAGGGTAGTTCCAAGTCATTCTGAGAGTTGTGTTGTGAGTGTGATAGTTTATGTGTGTGTTTATGTGTTTGTGGTAAACCATTATGCATGCCTGTAAATAAAGTCGATGGGTGTTTTTCTGTGTTTCTTGTGTATGTGTGTGTTGGGACCTCGTTTTTGAGTATGTTAGGGAATTCCAAATGCTGATGTCTATGCCAGGGACCCAGTGTGAGTGCTCTGTTGTGAGTGTGATAGTGTGTGTGTGTGTGTGTGTGTGTGTTTGCGGGAAACCATTTTGTATGCCTGTAAGAAAAAGTCGATGGGTGTTTCTGTGTGTTTCTTGTGTATGTGTGTCTCGGGACAACGTTTTTGGGTATGTCAGGGCCGTTCCAAGTGGTGATGGCTCTGCAAGGAACAGTGTGAGTGCTGTGTTGTGAGTGTGACAGTGTGTGTGTGTGTGTGTGTGTTTGGGGGAACCCCACTGTGTCTGCCTGTAAGAAAATGTGAATGGGTGTTTGTGTGTGTTTCTTGTGTATGTGTGTTTGGGACCACGTATGTGAGTGTGTCAGTGCAGTTCCAAGTGTTCATGGCTCTGCTGGAGATCCAGTGTGAGTGCTGTGTTGTGAGGGTGACATTGTGTGTGTGTGTGCGTGTGTGTATGTGTTCCTTGCAACTATTTGTATGTCTGTAAGGAAAATTCGATGGGTGTTTGGCTGTGTTTCTTGTGTATGTGTGTGTTGGGACCTCGTTTTTGAGTATGTTAGGGAATTCCAAATGTTGATGTCTATGCCAGGGACCCAGTGTGAGTGCAGTGTTGTGAGTGTGATTGTGTGTGTGTGTGTGTGTGTGTCTTTGAAGGAAACCTTTTTGTTTGCCTGTAAGAAAAAGTCGATGGGTGTTTCTGTGTGTTTCTTGTGTATGTGTGTCTCGGGACAACGTTTTTCGGTATGTCAGGGCAGTTCCAAGTGGTGATGGCTCTGCAAGGAACAGTGTGAGTGCTGTGTTGTGTGTGTGACAGTGTGTGTGTGTGTGTTTGAGGGAACCCCACTGTGTCTGCCTGTAAAGAAATGTCGATGGCTGTTTTTGTGTGTTTCTTGTGTATCTGTGTTTCGGGAGCACGTATGTGAGTGTGTCAGGGCAGTTCCAAGTGTTCATGGCTCTGCTGGTGATCCAGTGTGAGTGCTGTGTTGTGAGGGTGACATTGTGTGTGTGTGTGTGTGTGTGTGTGTGTGTGTTGCGGGAAACCATTTGTATGCCTGTAAGAAAAAGTCGATGGGTGTTTCTGTGTGTTTCTTGTGTATGTGTGTCTCGGGACAACGTTTTTGGGTATGTCAGGGCAGTTCCAAGTGGTGATGGCTCTGCAAGGAACAGTGTGAGTGCTGTGTTGTGAGTGTGACAGTGTGTGTGTGTGTGTGTGTGTGTTTGGGGGAACCCCACTGTGTCTGCCTGTAAGAAAATGTCAATGGGTGTTTGTGTGTGTTTCTTGTGTATGTGTGTTTGGGACCACGTATGTGAGTGTGTCAGGGCAGTTCCAAGTGTTCATGGCTCTGCTGGAGATCCAGTGTGAGTGCTGTGTTTTGAGGGTCACATTGTGTGTGTGTGTGCGTGTGTGTATGTGTTCCTTGCAACTATTTGTATGTCTGTAAGGAAAATTCGATGGGTGTTTGGCTGTGTTTCTTGTGTATGTGTGTGTTGGGACCTCGTTTTTGAGTATGTTAGGGAATTCCAAATGTTGATGTCTATGCCGGGGACCCAGTGTGAGTGCAGTGTTGTGAGTGTGATTGTGTGTGTGTGTGTGTGTGTCTTTGAAGGAAACCATTTTGTTTGCCTGTAAGAAAAAGTCGATGGGTGTTTCTGTGTGTTTCTTGTGTATGTGTGTCTCGGGACAACGTTTTTCGGTATGTCAGGGCAGTTCCAAGTGGTGATGGCTCTGCAAGGAACAGTGTGAGTGCTGTGTTGTGAGTGTGACAGTGTGTGTGTGTGTGTTTGGGGGAACCCCACTGTGTCTGCCTGTAAAGAAATGTCGATGGGTGTTTTTGTGTGTTTCTTGTGTATCTGTGTTTCGGGAGCACGTATGTGAGTGTGTCAGGGCAGTTCCAAGTGTTCATGGCTCTGCTGGTGATCCAGTGTGAGTGCTGTGTTGTGAGGGTGACATTGTGTGTGTGTGTGTGTGTGTGTGTGTTGCGGGAAACCATTTGTATGCCTGTAAGAAAAAGTCGATGGGTGTTTGTGTGTGTTTCTTCTGTATGTGTGTTTCGGGACCACGTTTGTGAATATGTTAGGTCAGTTCTAAGTGGTGTTGTCTCTGCAAGGAACAGTGTGAGTGCTGTGTTGTGAGTGTGACAGTGTGTGTGTGTGTGTGTGTGTGTTTGGGGGAACCCCACTGTGTCTGCCTGTAAGAAAATGTCAATGGGTGTTTGTGTGTGTTTCTTGTGTATGTGTGTTTGGGACCACGTATGTGAGTGTGTCAGGGCAGTTCCAAGTGTTCATGGCTCTGCTGGAGATCCAGTGTGAGTGCTGTGTTGTGAGGGTGACATTGTGTGTGTGTGTGCGTGTGTGTATGTGTTCCTTGCAACTATTTGTATGTGTGTACGGAAAATTCGATGGGTGTTTGGTTGTGTGTCTTGTGTATGTGTGTGTCGGGACCACGTTTGTGTGTATATAAGTGTAGTTCCAAGTCATTCTGAGAGTTGTGTTGTGAGTGTGATAGTTTATGTGTGTGTTTATGTGTTTGTGGTAAACCATTATGTATGCCTGTAAATAAAGTCGATGGGTGTTTTTGTGTGTTTCTTGTGTATGTGTATGTTGGGACCTCGTTTTTGAGTATGTTAGGGAATTCCAAATGCTGATGTCTATGCCGGGGACCCAGTGTGAGTGCTGTGTTGTGAGTGTGATAGTGTGGGTGTGTGTGTGTCTTTGAAGGAAACCATTTTGTATGCATGTACATAAAAGTCGATGGGTGTTTCTGTGTGTTTCTTGTGTATGTGTGTCTCGGGACAACGTTTTTGGGTATGTCAGGGCAGTTCCAAGTAGTGATGGCTCTGCAAGGAACAGTGTGAGTGCTGTGTTGTGAGTGTGACAGTGTGTGTGTGTGTTTGGGGGAACCCGACTCTGTCTGCCTTTACGAAAAAGTCGATGGGTGTTTGGTTGTGTTTCTTGCGTATGTGTGTGTCGGGACTACGTTTTTGAATATGTTAGGGCAGTTCGAAGTGTTGATGGTTATGCCGGAGACCCAATGTGAGTGGTGTGTTGTGAGTGTGACAGTTTTTGTGTGTGTGTCTGTGTGTGTGTTTCAGGGAAACCATTCTGTATGACTGTAAGAAAAAGTCGATGTATGTTTGTGTGTTACTTGTATATGTGTGTGTCGGGCCAAGTTTGAGAGTATGTTAGGGCAGTTTCAAGTGTTGAGGGTTCTGCGGGAAACCCACTGTGAGTGCTGTGTTGTGAGTGTGACAGTGTGTGTGTGTGTGTCTGTGTGTGTTTCGAAACCCCACTGTGTATGCCTTTACGAAAAAGTCGATGGGTGTTTGGTTGTGTTTCTTGCATATGTGTGTGTCGGGACTACGTTTTTGAGTTTTAGGGCAGTTCGAAGTGTTGATGGTTATGGCGGAGACCCAATGTGAGTGCTGTGTTGAGAGTGTGACAGTTTGTGTGTGTGTGTCTGTGTGTGTGTTTCAGGGAAACCATTGTGTATGACTGTAAGAAAAAGTCGATGGATGTTTGTGTGTTACTTGTATATGTGTGTGTCGGGCCACGTTTGAGAGTATGTTAGGGCAGTTTCAAGTGTTGAGGGTTCTGCGGGAGACCCAGTGTGAGTGCTGTGTTGTGAGTGTCATAGTGTGTGTGTGTGTGTCTGTGTGTGTGTGTTTTGGGAACACCACTGTGTCTGCCTGTAAGAAAAGTCGATGGGTGTTTGTGTGTGTTTCTGTGTATGTGTGTGTCGGGACCACGTATTTGGGTATGTCAGGGCAGGTCCAAGTGTTCATGGCTCTGCTGGAGATCCAGTGTGAGTGCTGTGTTGTGAGGGTGATATTGTGTGTGTGTGTGCGTGTGTGTATGTTTTTCTTGAAACTATTTGTATGTCTGTAAGAAAAAGTCGATGGGTGTTTGGTTGTGTTTCTTGTGTATGTGTGTGTCGGGACCACGTTTGTGTGTATATAAGGGTAGTTCCAAGTCATTCTGAGAGTTGTGTTGTGAGTGTGATAGTTTATGTGTGTGTTTATGTGTTTGTGGTAAACCATTATGCATGCCTGTAAATAAAGTCGATGGGTGTTTTTGTGTGTTTCTTGTGTATGTGTGTGTTGGGACCTCGTTTTTGAGTATGTTAGGGAATTCCAAATGTTGATGTCTCTACCGGGGACCCAGTGTGAGTGCAGTGTTGTGAGTGTGATTGTGTGTGTGTGTGTGTGTGTCTTTGAAGGAAACCATTTTGTATGCCTGTGAGAAAAAGTCGATGGGTGTTTCTGTGTGTTTCTTGTGTATGTGTGTCTCGGGACAACGTTTTTGGGTATGTCAGGGCAGTTCCAAGTGGTGATGGCTCTGCAAGGAACAGTGTGAGTGCTGTGTTGTGAGTGTGACAGTGTGTGTGTGTGTGTTTGGGGGAACCCCACTGTGTCTGCCTGTAAGGAAATGTCGATGGGTGTTTGTGTGTGTTTCTTGTGTATCTGTGTTTCGGGAGCACGTATGTGAGTGTGTCAGGGCAGTTCCAAGTGTTCATGGCTCTGCTGGAGATCCAGTGTGAGTGCTGTGTTGTGAGGGTGACATTGTGTGTGTGTGTGTGTGTGTGTGTGTGTGTGTGTGTGTGTTGCTGGAAACCATTTGTATGCCTGTAAGAAAAAGTCGATGGGTGTTTGTGTGTGTTTCTTCTGTATGTGTGTTTCGGGACCACGTTTGTGAATATGTTAGGTCAGTTCCAAGTGTTGATGGCTCTGCAGGAGACCAGTGTGAGTGCTGTGTTGTGAGTGTGACAGTGTGTGTGTGTGTGTCTGTGTGTGTTTCGAAACCCCACTGTGTATGCCTTTACGAAAAAGTCGATGGGTGTTTGGTTGTGTTTCTTGCATATGTGTGTGTCGGGACTACGTTTTTGAGTTTTAGGGCAGTTCGAAGTGTTGATGGTTATGCCGGAGACCCAATGTGAGTGCTGTGTTGAGAGTGTGACAGTTTGTGTGTGTGTGTCTGTGTGTGTGTTTCAGGGAAACCATTGTGTATGACTGTAAGAAAAAGTCGATGGATGTTTGTGTGTTACTTGTATATGTGTGTGTCGGGCCACGTTTGAGAGTATGTTAGGGCAGTTTCAAGTGTTGAGGGTTCTGCGGGAGACCCAGTGTGAGTGCTGTGTTGTGAGTGTCATTGTGTGTGTGTGTGTGTCTGTGTGTGTGTGTTTTGGGAACACCACTGTGTCTGCCTGTAAGAAAAGTCGATGGGTGTTTGTGTGTGTTTCTGTGTATGTGTGTGTCGGGACCACGTATTTGGGTATGTCAGGGCAGGTCCAAGTGTTCATGGCTCTGCTAGAGATCCAGTGTGAGTGCTGTGTTGTGAGGGTGACATTGTGTGTGTGTGTGCGTGTGTGCATGTGTTCCTTGAAACTATTTGTATGTCTGTAAGAAAAATTCGATGGGTGTTTGGTTGTGTTTCTTGTGTATGTGTGTGTCGGGACCACGTTTGTGTGTATATAAGGGTAGTTCCAAGTCATTCCGAGAGTTGTGTTGTGAGTGTGGTAGTTTATGTGTGTGTTTATGTGTTTGTGGTAAACCATTATGCATGCCTGTAAATAAAGTCGATGGGTGTTTTTGTGTGTTTCTTGTGTATGTGTGTGTTGGGACCTCGTTTTTGAGTATGTTAGGGAATTCCAAATGCTGATGTTTATGCCAGGGACCCAGTGTGAGTGCTCTGTTGTGAGTGTGATAGTGTGTGTGTGTGTGTGTGTGTGTTTGCGGGAAACCATTTTGTATGCCTGTAAGAAAAAGTCGATGGGTGTTTCTGTGTGTTTCATGTGTATGTTTGTCTCGGGACAACGTTTTTGGGAATGTCAGGGCAGTTCCAGTGGTGATGGCTCTGGAAGGAACAGTGTGAGTGCTGTGTTGTGAGTGTGACAGTGTGTGTGTGTGTGTGTGTGTGTGTGTGTGTGTTTGCGGGAAACCATTTTGTATGCCTGTAAGAAAAAGTCGATGGGTGTTTCTGTGTGTTTCTTGTGTATGTGTGTCTCGGGACAACCTTTTTGGGTATGTCAGGGCAGTTCCAAGTGGTGATGGCTCTGCAAGGAACAGTGTGAGTGCTGTGTTGTGAGTGTGACAGTGTGTGTGTGTGTGTGTGTGTGTTTGGGGGAACCCCACTGTGTCTGCCTGTAAGAAAATGTCAATGGGTGTTTGTGTGTGTTTCTTCTGTATGTGTGTTTGGGACCACGTATGTGAGTGTGTCAGGGCATTTCCAAGTGTTCATGGCTCTGCTGGAGATCCAGTGTGAGTGCTGTGTTGTGAGGGTGATATTGTGTGTGTGTGTGCGTGTGTGTATGTGTTCCTTGAAACTATTTGTATGTCTGTAAGAAAAAGTCGATGGGTGTTTGGTTGTGTTTCTTGTGTATGTGTGTGTCGGGACCACGTTGTGTGTATATAAGGGTAGTTCCAAGTCATTCTGAGAGTTGTGTTGTGAGTGTGATAGTTTATGTGTGTGTTTATGTGTTTGTGGTAAACCATTATGCATGCCTGTAAATAAAGTCGATGGGTGTTTTTCTGTGTTTCTTGTGTATGTGTGTGTTGGGACCTCGTTTTTGAGTATGTTAGGGAATTCCAAATGCTGATGTCTATGCCAGGGACCCAGTGTGAGTGCTCTGTTGTGAGTGTGATAGTGTGTGTGTGTGTGTGTGTGTGTGTGTGTTTGCGGGAAACCATTTTGTATGCCTGTAAGAAAAAGTCGATGGGTGTTTCTGTGTGTTTCTTGTGTATGTGTGTCTCGGGACAACGTTTTTGGGTATGTCAGGGCAGTTCCAAGTGGTGATGGCTCTGCAAGGAACAGTGTGAGTTCTGTGTTGTGAGTGTGACAGTGTGTGTGCGTGTGTGTGTGTTTGGGGGAACCCCACTGTGTCTGCCTGTAAGAAAATGTCAATGGGTGTTTGTGTGTGTTTCTTGTGTATGTGTGTTTGGGACCACGTATGTGAGTGTGTCAGGGCAGTTCCAAGTGTTCATGGCTCTGCTGGAGATCCAGTGTGAGTGCTGTGTTGTGAGGGTGACATTGTGTGTGTGTGTGCGTGTGTGTATGTGTTCCTTGCAACTATTTGTATGTCTGTAAGGAAAATTCGATGGGTGTTTGGCTGTGTTTCTTGTGTATGTGTGTGTTGGGACCTCATTTTTGAGTATGTTAGGGAATTCCAAATGTTGATGTCTATGCCGGGGACCCAGTGTGAGTGCAGTGTTGTGAGTGTGATTGTGTGTGTGTGTGTGTGTCTTTGAAGGAAACCATTTTGTTTGCCTGTAAGAAAAAGTCGATGGGTGTTTCTGTGTGTTTCTTGTGTATGTGTGTCTCGGGACAACGTTTTTCGGTATGTCAGGGCAGTTCCAAGTGGTGATGGCTCTGCAAGGAACAGTGTGAGTGCTGTGTTGTGAGTGTGACAGTGTGTGTGTGTGTGTTTGGGGGAACCCCACTGTGTCTGCCTGTAAAGAAATGTCGATGGGTGTTTTTGTGTGTTTCTTGTGCATCTGTGTTTCGGGAACACGTATGTGAGTGTGTCAGGGCAGTTCCAAGTGTTCATGGCTCTGCTGGTGATCCAGTGTGAGTGCTGTGTTGTGAGGGTGACATTGTGTGTGTGTGTGTGTGTGTGTGTGTGTGTGTGTTGCGGGAAACCATTTGTATGCCTGTAAGAAAAAGTCGATGGGTGTTTGTGTGTGTTTCTTCTGTATGTGTGTTTCGGGACCACGTTTGTGAATATGTTAGGTCAGTTCCAAGTGGTGATGGCTCTGCAAGGAACAGTGTGAGTGCTGTGTTGTGAGTGTGACAGTGTGTGTGTGTGTGTGTGTGTGTGTGTGTGTTTGGGGGAACCCCACTGTGTCTGCCTGTAAGAAAATGTCAATGGGTGTTTGTGTGTGTTTCTTGTGTATGTGTGTTTGGGACCACGTATGTGAGTGTGTCAGGGCAGTTCCAAGTGTTCATGGCTCTGCTGGAGATCCAGTGTGAGTGCTGTGGTGTGAGGGTGATAGTGTGTGTGTGTGTGTGTCTTTGAAGGAAACCATTTTGTATGCATGTACGAAAAAGTCGATGGGTGTTTCTGTGTGTTTCTTGTGTATGTGTGTCTCGGGACAACGTTTTTGGGTATGTCAGGGCAGTTCCAAGTGGTGATGGCTCTACAAGGAACAGTGTGAGTGCTGTGCTGTGAGTGTGACAGTGTGTGTGTGTGTTTGGGGGAACCCCACTCTGTCTGCCTTTACGAAAAAGTCGATGGGTGTTTGGTTGTGTTTCTTGCGTATGTGTGTGTCGGGACTACGTTTTTGAGTATGTTAGGGCAGTTCGAAGTGGTGATGGTTATGCCGGAGACCCAATGTGAGTGGTGTGTTGTGAGTGTGACAGTTTGTGTGTGTGTGTCTGTGTGTGTGTTTCAGGGAAACCATTGTGTATGACTGTAAGAAAAAGTCGATGGATGTTTGTGTGTTACTTGTATATGTGTGTGTCGGGCCACGTTTGAGAGTATGTTAGGGAAGTTTCAAGTGTTGAGGGTTCTGCGGGAAACCCAGTGTGAGTGCTGTGTTGTGAGTGTCATAGTGTGTGTGTGTGTCTGTGTGTGTGTGTTTTGGGAACACCACTGTGTCTGCCTGTAAGAAAAGTCGATGGGTGTTTGTGTGTGTTTCTTGTGTATGTGTGTGTCGGGACCACGTTTGTGTGTATATAAGGGTAGTTCCAATCATTCTGAGAGTTGTGTTGTGAGTGTGATAGTTTATGTGTGTGTTTATGTGTTTGTGGTAAATCATTATGTATGCCTGTAAGTAAAGTCGATGGGTGTTTTTGTGTGTTTCTTGTGTATGTGTGTGTTGGGACCTCGTTTTTGAGTATGTTAGGGAATTCCAAATGCTGATGTCTATGCCGGGGACCCAGTGCGAGTGCTCTGTTGTGAGTGTGATAGTGTGTGTGTGTGTGTGTGTGTGTGTGTGTGTGTTTGAGGGAAACCATTTTGTATGCCTGTAAGAAAAAGTCGATGGGTGTTTCTGTGTGTTTCTTGTGTATGTGTGTCTCGGGACAACGTAGTTGGGTATGTCTAGGTAGTTCCAAGTGGTGATGGTTCTGCAAGGAACAGTGTGAGTGCTGTATTGTGAGTGTGATTGTGTGTGTGTGTGTGTTGGGGGTACCCCACTGTGTCTGCGTGTAAGGAAATGTCGATGGGTGTTTGTGTGTGTTTCTTGTGTATCTGTGTTTCGGGAGCATGTATGTGAGTGTGTCAGGGCAGTTCCAAGTGTTCATAGCTCTGCTGGAGATCCAGTGTGAGTGCTGTGTTGTGAGGGTGACATTGTGTGTCTGTGTGTGTGTGTGTGTTTGTGTTGCGGGAAACCATTTGTATGCCTGTAAGAAAAAGTCGATGGGTGTTTGTGTGTGTTTCTTCTGTATGTGTGTTTCGGGACCACGTTTGTGAATATGTTAGGTCAGTTCCAAGTGTTGATGGCTCTGCTGGAGACCCAGTGTGAATGCTGTGTTGTGAGTGTGACAGTGTGTGTGTGTGTGTCTGTGTGTGTTTCGAAACCCCACTGTGTATGCCTTTACGAAAAAGTCGATGGGTGTTTGGTTGTGTTTCTTGCGTATGTGTGTGTCGGGACTACGTTTTTGAGTTTTAGGGCAGTTCGAAGTGTTGATGGTTATGCCGGAGACCCAATGTGAGTGCTGTGTTGAGAGTGTGACAGTTTGTGTGTGTGTGTCTGTGTGTGTGTTTCAGGGAAACCATTGTGTATGACTGTAAGAAAAAGTCGATGGATGTTTGTGTGTTACTTGTATATGTGTGTGTCGGGCCACGTTTGAGAGTATGTTAGGGCAGTTTCAAGTGTTGAGGGTTCTGCGGGAGACCCAGTGTGAGTGCTGTGTTGTGAGTGTCATAGTGTGTGTGTGTGTGTCTGTGTGTGTGTGTTTTGGGAACACCACTGTGTCTGCCTGTAAGAAAAGTCGATGGGTGTTTGTGTGTGTTTCTGTGTATGTGTGTGTCGGGACCACGTATTTGGGTATGTCAGGGCAGGTCCAAGTGTTCATGGCTCTGCTAGAGATCCAGTGTGAGTGCTGTGTTGTGAGGGTGACATTGTGTGTGTGTGTGCGTGTGTGTATGTGTTCCTTGAAACTATTTGTATGTCTGTAAGAAAAATTCGATGGGTGTTTGGTTGTGTTTCTTGTGTATGTGTGTGTCGGGACCACGTTTGTGTGTATATAAGGGTAGTTCCAAGTCATTCTGAGAGTTGTGTTGTGAGTGTGGTAGTTTATGTGTGTGTTTATGTGTTTGTGGTAAACCATTATGCATGCCTGTAAATAAAGTCGATGGGTGTTTTTCTGTGTTTCTTGTGTATGTGTGTGTTGGGACCTCGTTCTTGAGTATGTTAGGGAATTCCAAATGCTGATGTCTATGCCAGGGACCCAGTGTGAGTGCTCTGTTGTGAGTGTGATAGTGTGTGTGTGTGTGTGTGTGTGTGTTTGCGGGAAACCATTTTGTATGCCTGTAAGAAAAAGTCGATGGGTGTTTCTGTGTGTTTCTTGTGTATGTGTTCTCGGGACAACGTTTTTGGGTATGTCAGGGCAGTTCCAAGTGGTGATGGCTCTGCAAGGAACAGTGTGAGTGCTGTGTTGTGAGTTTGACAGTGTGTGTGTGTGTGTGTGTGTTTGGGGGAACCCCACTGTGTCTGCCTGTAAGAAAATGTCAACGGGTGTTTGTGTGTGTTTCTTGTGTATGTGTGTTTGGGACCACGTATGTGAGTGTGTCAGGGCAGTTCCAAGTGTTCATGGCTCTGCTGGAGATCCAGTGTGAGTGCTGTGTTGTGAGGGTGATATTGTGTGTGTGTGTGCGTGTGTGTATGTGTTCCTTGAAACTATTTGTATGTCTGTAAGAAAAAGTCGATGGGTGTTTGGTTGTGTTTCTTGTGTATGTGTGTGTCGGGACCACGTTTGTGTGTATATAAGGGTAGTTCCAAGTCATTCTGAGAGTTGTGTTGTGAGTGTGATAGTTTATGTGTGTGTTTATGTGTTTGTGGTAAACCATTATGCATGCCTGTAAATAAAGTCGATGGGTGTTTTTCTGTGTTTCTTGTGTATGTGTGTGTTGGGACCTCGTTTTTGAGTATGTTAGGGAATTCCAAATGCTGATGTCTATGCCAGGGACCCAGTGTGAGTGCTCTGTTGTGAGTGTGATAGTGTGTGTGTGTGTGTGTGTGTGTGTTTGCGGGAAACCATTTTGTATGCCTGTAAGAAAAAGTCGATGGGTGTTTCTGTGTGTTTCTTGTGTATGTGTGTCTCGGGACAACGTTTTTGGGTATGTCAGGGCCGTTCCAAGTGGTGATGGCTCTGCAAGGAACAGTGTGAGTGCTGTGTTGTGAGTGTGACAGTGTGTGTGTGTGTGTGTGTGTTTGGGGGAACCCCACTGTGTCTGCCTGTAAGAAAATGTGAATGGGTGTTTGTGTGTGTTTCTTGTGTATGTGTGTTTGGGACCACGTATGTGAGTGTGTCAGTGCAGTTCCAAGTGTTCATGGCTCTGCTGGAGATCCAGTGTGAGTGCTGTGTTGTGAGGGTGACATTGTGTGTGTGTGTGCGTGTGTGTATGTGTTCCTTGCAACTATTTGTATGTCTGTAAGGAAAATTCGATGGGTGTTTGGCTGTGTTTCTTGTGTATGTGTGTGTTGGGACCTCGTTTTTGAGTATGTTAGGGAATTCCAAATGTTGATGTCTATGCCAGGGACCCAGTGTGAGTGCAGTGTTGTGAGTGTGATTGTGTGTGTGTGTGTGTGTGTGTGTCTTTGAAGGAAACCTTTTTGTTTGCCTGTAAGAAAAAGTCGATGGGTGTTTCTGTGTGTTTCTTGTGTATGTGTGTCTCGGGACAACGTTTTTCGGTATGTCAGGGCAGTTCCAAGTGGTGATGGCTCTGCAAGGAACAGTGTGAGTGCTGTGTTGTGTGTGTGACAGTGTGTGTGTGTGTGTTTGAGGGAACCCCACTGTGTCTGCCTGTAAAGAAATGTCGATGGGTGTTTTTGTGTGTTTCTTGTGTATCTGTGTTTCGGGAGCACGTATGTGAGTGTGTAAGGGCAGTTCCAAGTGTTCATGGCTCTGCTGGTGATCCAGTGTGAGTGCTGTGTTGTGAGGGTGACATTGTGTGTGTGTGTGTGTGTGTGTGTGTGTGTGTTGCGGGAAACCATTTGTATGCCTGTAAGAAAAAGTCGATGGGTGTTTCTGTGTGTTTCTTGTGTATGTGTGTCTCGGGACAACGTTTTTGGGTATGTCAGGGCAGTTCCAAGTGGTGATGGCTCTGCAAGGAACAGTGTGAGTGCTGTGTTGTGAGTGTGACAGTGTGTGTGTGTGTGTGTGTGTGTGTTTGGGGGAACCCCACTGTGTCTGCCTGTAAGAAAATGTCAATGGGTGTTTGTGTGTGTTTCTTGTGTATGTGTGTTTGGGACCACGTATGTGAGTGTGTCAGGGCAGTTCCAAGTGTTCATGGCTCTGCTGGAGATCCAGTGTGAGTGCTGTGTTTTGAGGGTGACATTGTGTGTGTGTGTGCGTGTGTGTATGTGTTCCTTGCAACTATTTGTATGTCTGTAAGGAAAATTCGATGGGTGTTTGGCTGTGTTTCTTGTGTATGTGTGTGTTGGGACCTCGTTTTTGAGTATGTTAGGGAATTCCAAATGTTGATGTCTATGCCGGGGACCCAGTGTGAGTGCAGTGTTGTGAGTGTGATTGTGTGTGTGTGTGTGTGTGTCTTTGAAGGAAACCATTTTGTTTGCCTGTAAGAAAAAGTCGATGGGTGTTTCTGTGTGTTTCTTGTGTATGTGTGTCTCGGGACAACGTTTTTCGGTATGTCAGGGCAGTTCCAAGTGGTGATGGCTCTGCAAGGAACAGTGTGAGTGCTGTGTTGTGAGTGTGACAGTGTGTGTGTGTGTGTTTGGGGGAACCCCACTGTGTCTGCCTGTAAAGAAATGTCGATGGGTGTTTTTGTGTGTTTCTTGTGTATCTGTGTTTCGGGAGCACGTATGTGAGTGTGTCAGGGCAGTTCCAAGTGTTCATGGCTCTGCTGGAGATCCAGTGTGAGTGCTGTGTTGTGAGGGTGACATTGTGTGTGTGTGTGTGTGTGTGTGTGTGTGTTGCGGGAAACCATTTGTATGCCTGTAAGAAAAAGTCGATGGGTGTTTGTGTGTGTTTCTTCTGTATGTGTGTTTCGGGACCACGTTTGTGAATATGTTAGGTCAGTTCTAAGTGGTGTTGTCTCTGCAAGGAACAGTGTGAGTGCTGTGTTGTGAGTGTGACAGTGTGTGTGTGTGTGTGTGTGTGTTTGGGGGAACCCCACTGTGTCTGCCTGTAAGAAAATGTCAATGGGTGTTTGTGTGTGTTTCTTGTGTATGTGTGTTTGGGACCACGTATGTGAGTGTGTCAGGGCAGTTCCAAGTGTTCATGGCTCTGCTGGAGATCCAGTGTGAGTGCTGTGTTGTGAGGGTGACATTGTGTGTGTGTGTGCGTGTGTGTATGTGTTCCTTGCAACTATTTGTATGTGTGTACGGAAAATTCGATGGGTGTTTGGTTGTGTGTCTTGTGTATGTGTGTGTCGGGACCACGTTTGTGTGTATATAAGTGTAGTTCCAAGTCATTCTGAGAGTTGTGTTGTGAGTGTGATAGTTTATGTGTGTGTTTATGTGTTTGTGGTAAACCATTATGTATGCCTGTAAATAAAGTCGATGGGTGTTTTTGTGTGTTTCTTGTGTATGTGTATGTTGGGACCTCGTTTTTGAGTATGTTAGGGAATTCCAAATGCTGATGTCTATGCCGGGGACCCAGTGTGAGTGCTGTGTTGTGAGTGTGATAGTGTGGGTGTGTGTGTGTCTTTGAAGGAAACCATTTTGTATGCATGTACAAAAAAGTCGATGGGTGTTTCTGTGTGTTTCTTGTGTATGTGTGTCTCGGGACAACGTTTTTGGGTATGTCAGGGCAGTTCCAAGTAGTGATGGCTCTGCAAGGAACAGTGTGAGTGCTGTGTTGTGAGTGTGACAGTGTGTGTGTGTGTTTGGGGGAACCCGACTCTGTCTGCCTTTACGAAAAAGTCGATGGGTGTTTGGTTGTGTTTCTTGCGTATGTGTGTGTCGGGACTACGTTTTTGAATATGTTAGGGCAGTTCGAAGTGTTGATGGTTATGCCGGAGACCCAATGTGAGTGGTGTGTTGTGAGTGTGACAGTTTTTGTGTGTGTGTCTGTGTGTGTGTTTCAGGGAAACCATTCTGTATGACTGTAAGAAAAAGTCGATGTATGTTTGTGTGTTACTTGTATATGTGTGTGTCGGGCCAAGTTTGAGAGTATGTTAGGGCAGTTTCAAGTGTTGAGGGTTCTGCGGGAAACCCACTGTGAGTGCTGTGTTGTGAGTGTGACAGTGTGTGTGTGTGTGTCTGTGTGTGTTTCGAAACCCCACTGTGTATGCCTTTACGAAAAAGTCGATGGGTGTTTGGTTGTGTTTCTTGCATATGTGTGTGTCGGGACTACGTTTTTGAGTTTTAGGGCAGTTCGAAGTGTTGATGGTTATGGCGGAGACCCAATGTGAGTGCTGTGTTGAGAGTGTGACAGTTTGTGTGTGTGTGTCTGTGTGTGTGTTTCAGGGAAACCATTGTGTATGACTGTAAGAAAAAGTCGATGGATGTTTGTGTGTTACTTGTATATGTGTGTGTCGGGCCACGTTTGAGAGTATGTTAGGGCAGTTTCAAGTGTTGAGGGTTCTGCGGGAGACCCAGTGTGAGTGCTGTGTTGTGAGTGTCATAGTGTGTGTGTGTGTGTCTGTGTGTGTGTGTTTTGGGAACACCACTGTGTCTGCCTGTAAGAAAAGTCGATGGGTGTTTGTGTGTGTTTCTGTGTATGTGTGTGTCGGGACCACGTATTTGGGTATGTCAGGGCAGGTCCAAGTGTTCATGGCTCTGCTGGAGATCCAGTGTGAGTGCTGTGTTGTGAGGGTGATATTGTGTGTGTGTGTGCGTGTGTGTATGTTTTTCTTGAAACTATTTGTATGTCTGTAAGAAAAAGTCGATGGGTGTTTGGTTGTGTTTCTTGTGTATGTGTGTGTCGGGACCACGTTTGTGTGTATATAAGGGTAGTTCCAAGTCATTCTGAGAGTTGTGTTGTGAGTGTGATAGTTTATGTGTGTGTTTATGTGTTTGTGGTAAACCATTATGCATGCCTGTAAATAAAGTCGATGGGTGTTTTTGTGTGTTTCTTGTGTATGTGTGTGTTGGGACCTCGTTTTTGAGTATGTTAGGGAATTCCAAATGTTGATGTCTCTACCGGGGACCCAGTGTGAGTGCAGTGTTGTGAGTGTGATTGTGTGTGTGTGTGTGTGTGTCTTTGAAGGAAACCATTTTGTATGCCTGTGAGAAAAAGTCGATGGGTGTTTCTGTGTGTTTCTTGTGTATGTGTGTCTCGGGACAACGTTTTTGGGTATGTCAGGGCAGTTCCAAGTGGTGATGGCTCTGCAAGGAACAGTGTGAGTGCTGTGTTGTGAGTGTGACAGTGTGTGTGTGTGTGTTTGGGGGAACCCCACTGTGTCTGCCTGTAAGGAAATGTCGATGGGTGTTTGTGTGTGTTTCTTGTGTATCTGTGTTTCGGGAGCACGTATGTGAGTGTGTCAGGGCAGTTCCAAGTGTTCATGGCTCTGCTGGAGATCCAGTGTGAGTGCTGTGTTGTGAGGGTGACATTGTGTGTGTGTGTGTGTGTGTGTGTGTGTGTGTGTTGCTGGAAACCATTTGTATGCCTGTAAGAAAAAGTCGATGGGTGTTTGTGTGTGTTTCTTCTGTATGTGTGTTTCGGGACCACGTTTGTGAATATGTTAGGTCAGTTCCAAGTGTTGATGGCTCTGCAGGAGACCAGTGTGAGTGCTGTGTTGTGAGTGTGACAGTGTGTGTGTGTGTGTCTGTGTGTGTTTCGAAACCCCACTGTGTATGCCTTTACGAAAAAGTCGATGGGTGTTTGGTTGTGTTTCTTGCATATGTGTGTGTCGGGACTACGTTTTTGAGTTTTAGGGCAGTTCGAAGTGTTGATGGTTATGCCGGAGACCCAATGTGAGTGCTGTGTTGAGAGTGTGACAGTTTGTGTGTGTGTGTCTGTGTGTGTGTTTCAGGGAAACCATTGTGTATGACTGTAAGAAAAAGTCGATGGATGTTTGTGTGTTACTTGTATATGTGTGTGTCGGGCCACGTTTGAGAGTATGTTAGGGCAGTTTCAAGTGTTGAGGGTTCTGCGGGAGACCCAGTGTGAGTGCTGTGTTGTGAGTGTCATTGTGTGTGTGTGTGTGTCTGTGTGTGTGTGTTTTGGGAACACCACTGTGTCTGCCTGTAAGAAAAGTCGATGGGTGTTTGTGTGTGTTTCTGTGTATGTGTGTGTCGGGACCACGTATTTGGGTATGTCAGGGCAGGTCCAAGTGTTCATGGCTCTGCTAGAGATCCAGTGTGAGTGCTGTGTTGTGAGGGTGACATTGTGTGTGTGTGTGCGTGTGTGCATGTGTTCCTTGAAACTATTTGTATGTCTGTAAGAAAAATTCGATGGGTGTTTGGTTGTGTTTCTTGTGTATGTGTGTGTCGGGACCACGTTTGTGTGTATATAAGGGTAGTTCCAAGTCATTCCGAGAGTTGTGTTGTGAGTGTGGTAGTTTATGTGTGTGTTTATGTGTTTGTGGTAAACCATTATGCATGCCTGTAAATAAAGTCGATGGGTGTTTTTGTGTGTTTCTTGTGTATGTGTGTGTTGGGACCTCGTTTTTGAGTATGTTAGGGAATTCCAAATGCTGATGTTTATGCCAGGGACCCAGTGTGAGTGCTCTGTTGTGAGTGTGATAGTGTGTGTGTGTGTGTGTGTGTGTTTGCGGGAAACCATTTTGTATGCCTGTAAGAAAAAGTCGATGGGTGTTTCTGTGTGTTTCATGTGTATGTTTGTCTCGGGACAACGTTTTTGGGAATGTCAGGGCAGTTCCAGTGGTGATGGCTCTGGAAGGAACAGTGTGAGTGCTGTGTTGTGAGTGTGACAGTGTGTGTGTGTGTGTGTGTGTGTGTGTGTGTTTGCGGGAAACCATTTTGTATGCCTGTAAGAAAAAGTCGATGGGTGTTTCTGTGTGTTTCTTGTGTATGTGTGTCTCGGGACAACCTTTTTGGGTATGTCAGGGCAGTTCCAAGTGGTGATGGCTCTGCAAGGAACAGTGTGAGTGCTGTGTTGTGAGTGTGACAGTGTGTGTGTGTGTGTGTGTGTGTTTGGGGGAACCCCACTGTGTCTGCCTGTAAGAAAATGTCAATGGGTGTTTGTGTGTGTTTCTTCTGTATGTGTGTTTGGGACCACGTATGTGAGTGTGTCAGGGCATTTCCAAGTGTTCATGGCTCTGCTGGAGATCCAGTGTGAGTGCTGTGTTGTGAGGGTGATATTGTGTGTGTGTGTGCGTGTGTGTATGTGTTCCTTGAAACTATTTGTATGTCTGTAAGAAAAAGTCGATGGGTGTTTGGTTGTGTTTCTTGTGTATGTGTGTGTCGGGACCACGTTGTGTGTATATAAGGGTAGTTCCAAGTCATTCTGAGAGTTGTGTTGTGAGTGTGATAGTTTATGTGTGTGTTTATGTGTTTGTGGTAAACCATTATGCATGCCTGTAAATAAAGTCGATGGGTGTTTTTCTGTGTTTCTTGTGTATGTGTGTGTTGGGACCTCGTTTTTGAGTATGTTAGGGAATTCCAAATGCTGATGTCTATGCCAGGGACCCAGTGTGAGTGCTCTGTTGTGAGTGTGATAGTGTGTGTGTGTGTGTGTGTGTGTGTGTTTGCGGGAAACCATTTTGTATGCCTGTAAGAAAAAGTCGATGGGTGTTTCTGTGTGTTTCTTGTGTATGTGTGTCTCGGGACAACGTTTTTGGGTATGTCAGGGCAGTTCCAAGTGGTGATGGCTCTGCAAGGAACAGTGTGAGTTCTGTGTTGTGAGTGTGACAGTGTGTGTGCGTGTGTGTGTGTTTGGGGGAACCCCACTGTGTCTGCCTGTAAGAAAATGTCAATGGGTGTTTGTGTGTGTTTCTTGTGTATGTGTGTTTGGGACCACGTATGTGAGTGTGTCAGGGCAGTTCCAAGTGTTCATGGCTCTGCTGGAGATCCAGTGTGAGTGCTGTGTTGTGAGGGTGACATTGTGTGTGTGTGTGCGTGTGTGTATGTGTTCCTTGCAACTATTTGTATGTCTGTAAGGAAAATTCGATGGGTGTTTGGCTGTGTTTCTTGTGTATGTGTGTGTTGGGACCTCATTTTTGAGTATGTTAGGGAATTCCAAATGTTGATGTCTATGCCGGGGACCCAGTGTGAGTGCAGTGTTGTGAGTGTGATTGTGTGTGTGTGTGTGTGTCTTTGAAGGAAACCATTTTGTTTGCCTGTAAGAAAAAGTCGATGGGTGTTTCTGTGTGTTTCTTGTGTATGTGTGTCTCGGGACAACGTTTTTCGGTATGTCAGGGCAGTTCCAAGTGGTGATGGCTCTGCAAGGAACAGTGTGAGTGCTGTGTTGTGAGTGTGACAGTGTGTGTGTGTGTGTTTGGGGGAACCCCTCTGTGTCTGCCTGTAAAGAAATGTCGATGGGTGTTTTTGTGTGTTTCTTGTGCATCTGTGTTTCGGGAGCACGTATGTGAGTGTGTCAGGGCAGTTCCAAGTGTTCATGGCTCTGCTGGTGATCCAGTGTGAGTGCTGTGTTGTGAGGGTGACATTGTGTGTGTGTGTGTGTGTGTGTGTGTGTGTGTGTGTGTGTGTTGCGGGAAACCATTTGTATGCCTGTAAGAAAAAGTCGATGGGTGTTTGTGTGTGTTTCTTCTGTATGTGTGTTTCGGGACCACGTTTGTGAATATGTTAGGTCAGTTCCAAGTGGTGATGGCTCTGCAAGGAACAGTGTGAGTGCTGTGTTGTGAGTGTGACAGTGTGTGTGTGTGTGTGTGTGTGTGTGTGTGTGTTTGGGGGAACCCCACTGTGTCTGCCTGTAAGAAAATGTCAATGGGTGTTTGTGTGTGTTTCTTGTGTATGTGTGTTTGGGACCACGTATGTGAGTGTGTCAGGGCAGTTCCAAGTGTTCATGGCTCTGCTGGAGATCCAGTGTGAGTGCTGTGTTGTGAGGGTGACATTGTGTGTGTGTGTGCGTGTGTGTATGTGTTCCTTGCAACTATTTGTATGTCTGTAAGGAAAATTCGATGGGTGTTTGGTTGTGTGTCTTGTGTATGTGTGTGTCGGGACCACATTTGTGTGTATATAAGTATAGTTCCAAGTCATTCTGAGAGTTGTGTTGTGAGTGTGATAGTTTATGTGTGTGTTTATGTGTTTGTGGTAAACCATTATGTATGCCTGTAAATAAAGTCGATGGGTGTTTTTGTGTGTTTCTTGTGTATGTGTATGTTGGGACCTCGTTTTTGAGTATGTTAGGGAATTCCAAATGCTGATGTCTATGCCGGGGACCCAGTGTGAGTGCTGTGTTGTGAGTGTGATATTGTGGGTGTGTGTGTGTCTTTGAAGGAAACCATTTTGTATGCCTGTAAGAAAAAGTCGATGGGTGTTTCTGTGTGTTTCTTGTGTATGTGTGTCTCGGGACAACGTTTTTGGGTATGTCAGGGCAGTTCCAAGTAGTGATGGCTCTGCAAGGAACAGTGTGAGTGCTGTGTTGTGAGTGTGACAGTGTGTGTGTGTGTTTGGGGGAACCCGACTCTGTCTGCCTTTACGAAAAAGTCGATGGGTGTTTGGTTGTGTTTCTTTCGTATGTGTGTGTCGGGACTACGTTTTTGAATATGTTAGGGCAGTTCGAAGTGTTGATGGTTATGCCGGAGACCCAATGTGAGTGGTGTGTTGTGAGTGTGACAGTTTTTGTGTGTGTGTCTGTGTGTGTGTTTCAGGGAAACCATTGTGTATGACTGTAAGAAAAAGTCGATGTATGTTTTTGTGTTACTTGTATATGTGTGTGTCGGGCCAAGTTTGAGAGTATGTTAGGGCAGTTTCAAGTGTTGAGGGTTCTGCGGGAAACCCACTGTGAGTGCTGTGTTGTGAGTGTGACAGTGTGTGTGTGTGTGTCTGTGTGTGTTTCGAAACCCCACTGTGTATGCCTTTACGAAAAAGTCGATGGGTGTTTGGTTGTATGTCTTGCGTATGTGTGTGCCGGGACTACGTTTTTGAGTTTTAGGGCAGTTCGAAGTGTTGATGGTTATGGCGGAGACCCAATGTGAGTGCTGTGTTGAGAGTGTGACAGTTTGTGTGTGTGTGTCTGTGTGTGTGTTTCAGGGAAACCATTGTGTATGACTGTAAGAAAAAGTCGATGGATGTTTGTGTGTTACTTGTATATGTGTGTGTCGGGCCACGTTTGAGAGTATGTTAGGGCAGTTTCAAGTGTTGAGGGTTCTGCGGGAGACCCAGTGTGAGTGCTGTGTTGTGAGTGTCATAGTGTGTGTGTGTGTGTCTGTGTGTGTGTGTTTTGGGAACACCACTGTGTCTGCCTGTAAGAAAAGTCGATGGGTGTTTGTGTGTGTTTCTGTGTATGTGTGTGTCGGGACCACGTATTTGGGTATGTCAGGGCAGGTCCAAGTGTTCATGGCTCTGCTGGAGATCCAGTGTGAGTGCTGTGTTGTGAGGGTGATATTGTGTGTGTGTGTGCGTGTGTGTATGTGTTCCTTGAAACTATTTGTATGTCTGTAAGAAAAAGTCGATGGGTGTTTGGTTGTGTTTCTTGTGTATGTGTGTGTCGGGACCACGTTTGTGTGTATATAAGGGTAGTTCCAAGTCATTCTGAGAGTTGTGTTGTGAGTGTGATAGTTTATGTGTGTGTTTATGTGTTTGTGGTAAACCATTATGCATGCCTGTAAATAAAGTCGATGGGTGTTTTTCTTTGTTTCTTGTGTATGTGTGTGTTGGGACCTCGTTTTTGAGTATGTTAGGGAATTCCAAATGCTGATGTCTATGCCAGGGACCCAGTGTGAGTGCTCTGTTGTGAGTGTCATAGTGTGTGTGTGTGTGTGTGTGTTTGCGGGAAACCATTTTGTATGCCTGTAAGAAAAAGTCGATGGGTGTTTCTGTGTGTTTCTTGTGTATGTGTGTCTCGGGACAACGTTTTTGGGTATGTCAGGGCAGTTCCAAGTGGTGATGGCTCTGCAAGGAACAGTGTGAGTGCTGTGTTGTGAGTGTGACAGTGTGTGTGTGTGTGTGTTTGGGGGAACCCCACTGTGTCTGCCTGTAAGAAAATGTCAATGGGTGTTTGTGTGTGTTTCTTGTGTATGTGTGTTTGGGACCACGTATGTGAGTGTGTCAGGGCAGTTCCAAGTGTTCATGGCTCTGCTGGAGATCCAGTGTGAGTGCTGTGTTGTGAGGGTGACATTGTGTGTGTGTGTGCGTGTGTCTATGTGTTCCTTGCAACTATTTGTATGTCTGTAAGGAAAATTCGATGGGTGTTTGGCTGTGTTTCCTGTGTATGTGTGTGTTGGGACCTCGTTTTTGAGTATGTTAGGGAATTCCAAATGTTGATGTCTATGCCGGGGACCCAGTGTGAGTGCAGTGTTGTGAGTGTGATTTTGTGTGTGTGTGTGTGTGTCTTTGAAGGAAACCATTTTGTTTGCCTGTAAGAAAAAGTCGATGGGTGTTTCTGTGTGTTTCTTGTGTATGTGTGTCTCGGGACAACGTTTTTCGGTATGTCAGGGCAGTTCCAAGTGGTGATGGCTCTGCAAGGAACAGTGTGAGTGCTGTGTTGTGAGTGTGACAGTGTGTGTGTGTGTGTTTGGGGGAACCCCACTGTGTCTGCCTGTAAAGAAAGGTCGATGGGTGTTTTTGTGTGTTTCTTGTGTATCTGTGTTTCGGGAGCACGTATGTGAGTGTGTCAGGGCAGTTCCAAGTGTTCATGGCTCTGCTGGTGATCCAGTGTGAGTGCTGTGTTGTGAGGGTGACATTGTGTGTGTGTGTGTGTGTGTGTGTGTGTTGCGGGAAACCATTTGTATGCCTGTAAGAAAAAGTCGATGGGTGTTTGTGTGTGTTTCTTCTGTATGTGTGTTTCGGGACCACGTTTGTGAATATGTTAGGTCAGTTCCAAGTGTTGATGGCTCTGCTGGAGACCCAGTGTGAGTGCTGTGTTTTGAGTGTGACAGTGTGCGTGTGTTTGTCTGTGTGTGTTTCGAAACCCCACTGTGTATGCCTTTACGAAAAAGCCGATGGGTGTTTGGTTGTGTTTCTTGCGTATGTGTGTGTCGGGACTACGTTTTTGAGTTTTAGGGCAGTTCGAAGTGTTGATGGTTATGCCGGAGACCCAATGTGAGTGCTGTGTTGAGAGTGTGACAGTTTGTGTGTGTGTGTCTGTGTGTGTGTTTCAGGGAAACCATTGTGTATGACTGTAAGAAAAAGTCGATGGATGTTTGTGTGTTACTTGTATATGTGTGTGTCGGACCACGTTTGAGAGTGTGTTAGGGCAGTTTCAAGTGTTGAGGGTTCTGCAGGAAACCAAGTGTGAGTGCTGTGTTGTGAGTGTCATAGTGTGTGCGTGTGTCTGTGTGTGTGTGTTTTGGGAACACCAATGTGTCTGCCTGTAAGAAAAGTCGATCGGTGTTTGTGTATGTTTCTGTGTATGTGTGTGTCGGGACCACGTATTTGGGTATGTCAGGGCAGGTCCAAGTGTTCATGGCTCTGCTGGAGATCCAGTGTGAGTGCTGTGTTGTGAGGGTGACATTGTGTGTGTGTGTGCGTGTGTGTATGTGTTCCTTGAAACTATTTGTATGTCTGTAAGAAAAAGTCGGTGGGTGTTTGGTTGTGTTTCTTGTGTATGTGTGTGTCGGGACCACGTTTGTGTGTATATAAGGGTAGTTCCAAGTCGTTCTGAGAGTTGTGTTGTGAGTGTGATAGTTTATGTGTGTGTTTATGTGTTTGTGGTAAACCATTATGCATGCCTGTAAATAAAGTCGATGGGTGTTTTTCTGTGTTTCTTGTGTATGTGTGTGTTGGGACCTCGTTTTTGAGTATGTTAGGGAATTCCAAATGCTGATGTCTATGCCAGGGACCCAGTGTGAGTGCTCTGTTGTGAGTGTGATAGTGTGTGTGTGTGTGTGTGTGTGTGTGTGTTTGCTGGAAACCATTTTGTATGCCTGTAAGAAAAAGTCGATGGGTGTTTCTGTGTGTTTCTTGTGTATGTGTGTCTCGGGACAACGTTTTTGGGTATGTCAGGGCAGTTCCAAGTGGTGATGGCTCTGCAAGGAACAGTGTGAGTGCTGTGTTGTGAGTGTGACAGTGTGTGTGTGTGTGTGTGTGTGTGTTTAGGGGAACCCCACTGTGTCTGCCTGTAAGAAAATGTCAATGGGTGTTTGTGTGTGTTTCTTGTGTATGTGTGTTTGGGACCACGTATGTGAGTGTGTCAGGGCAGTTCCAAGTGTTCATGGCTCTGCTGGAGATCCAGTGTGAGTGCTGTGTTGTGAGGGTGACATTGTGTGTGTGTGTGCGTGTGTGTATGTGTTCCTTGCAACTATTTGTATGTCTGTAAGGAAAATTCGATGGGTGTTTGGTTGTGTTTCTTGTGTATGTGTGTGTCGGGACCACATTTGTGTGTATATAAGTATAGTTCCAAGTCATTCTGAGAGTTGTGTTGTGAGTGTGATAGTTTATGTGTGTGTTTATGTGTTTGTGGTAAACCATTATGTATGCCTGTAAATAAAGTCGATGGGTGTTTTTGTGTGTTTCTTGTGTATGTGTGTGTTGGGACCTCGTTTTTGAGTATGTTAGGGAATTCCAAATGCTGATGTCTATGCCGGGGACCCAGTGTGAGTGCTGTGTTGTGAGTGTGATATTGTGGGTGTGTGTGTGTCTTTGAAGGAAACCATTTTGCATGCCTGTAAGAAAAAGTCGATGGGTGTTTCTGTGTGTTTCTTGTGTATGTGTGTCTCAGGACAACGTTTTTCGGTATGTCAGGGCAGTTCCAAGTAGTGATGGCTCTGCAAGGAACAGTGTGAGTGCTGTGTTGTGAGTGTGACAGTGTGTGTGTGTGTTTGGGGGAACCCGACTCTGTCTGCCTTTACGAAAAAGTCGATGGGTGTTTGTGTGTGTTTCTGTGTATGTGTGTGTCGGGACCACGTATTTGGGTATGTCAGGGCAGGTCCAAGTGTTCATGGCTCTGCTGGAGATCAAGTGTGAGTGCTGTGTTGTGAGGGTGACATTGTGTGTGTGTGTGCGTGTGTGTATGTGTTCCTTGAAACTATTTGTATGTCTGTAAGAAAAAGTCGGTGGGTGTTTGGTTGTGTTTCTTGTGTATGTGTATGTTGGGACCACGTTTGTGTGTATATAAGGGTAGTTCCAAGTCATTCTGAGAGTTGTGTTGTGAGTGTGATAGTTTATGTGTGTGTTTATGTGTTTGTGGTAAATCATTATGCATACCTGTAAATAAAGTCGATGGGTGTTTTTCTGTGTTTCTTGTGTATGTGTGTGTTGGGACCTCGTTTTTGAGTATGTTAGGGAATTCCAAATGCTGATGTCTATGCCGGGACCCAGTGTGAGTGCTCTGTTGTGAGTGTGATACTGTGTGTGTGTGTGTGTGTGTGTTTGCGGGAAACCATTTTGTATGCCTGTAAGAAAAAGTCGATGGGTGTTTCTGTGTGTTTCTTGTGTATGTGTGTCTCGGGACAACGTTTTTGGGTATGTCAGGGCAGTTCCAAGTGGTGATGGCTCTGGGAGGAACAGTGTGAGTGCTGTGTTGTGAGTGTGACTGTGTGTGTGTGTGTGTGTGTGTGTGTCTTTGAAGGAAACCATTTTGCATGCCTGTAAGAAAAAGTCGATGGGTGTTTCTGTGTGTTTCTTGTGTATGTGTGTCTCGGGACAACATTTTTGGGTATGTCAGGGCAGTTCCAAGTGGTGATGGCTCTGCAAGGAACAGTGTGAGTGCTGTGTTGTGAGTGTGACAGTGTGTGTGTGTGTGTTTGGGGGAACCCCACTGTGTCTGCCTGTAAGGAAATGTCGATGGGTGTTTGTGTGTGTTTCTTGTGTATCTGTGTTTCGGGAGCACGTATGTGAGTGTGTCAGGGCAGTTCCAAGTGTTCATGGCTCTTCTGGAGATCCAGTGTGAGTGCTGTGTTGTGAGGGTGACATTGTGTGTGTGTGTGTGTGTGTGTGTGTTGCGGGAAACCATTTGTATGCCTGTAAGAAAAAGTCGATGGGTGTTTGTGTGTGTTTCTTCTGTATGTGTGTTTCGGGACCACGTTTGTGAATATGTTAGGTCAGTTCCAAGTGTTGATGGCTCTGCTGGAGACCCAGTGTGAGTGCTGTGTTGTGAGTGTGACAGTGTGTGTGTGTGTCTGTGTGTGTTTCGAAACCCCACTGTGTATGCCTTTACGAAAAAGTCGATGGGTGTTTGGTTGTGTTTCTTGCGTATGTGTGTGTCGGGACTACGTTTTTGAGTTTTAGGGCAGTTCGAAGTGTTGATGGTTATGGCGGAGACCCAATGTGAGTGCTGTGTTGAGAGTGTGACAGTTTGTGGTTGTGTGTCTGTGTGTGTGTTTCAGGGAAACCATTGTGTATGACTGTAAGAAAAAGTCGATGGATGTTTGTGTGTTACTTGTATATGTGTGTGTCGGGCCACGTTTGAGAGTATGTTAGGGCAGTTTCAAGTGTTGAGGGTTCTGCGGGAGACCCAGTGTGAGTGCTGTGTTGTGAGTGTCATAGTGTGTGTGTGTGTGTCTGTGTGTGTGTGTTTTGGGAACACCACTGTCTCTGCCTGTAAGAAAAGTCGATGGGTGTTTGTGTGTGTTTCTGTGTATGTGTGTGTCGGGACCACGTATTTGGGTATGTCAGGGCAGGTCCAAGTGTTCATGGCTCTGCTGGAGATCCAGTGTGAGTGCTGAGTTGTGAGGGTGACATTGTGTGTGTGTGTGCGTGTGTGTATGTTTTTCTTGAAACTATTTGTATGTCTGTAAAAAAAGTCGATGGGTGTTTGGTTGTGTTTCTTGTGTATGTGTGTGTCGGGACCACATTTGTGTATATATAAGGGTAGTTCCAAGTCATTCTGAGAGTTGTGTTGTGAGTGTGATAGTTTATGTGTGTGTTTATGTGTTTGTGGTAAACCATTATGCATGCCTGTAAATAAAGTCGATGGGTGTTTTTCTGTGTTTCTTGTGTATGTGTGTGATGGGACCTCGTTTTTGAGTATGTTAGGGAATTCCAAATGCTGATGTCTATGCCAGGGACCCAGTGTGAGTGCTCTGTTGTGTGTGTGATAGTGTGTGTGTGTGTGTGTGTGTGTGTGTGTGTGTGTTTGCGGGAAACCATTTTGTATGCCTGTAAGAAAAAGTCGATGGGTGTTTCTGTGTGTTTCTTGTGTATGTGTGTCTCGGGACAACGTTTTTGGGTATGTCAGGGCAGTTCCAAGTGGTGATGGCTCTGCAAGGAACAGTGTGAGTGCTGTGTTGTGAGTGTGACAGTGTGTGTGTGTGTGTTTGGGGGAACCCCACTGTGTCTGCCTGTAAGAAAATGTCAATGGGTGTTTGTGTGTGTTTCTTGTGTATGTGTGTTTGGGACCACGTATGTGAGTGTGTCAGGGCAGTTCCAAGTGTTCATGGCTCTGCTGGAGATCCAGTGTGAGTGCTGTGTTGTGAGGGTGACATTGTGTGTGTGTGTGCGTGTGTCTATGTGTTCCTTGCAACTATTTGTATGTCTGTAAGGAAAATTCGATGGGTGTTTGGCTGTGTTTCCTGTGTATGTGTGTGTTGGGACCTCGTTTTTGAGTATGTTAGGGAATTCCAAATGTTGATGTCTATCACGGGGACCCAGTGTGAGTGCAGTGTTGTGAGTGTGATTGTGTGTGTGTGTGTGTGTCTTTGAAGGAAACCATTTTGTTTGCCTGTAAGAAAAAGTCGATGGGTGTTTCTGTGTGTTTCTTGTGTATGTGTGTCTCGGGACAACCTTTTTCGGTATGTCAGGGCAGTTCCAAGTGGTGATGGCTCTGCAAGGAACACTGTGAGTGCTGTGTTGTGAGTGTCATAGTGTGTGTGTGTGTGTCTGTGTGTGTGTGTTTTGGGAACCCCACTGTGTCTGCCTGTAAGAAAATGTCAATGGGTGTTTGTGTGTGTTTCTTGTGTATGTGTGTTTGGGACCACGTATGTGAGTGTGTCAGGGCAGTTCCAAGTGTTCATGGCTCTGCTGCAGATCCAGTGTGAGTGCTGTGTTGTGAGGGTGACATTGTGTGTATGTGTGCCTGTGTGTATGTGTTCCTTGAAACTATTTGTATGTCTGTAAGAAAAAGTCGATGGGTGTTTGGTTGTGTTTCTTGTGTATGTGTGTTTCGGGACCACGTTTGTGTGTATATACGGGTAGTTCCAAGTCATTCTGAGAGTTGTGTTGTGAGTGTGATAGTTTATGTGTGTGTTTATGTGTTTGTGGTAAACCATTATGCATGCCTGTAAATAAAGTCGATGGGTGTTTTTCTGTGTTTCTTGTGTATGTGTGTGTTGGGACCTCGTTTTTGAGTATGTTAGGGAATTCCAAATCTTGATGTCTATGCCGGGGACCCAGTGTGAGTGCAGTGTTGTGAGTGTGATTGTGTGTGTGTGTGTGTGTGTCTTTGAAGGAAACCATTTTGTATGCCTGTGAGAAAAAGTCGATGGGTGTTTCTGTGTGTTTTTTCTGTATGTGTGTCTCGGGACAACGTTTTTGGGTATGTCAGGGCAGTTCCAAGTGGTGATGGCTCTGCAAGGAACAATGTGAGTGCTGTGTTGTGAGTGTGACAGTGTGTGTGTGTGTGTTTGGGGGAACCCCACTGTGTCTGCCTGTAAGGAAATGTCGATGGGTGTTTGTGTGTGTTTCATCTCTATCTGTGTTTCGGGAGCACGTATGTGAGTGTGTCAGGGCAGTTCCAAGTGTTCATGGCTCTGCTGGAGATCCAGTGTGAGTGCTGTGTTGTGAGGGTGACATTGTGTGTGTGTGTGTGTGTGTTGCTGGAAACCATTTGTATGCCTGTAAGAAAAAGTCGATGGGTGTTTGTGTGTCTTTCTTCTATATGTGTGTTTCGGGACCACGTTTGTGAATATGTTAGGTGAGTTCCAAGTGTTGATGGCTCTGCTGGAGACCCAGTGTGAGTGCTGTGTTGTGAGTGTGACAGTGTGTGTGTGTGTGTCTGTGTGTGTTCCAAAACCCAACTGTGTATGCCTTTACGAAAAAGTCGATGGGTGTTTGGTTGTGTTTCTTGCGTATGTGTGTGTCGGGACTACGTTTTTGAGTTTTAGGGCAGTTCGAAGTGTTGATGGTTATGCCGGAGACCCAATGTGAGTGCTGTGTTGAGAGTGTGACAGTTTGTGTGTGTGTGTCTGTGTGTGTGTTTCAGGGAAACCATTGTGTATGACTGTAAGAAAAAGTCGATGGATGTTTGTGTGTTACTTGTATATGTGTGTGTCGGGCCACGTTTGAGAGTATGTTAGGGCACTTTCAAGTGTTGAGGGTTCTGCGGAAAACCCAGTGTGAGTGCTGTGTTGTGAGTGTCATAGTGTGTGTGTGTGTGTCTGTGTGTGTGTGTTTTGGGAACACCACTGCGTCTGCCTGTAAGAAAAGTCGATGGGTGTTTCTGTGTGTTTGTGTGTATGTGTGTGTCGGGACCACGTATTTGGGTATGTCAGGGCAGGTCCAAGTGTTCATGGCTCTGCTGGAGATCCAGTGTGAGTACTGTGTTGTGAGGGTGACATTGTGTCTGTGTGTGCGTGTGTGTATGTGTTCCTTGAAACTATTTGTATGTCTGTAAGAAAAATTCGATGGGTGTTTGGTTGTGTTTCTTGTGTATGTGTGTGTCGGGACCATGTTTGTGTGTATGTAAGGGTAGTTCCAAGTTATTCTGAGAGTTGTGTTGTGAGTGTGATAGTTTATGTGTGTGTTTATGTGTTTGTGGTAAACCATTATGTATGCCTCTAAATAAAGTCGATGGGTGTTTTTGTGTGTTTCTTGTGTATGTGTATGTTGGGACCTCGTTTTTGAGTATGTTTGGGAATTCCAAAAGTTGATGTCTATGCCGGGGACCCAGTGTGAGTGCTGTGTTGTGAGTGTGATAGTGTGTGTGTGTGTGTGTCTTTGAAGGAAACCATTCTGTATGCATGTACAAAAAAGTCGATGGGTGTTTCTGTGTGTTTCTTGTGTATGTGTGTCTCGGGACAACGTTTTTGGGTATGTCAGGGCAGTTCCAAGTGGTGATGGCTCTGCAAGGAACAGTGTGAGTGCTGTGTTGTGAGTGTGACAGTGTGTGTGTGTGTTTGGGGGAACCCCACTCTGTCTGCCTTTACGAAAAAGTCGATGGGTGTTTGGTTGTGTTTCTTGCGTATGTGTGTGTCGGGACTACATTTTGAGTATGTTAAGGCAGTTCGAAGTGTTGATGGTTATGCCGGAGACCCAATGTGAGTGGTGTGTTGTGAGTGTGACAGTTTTTGTGTGTGTGTCTGTGTGTGTGTTTCAGGGAAACCATTGTGTATGACTGTAAGAAAAAGTCGATGGATGTTTGTGTGTTACTTGTATATGTGTGTGTCGGGCCACGTTTGAGAGTATGTTAGGGCAGTTTCAAGTGTTGAGGGTTCTGCAGGAGAGCCAGTGTGAGTGCTGTGTTGTGAGTGTAATAGTGTGTGTGTGTGTCTGTGTGTGTGTTTTGGGAACACCACTGTGTCTGCCTGTAAGAAAAGTCGATGGGTGTTTGTGTGTGTTTCTGTGTATGTGTGTGTCAGGACCACGTTTCTGTGTATATAAGGGTAGTTCTAAGTCATTCTGAGAGCTGTGTTGTGAGTGTGATAGTTTATGTGTGTCGTTATGTGTTTGTGGTAAATCATTATGTATGCCTGTAAATAAAGTCGATGGGTGTTTTTGTGTGTTTCTTGTGTATGTGTGTGTTGGGACCTCGTTTTTGAGTATGTTAGAGAATTCCAAATGCTGATGTCTATGCCGGGGCCCCAGTGCGAGTGCTCTGTTGTGAGTGTGATAGTGTGTGTGTGTGTGTGTGTGTTTGCGGGAAACCATTTTGTATGCCTGTAAGAAAAAGTCGATGGGTGTTTCTGTGTGTTTCTTGTGTATGTGTGTCTCGGGACAACGTTTTTGGGTATGTCAGGGCAGTTCCAACTGTTCATGGCTCTGCTGGAGATCCAGTGTGAGTGCTGTGTTGTGAGTGTGACAGTGTGTGTGTGTGTGTGTGTGTGCTTGGGGGAACCCCACTGTGTCTGCCTGTAAGAAAATGTCAATGGGTGTTTGTGTGTGTTTCTTGTGTATGTGTGTTTGGGACCACGTATGTGAGTGTGTCAGGGGAGTTCCAAGTGTTCATGGCTCTGCTGGAGATCCAGTGTGAGTGCTGTGTTGTGAGGGTGACATTGTGTGTGTGTGTGCGTGTGTGTATGTGTTCCTTGCAACTATTTGTATGTCTGTAAGGAAAATTCGATGGGTGTTTGGTTGTGTTTCTTGTGTATGTGTGTGTCGGGACCACATTTGTGTGTATATAAGTATAGTTCCAAGTCATTCTGAGAGTTGTGTTGTGAGTGTGATAGTTTATGTGTGTGTTTATGTTTTTGTGGTAAACCATTATGTATGCCTGTAAATAAAGTCGATGGGTGTTTTTGTGTGTTTCTTGTGTATGTGTATGTTGGGACCTCGTTTTTGAGTATGTTAGGGAATTCCAAATGCTGATGTCTATGCCGGGGACCCAGTGTGAGTGCTGTGTTGTGAGTGTGATAGTGTGGGTGTGTGTGTGTCTTTGAAGGAAACCATTTTGTATGCATGTACAAAAAAGTCGATGGGTGTTTCTGTGTGTTTCTTGTGTATGTGTGTCTCGGGACAACGTTTTTGGGTATGTCAGGGCAGTTCCAAGTAGTGATGGCTCTGCAAGGAACAGTGTGAGTGCTGTGTTGTGAGTGTTACAGTGTGTGTGTGTGTTTGGGGGAACCCGACTCTGTCTGCCTTTACGAAAAAGTCGATGGGTGTTTGGTTGTGTTTCTTGCGTATGTGTGTGTCGGGACTACGTTTTTGAATATGTTAGGGCAGTTCGAAGTGTTGATGGTTATGCCGGAGACCCAATGTGAGTGGTGTGTTGTGAGTGTGACAGTTTTTGTGTGTGTGTCTGTGTGTGTGTTTCAGGGAAACCATTCTGTATGACTGTAAGAAAAAGTCGATGTATGTTTGTGTGTTACTTGTATATGTGTGTGTCGGGCCAAGTTTGAGAGTATGTTAGGGCAGTTTCAAGTGTTGAGGGTTCTGCGGGAGACCCACTGTGAGTGCTGTGTTGTGAGTGTCATAGTGTGTGTGTGTGTGTCTGTGTGTGTGTTTTGGGAACACCACTGTGTCTGCCTGTAAGAAAAGTCGATGGGTGTTTGTGTGTGTTTCTCTGTATGTGTGTGTCGGGACCACGTATTTGGGTATGTCAGGGCAGGTCCAAGTGTTCATGGCTCTGCTGGAGATCCAGTGTGAGTGCTGTGTTGTGAGGGTGACATTGTGTGTGTGTGTGCGTGTGTGTATGTGTTCCTTGAAACTATTTGTATGTCTGAAAGAAAAAGTCGATGGGTGTTTCGTTGTGTTTCTTGTGTATGTGTGTGTCGGGACCACGTTTGTGTGTATATAAGGGTAGTTCCAAGTCATTCTGAGAGTTGTGTTGTGAGTGTGATAGTTTATGTGTGTGTTTATGTGTTTGTGGTAAACCATTATGCATGCCTGTAAATAAAGTCGATGGGTGTTTTTCTGTGTTTCTTGTGTATGTGTGTGTTGGGACCTCGTTTTTGAGTATGTTAGGGAATTCCAAATGTTGATGTCTATGCCGGGAACCCAGTGTGAGTGCAGTGTTGTGAGTGTGATTGTGTGTGTGTGTGTGTTTCTTTGAAGGAAACCATTTTGTATGCCTGTAAGAAAAAGTCGATGGGTGTTTCTGTGTGTTTCTTGTGTATGTGTGTCTCGGGACAACGTATTTGGGTATGTCAGGGCAGTTCCATGTGGTGATGGCTCTGCAAGGAACAGTGTGAGTGCTGTGTTGTGAGTGTGACAGTGTGTGTGTGTGTGTTTGGGGGAACCCCACTGTGTCTGCCTGTAAGGAAATGTCGATGGGTGTTTGTGTGTGTTTCTTGTGTATCTGTGTTTCGGGAGCACGTATGTGAGTGTGTCAGAGCAGTTCCAAGTGTTCATGGCTCTGCTGGAGATCCAGTGTGAGTGCTGTGTTGTGAGGGAGACATTGTGTGTGTGTGTGTGTGTGTGTGTGTGTGTGTTGCGGGAAACCATTTGTATGCCTGTAAGAAAAAGTCGATGGGAGTTTGTGTGTGTTTCTTCTGTATGTGTGTTTCGGGACCACGTTTGTGAATATGTTAGGTCAGTTCCAAATGTTGATGGCTCTGCTGGAGACCCAGTGTGAGTGCTGTGTTGTAAGGGTGACATTGTGTGTGTGTGTGTGTGTGTGTATGTGTGTGTTGCTGGAAATCATTTGTATGCCTGTAATAAAAAGTCGATGGGTGTTTGTGTGAGTTTCTGTGTATGTGTGTGTCGGGACCACGTATTTGGGTATGTCAGGGCAGGTCCAAGTGTTCATGGCTCTGCTGGAGATCCAGTGTGAGTGCTGTGTTGTGAGGGTGACATTGTGTGTGTGTTCGTGTGTGTATGTGTTCCTTGAAACTATTTGTATGTCTCTAAGAAAAATTCGATGGGTGTTTGGTTGTGTTTCTTGTGTATGTGTGTGTCCGGACCACGTTTGTGTGTATATAAGGGTAGTTCCAAGTCATTCTGAGAGTTGTGTTGTGAGTGTGATAGTTTAGGTGTGTGTTTATGTGTTTGTGGTAAACCATTATGCATGCCTGTAAATAAAGACGATGGGTGTTTTTCTGTGTTTCTTGGGTATGTGTGTGTTGGGACCTCGTTTTTGAGTATGTTAGGGAATTCCAAATGCTGATGTCTATGCCAGGGACCCAGTGTGAGTGCTCTGTTGTGAGTGTGATAGTGTGTGTGTGTGTGTGTGTGTGTGTGTGTGTTTGCGGGAAACCATTTTGTATGCCTGTAAGAAAAAGTCGATGGGTGTTTCTGTGTGTTTCTTGTGTATGTGTGTCTCGGGACAACGTTTTTGTGTATGTCAGGGCAGTTCCAAGTGGTGATGGCTCTGGAAGGAACAGTGTGAGTGCTGTGTTGTGAGTGTGACAGTGTGTGTGTGTGTGTGTGTGTTTGGGGGAACCCCACTGTGTCTGCCTGTAAGAAAATGTCAATGGTTGTTTGTGTGTGTTTCTTGTCTATATGTGTTTGGGACCACGTATGTGAGTGTGTCAGGGCAGTTCCAAGTGTTCATGGCTCTGCTGGAGATCCAGTGTGAGTGCTGTGTTGTGAGGGTGACATTGTGTGTGCGTGTGCGTGTGTGTATGTGTTCCTTGAAACTATTTGTATGTTTGTAAGAAAAAGTCGATGGGTGTTTGGTTGTGTTTCTTGTGTATGTGTGTGTCGGGACCACGTTTGTGTGTATTTGAAGGAAGTTCCAAGTCATTCTGAGAGTTGTGTTGTGAGTGTGATAGTTTATGTGTGTGTTTATGTGTTTGTGGTAAACCATTATGCATGCCTGTAAATAAAGTCGATGGGTGTTTTTGTGTGTTTCTTGTGTATGTGTGTGTTGGGACCTCGTTTTTGAGTATGTTAGGGAATTCCAAATGTTGATGTCTATGCCGGGGACCCAGTGTGAGTGCAGTGTTGTGAGTGTGATTGTGTGTGTGTGTGTGTGTGTGTGTCTTTGAAGGAAACCATTTTGCATGCCTGTAAGAAAAAGTCGATGGGTGTTTCTGTGTGTTTCTTGTGTATGTGTGTCTCGGGACAACGTTTTTGGGTATGTCAGGGCAGTTCCAAGTGGTGATGGCTCTGCAAGGAACAGTGTGAGTGCTGTGTTGTGAGTGTGACAGTGTGTGTGTGTGTGTTTGGGGGAACCCCACTGTGTCTGCCTGTAAGAAAATGTCAATGGGTGTTTGAGTGTGTTTCTTGTGTATGTGTGTTTGGGACCACGTTTGTGAATATGTTAGGTCAGTTCCAAGTGTTGATGGCTCTGCTGGAGACCCAGTGTGAGTGCTGTGTTGTGAGTGTGACAGTGTGTGTGTGTGTGTCTGTGTGTGTTTCGAAACCCCACTGTGTATGCCTTTACGAAAAAGTCGATGGGTGTTTGGTTGTGTTTCTTGCGTATGTGTGGTTCGGGACCACGTTTTTTACTATGTTAGGGCAGTTCGAAGTGTTGATGGTTATGCCGGATACCCAATGTGAGTGCTGTGTTGAGAGTGTGACAGTTTGTGTGTGTGTGTCTGTGTGTGTGTTTCAGGGAAACCATTGTGTATGACTGTAAGAAAAAGTCGATGGATGTTTGTGTGTTACGTGTATATGTGTGTGTCGGGCCACGTTTGAGAGTATGGTAGGGCAGTTTCAAGTGTTGAGGGTTCTGCGGGAGACCCAGTGTGAGTGCTGTGTTGTGAGTGTCATCGTTTGTGTGTGTGTGTGTGTGTGTGTGTGTGGTTTGGGAACACCATTGTGTCTGCCTGTAAGAAAAGTCGATGGGTGTTTTGTGTGTTTCTGTGTATGTGTGTGTCGGGACCACGTCTGTGTGTATATAAGGGTAGTTCCAAGTCATTCTGAGAGTTGTGTTGTGAGTGTGATAGTTTATGTGTGTGTTTATGTGTTTGTGGTAAACCATTATGCATGCCTGTATATAAAGTCGATGGGTGTTTTTCTGTGTTTCTTGTGTATGTGTGTGTTGGGACCTCGTTTTTGAGTATGTTAGGGAATTCCAAATGTTGATGTCTATGCCGGGGACCCAGTGTGAGTGCAGTGTTGTGAGTGTGATTGTGTGTGTGTGTGTGTGTGTCTTTGAAGGAAACCATTTTGTATGCCTGTAAGAAAAAGTCGATGGGTGTTTCTGTGTGTTTCTTGTGTATGTGTGTCTCGGGACAACGTTTTTCGGTATGTCAGGGCAGTTCCAAGTGGTGATGGCTCTGCAAGGAACAGTGTGAGTACTGTGTTGTGAGTGTGACAGTGTGTGTGTGTGTTTGGGGGAACCCCACTGTGTCTGCCTGTGAGGAAATGTCGAGGGGTGTTTGTGTGTGTTTCTTGTGTATCTGTGTTTCGGGAGCACGTATGTGAGTGTGTCAGGGCAGTTCCAAGTGTTCATGGCTCTGCTGGATTTCCAGTGTGAGTGCTGTGTTGTGAGGGTGACATTGTGTGTGTGTGTGTGTGTTTGTGTGTGTTGCTGGAAACCATTTGTATGCCTGTAGAAAAAGTCGATGGGTGTTTGTGTGTGTTTCTTCTGTATGTGTGTTTCGGGACCACGTTTGTGAATATGTTAGGTCAGTTCCAAGTGTTGATGGCTCTGCTGGAGACCCAGTGTGAGTGCTGTGTTGTGAGTGTGACAGTGTGTGTGTGTGTGTCTGTGTGTGTTTCGAAACCCCACTGTGTATGCCTTTACGAAAAAGTCGATGGGTGTTTGGTTGTGTTTCTTGCGTATGTGTGTGTCGGGACTACGTTTTTGAGTTTTAGGGCAGTTCGAAGTGTTGATGGTTATGCCGGAGACCCAATGTGAGTGCTGTGTTGAGAGTGTAACAGTTTGTGTGTGTGTGTCTGTGTGTGTGTTTCAGGGAAACCATTGTGTATGACTGTAAGAAAAAGTCGATGGATGTTTGTGTGTTACTTGTATATGTGTGTGTCGGGCCACGTTTGAGAGTATGTTAGGGCAGTTTCAAGTGTTGAGGGTTCTGCGGGAGACCCAGTGTGAGTGCTGTGTTGTGAGTGTCATAGTGTGTGTGTGTGTGTCTGTGTGTGTGTGTTTTGGGAACACCACTGTGTCTGCCTGTAAGAAAAGTCGATGGGTGTTTGTGTGTGTTTCTGTGTATGTGTGTGTCGGGACCACGTATTTGGGTATGTCAGGGCAGGTCCAAGTGTTCATGGCTCTGCTGTAGATCCAGTGTGAGTGCTGTGTTGTGAGGGTGACATTGTGTGTGTGTGCGTGTGTGTATGTGTTCCTTGAAACTATTTGTATGTCTGTAAGAAAAATTCGATGAGTGTTTGGTTGTGTTTCTTGTGTATGTGTGTGTCGGGACCACGTTTGTGTGTATATAAGGGTAGTTCCAAGTCATTCTGAGAGTTGTGTTGTGAGTGTGATAGTTTATGTGTGTGTTTATGTGTTTGTGGTAAACTATTATGCATGCCTGTAAATAAAGTCGATGGGTGTTTTTGTGTGTTTCTTGTGTATGTGTGTGTTGGGACCTCGTTTTTGAGTATGTTAGGGAATTCCAAATGTTGATGTCTATGCCAGGGACCCACTGTGAGTGCTGTGTTGTGAGTGTGATAGTGTGTGTGTGTGTGTGTGTGTGTCTTTGAAGGAAACCATTTTGTATGCCTGTAAGAAAAAGTAGATGGGTGTTTCTGTGTGTTTCTTGTGTATGTGTGTCTCGGGACAACGTTTTTGGGTATGTCAGGGCAGTTCCAAGTGGTGATGGCTCTGGAAGGAACAGTGTGAGTGCTGTGTTGTGAGTGTGACAGTGTGTGTGTGTGTGTTTGGGGGAACCCCACTGTGTCTGCCTTTAAGGAAATGTCGATGGGTGTTTGTGTGTGTTTCTTGTGTATCTGTGTTTCGGGAGCACGTATTTGAGTGTGTCAGGGCAGTTCCAAGTGTTCATGGCTCCGCTGGAGATCCAGTGTGAGTGCTGTGTTGTGAGGGTGACATTGTGTGTGTGTGTGTGTGTGTTGCGGGAAACCATTTGTATGCCTGTAAGAAAAAGTCGATGGGTGTTTGTGTGTGTTTCTTCTGTATGTGTGTTTCGGGACCACGTTTGTGAATATGTTAGGTCAGTTCCAAGTGTTGATGGCTCTGCTGGAGATCCAGTGTGAGTGCTGTGTTGTGAGTGTGAGAGTGTGTGTGTGTGTGTTTGGGGGAACCCCACTGTGTCTGCCTGTAAGGAAATGTCGATGGGTGTTTGTGTGTGTGTCTTGTGTATCTGTGTTTCGGGAGCACGTATGTGAGTGTGTCAGGGCAGTTCCAAGTGTTCATGGCTCTGCTGGAGATCCAGTGTGAGTGCCGTGTTGTGAGAGTGACATTGTGTGTGTGTGTTCGTGTGTGTGTGTATGTGTTGCAGGAAACTATTTGTATGTCAGTAAGAAAAAGTAGATGGGTGTTTTGTTGTGTTTCTTGTGTATGTGTGTGTCGGGAGCACGTTTGTGTGTATATAAGGGTAGTTCCAAGTCATTCTGAGAGTTGTGTTGTGAGTGTGATAGTTTATGTGTGTGTTTATGTGTTTGTGGTAAACCATTATGCATGCCTGTAAATAAAGACGATGGGTGTTTTTCTGTGTTTCTTGTGTATGTGTGTGTTGGGACCTCGTTTTTGAGTATGTTAGGGAATTCCAAATGTTGATGTCTATGCCGGGGACCCAGTGTGAGTGCTGTGTTGTGAGTGTGATAGTGTGTGTTTGTGTGTGTCTTTGAAGGAAACCATTTTGTATGCCAGGTTAGGTGGACGCCGATGGTGGCCTCCAGGGATGCTCCCTGGTGGATGGCCCCAGACACACCCACCGCACATTCCATGGGGGAGGACTCAAGGTCCATGACTCTGTCGAACCCAGTGCCACTGCTCTCCCCAGGTCTAGGAAAGCACACAGCCTCCTGCTGACACAGTCAGGCTCTGAGGACCAGCAACCACGTTAAGGAGTGAGGGCCAGGCTGTATGGAGGGACTGTGGGAGAGGGGACAGAGGGAGCTGGGAGGGTAGGAAACATGACCCTCTCGTCCCGGCACAAGGGCCCACGAGATAGGAGAGATTGCAGGGGGACACACACACACGCACGCTCACACACAGTGGTGCACAGACACTGCGTCCTCACACACACACTCAAACAGCCGCACCCACAAGCTGACACAGACACTCAGGTGCACCCTCAGTCACCCACCCCCACACACACTCCACTCCCTCACATGTCCTGGCACACACAAGCTCACACAGCCACGCTCTGCCGGCATCTCTAGTGCCCTGACTCCCTAGGGCCCTCGTTTGGGCTCCCCCAGACGACAAAGAGGCGGAGGCGTGCGGGAGGGGTGGTATGGTTCCTCAGGACTGGCAAGGCCCAGTCCATGCAGCGGTGTGTTGTCTATCCCATGACCACTGTGGTGCTGAGATTCCTGTTTCCACATGGGCTTAAGGCGTTTGCCCAAGGCCCTCTCTCCGCTGAAGACCCCACAAGGTAAGCACCACCAAGAGGCACGAATCACTGGTCCCTGTCACAAGCTGAGACAGTCTCCAGGTGTCAGCCCACAAGACCCTTTCACACGTGAACAATAACCCCATAGGTAGACAGGGGCAGGATCAAAGCCGTGATTGCAACACCTTATCAGGGATTGCACAGGGCCCCACACTCCAGGTTGGAAAGAGCTTATCCAACTCCCTAAACTTTTGTTTTGTACATTACCATGGCTTCCAAGATCCTGAAACTTTATTTTATTTAACCTTATTTATTTATTTATTTATTTATTTATTTAATTTATTTATTTATTTATCTATCTGACAGAGAGAGAGAGAGAGAGAGAGAGGACAAGCAGGGAAACAGCCAAGGGAGAGGGAGAGGCAGGCTTCCCGTCGAGGAGGGAGCCCGAAGCGGGGCTCGATCCCAGGAGCCTGGCTGCAGGACCTGAGCCGAAGGCAGACGCTTAAGCGTCTAGCCACCCAGGCGCCCCAAACCCCCTAAACTTGAACAGGAACGCAGCAACCCTTTGGGGGAGCTCTGTACACTTGCTGAATAAACTTTGCCCTGCTGCCCACCACTCCTCTTCTGGACTACATCTCCTTTCCACGACGCGGCATGACCGAGAACCCGGGCACTGAGGGACCCACAGTCCTGGATCCCAGACTGCTGTCTCATTGGAGAGGACCACATCAGGAGTTCACTAGCGTTCTGGTTCCATGGCTCTGAACCACGTGTGTGTCCCTGGCCCTTCTGGATCTTCGTGTTCTTGTCTGTGTAAAGCGTCCCTCTTTGCCCGTGTTAGTCTGTCTTCCCGAACATGCCTTGGCGTGTCTTGGCCTGGCTGTGCCTGTGCCGTCAGGTCTCCCATCTCGCATCCGTGCTGAGCCCAGATAGGCAGAGCTGTGCCTCTAGGAGTGCTTTGGGCTTTGCGAGTCTCTGCTTGGCTACAGCTGCCGGGCTGTTGGCCTGCCAATGGGTTGGCATAAGGGTTCCTGTCTCTGCGTCTGTCCACCTGTGAATTGGACCCCGTTTCATCCATTTCGGGGTCAGAATCCTCTCCTCCTCCGACGGGGGTGCGTTAGGAATCTTTGGTGAGTCCCGAGAAGTCCTTCACTTCCTTTACCGTAGGGTGGCGCAGTGACGCCTCCTTGGAAACAGAGGAAGGGCCAAGCTCCTCCTGCCGGGCAGCGAGGGGCTCACCAAAGGGTCCTCAGCCGCCCCGCTTAGGGCCGAAGGTCACTCATCGTTCTCCCTTTTCCCGCTTTCAACTACTTTGTGGCCTCAGTCTCTTGCACAGTGCGTAGATGTGGGCAGGTTTTCAAAGGCAGAACGTCCTGCTGCCCTCCCAGTCTTGCTGTGTTGCCGCGTAGCCTGCTCCTGAGCAGGATCGACTGACATCCGACACTGTGGTACTTGGTTTCTGTGTAGCCCATGCCCCTTTCCATCCTCAATTCCTGCGTTACGTCCTCCTTTGCTGTCCGCTTCGTGTGTCTGGGAGACAGGCGGACATCTCTGGCACCACTGGATCGAGCTCCGCCAGGCCTCCGAGACCTTGTGCGTGAGCGAGGTACCGAAGGCACCGTCAGGGACATGCGGGGACCTCCAAGAGGTCCTTCCTGCCCCTTCGTTCTGAAATTTCTCTGCAAACGCTTGGCTGACCCCAACGCTAGGGACGCACCCAATATTGCCACCTGCAGGCCCGGGGCACCTTGGGTCGGTAGAACTCCTGCGCCTGGCGGAACTCAGTGTTCACACCCTTGAGCCCTCCCCGACCCCGTTCACCCCGTCACCACTGCTCTACCCTGGGGTTGCTTGCCCGCCTCTGGCTCTGTTAGCTTCCTACACATGGGTGCTCCCACCCATAGGCTTCCTCCTAGGAAGGGGCTGGCATCCTTCACGGTAGACAGTGCTTTACCGATTCTACGCTGAACGCCCCTTCTTGGGGGCCCTCTCCACTCACAGTTGCAGGGAACACCCCAGCCTGGGGGAACCCAGGTTTGCCCATAGGTGGACTTGGTTGACGTAGGGGGCGAGGGGCCTGCTCCCGGGTGGGTGTCGTGCCTCCACTTCACGTTCCCACAGCTTACAAGACCCAGCTCTGTGCATGCTGAGCCGACGATCCTACACATGCCCCTGCTTGGATGCACTTGCCATTCAGGCCACACAGGCAATGCAGCGTGGTTCCATAGGCAAATCCTGCTCTCCTGTTTCCTCTGCGAGTACTTCACGGGGATGCCTTGTATCTCAGGCTAGCCCTTTGACTTAAGGGTCTAGTGACCGGCTTCCTTTCAGCAGGTAGGACTCTGCTTATGTTAGAGCCACACACCCCCACCACCACCCCACGGCCCTCTCCCTACCACCCTAGGCTCATCCTCTCACTCCTTCTCCTGATGCCTGGTGCATATTTTCTCGGGCGTCCTTGGTGACCATAACCTTTACGTTACACTCTTTTTCCCTGAACGTGTTGAAGGTTATCAACCACTGCCTTCTGGCACCGTCCATCCTAAGGGGAAGCTGGCTCTTCCTCTCACTGAGGAACCCCGGGGTGTGATGGGTCAGTCCCGCCTCTGTGGGCTGCCGAGAGGCCTGTCCTTGCCTTTGCACCAAAGACAAGAGCCCATTGGCCTGGGCATCCCTTTGGATCCTTCCTTCCACTAGGACTGCATTGGGCTCCTTGGATGTGCAGAGTCAGCATTGTCCACAAAGTGGCAAAGCTTTATCACCTTAGGTCCTCATGCACTGGCTGCCTCTTCCTCTCTCCCACCTCTTCCTGGCATTCCCAATTTGTGCCTGCTGGTGGTCAGCATGAGCTGACCCCTCTCCCTCCCTCTCCCTCTCTCCCTTCCTCTCTCCCTGCAGAGTCTCTCCCTCCTCTCTCCCTCTCCCTTTCCCTCTCTTCTCCTCTCCATCCCTCCTCTCCCTCTCCCTCCTCTCTCCCTCACCCTTCTGTGTCCCTCTCCCTCCTCTCTCCCTCCTCTCTCTTCTTCCCCCTCCCTCCTCCTCTACTTCTCCCCTCCTTTCCCTCTCTTCACCCTCTCCCTCTCCTCCCCCTCTCCCTTCTGTGTCCCTCTCCCTCCTCTCTCCCTCCTCTCTTCCTTCCCCTCCCTCCCTTTTCCTCCCTCCTCAGTCCTACTCTCCCTCTCTTCCCCCTCTTGCTCTCTTCCCCGTCTCCCATCACCTGAGCCCCCAGCCTTCTCCATTTCCACGGCTGTGCTGCTTCTGGTGCAGTATTGCCTCAGGAGCTTCCTTCAGGGGCTTGAGCAACATGACAAGAGCTAGTGTAGTTAGGACTGTAGTGGTAACTCCAACGTCTGGGCTGTCTCAGGGACGGTGTTAGAAAATTTTGATTCTCCCGCCATATGGCCTTTGGTTTTGCTCCCTTCCTCGTTTGCGTCAACAAGCAGATTTTGAAACACTGAAACGTGCTACCGCCAAAAGCCCTGCACTTTACCCCAAGGGGGACCCTCCTGCCCCTTTCCGGTTGAAATCCTCCAGGCGCCCAGACCCATTCCTTTTAAATGAGGCCCTCCCACAATGCAACACTAACCCTCGCGGCCTTGGCATCACCCAGGTGGCATTCCTGGCACTTTAGGCGGTGTCCCTCGGGCACCTCAATGTTCACCCAAGGTGGGGACCGCCATGAGGTGTGGGACTGTCCCGAAGGACCTGGTGAGTACCGGAGAAAGGGCACGTGTGCTGCCAATGCTCGCTGCCATATCCCCTCGCAGGCAGGTGGTCCACTCAGTGACAGACACAGCAGGAACATGCAGCCAGTGGGGGGACCAAAGGCAGTGGAGGTGCCCAGCAGCCTCAGCTCCTCAGGAAGGTGGATAAAAGCAGGCTCCGTGGACCATTCTGCTGGAGCTCTGACATCCTTGGCAGTTAGAGCAGGAGGGAAGGAGGACACGAGAGTCACCCAAGGAAGGAGAAAGCAAAGATGGGAAGAGAGCCAGACAGAGAAGGGTGTGGCAGAGAAAAGTACAGCAGGAGCAAGTCCTACCAGCGGCTTTGACGAAAGACTACCCCGAGTCACTGTGTAGGCTACATGGCCTGCCCATTGGCATGCCACCGAGTCCGAATCCCGGACCTCCCTGGGGCTGTGTTAGTAGCTCTGTAGGCACCGTGGGGTGGCCAGGGACCTTGGCTCTTTGCTAATTTGAGGCCACTTATGTGTGTGTGTTTCCTCTCTTTTGAGGAGAGTCCGGGCGCGGAGGGGGTGAGGGAGGCAGCCCCTGCATCCTGGATCCTGGTGGGCGGCCCCCTGACACCCTTCGCCACCGTTCGGGTAAATGCGGGAAGGCCATGGGCACAGTGATCTGGCGGTGGTTGGAGCATCAGGTAATGGCTCCAGGGCTTTCCTTCAGGGTCACTAAGAAAGGGCCGGGGGAGGCTTCCGGGGGTCAGGGGGTCACCCTCTTGAGCCGTTGCATTGGAATTCCCCAGTGCCAGCAGCCTGGTCCCCCTGGACGGCCGGGAAAGGCAACACGGGCTGTGTGATATGAGGGACCTCCGGCTCATGGCCTGGCAGGTGATAGCCGGGAATAGACCAGGTTCCAGATGCGGAGGCCACCCCGGAGGAGGAGGCACACAGGCCGGCTCCCTGGCTGGTGCCTTGGGCGCCGAGGGGCGGGGGTCTGGGCGGGCACACGCTCCGCCCTGTCATTGTCCCTACGCGCCGTGTCCAGCGGCCTGGGCGTGACTCAGGGCTCCGTGTCACAAAGGCCGCATGTGTGGCGTCGCGTCACCCTCGCCCCGTGGCCATCTGGTCCCTAGCTCTTCTGCGCATGCCTTCACCAGCCTCCGGCCTCTTGGAGGCCTCTGCTTCCCGCCTCCAGTTGGGGGCGCCAGAGCTCCACCTGCCGGCCGCGTGCGGGAGCCAGGTGCTGGCTCCTCCAGCTCCTTCCCTCCGCTGCGGGCTCTGCTCCCTCAGGACCAGCACCACATGGAGAGCGCGGCGGGCTCCGGGCAAGGCGGGGCTGCCCTGCCATCCTGGAGCAGCTTGTTCCTGGAGGGGGGCCGTGAGGCGCCGGAGCCCTGCGCCCAGGCAGGCGCCTGGGGTGAGGCGGGGCCGCTGCAGGCCCTAGGTGCCGGGGGGGTGGGCGCAGAGGCTGTGCTGGGTGCGGAGGCCCAGCAGGGCAGAGAGCAGGCTGGCCCCGGGGACGAGTTGGTGCTGGTGGTGGAGGATATCATGGCGGTGGTGGAGGTCGTGGCCGAGGAAGACCAGGAGGCGGTGCAAGCACAGCAGGAAGAGCAGCTGCAACAGCTGCAGCAGGGGGAGTCAGGGCTGGGTCCCGAGCCAGCCGGCGCACCACTTGCCGCGCTGGAGATGGTTCAGTTCGCGCTCAGCTCTGTGGATGCCCAAGCTACCAGGGCCTACTTGCGGCTCAAGCGCAGGATGAATCAGAAGCGGAGTTCTCACCTGGCTGGAAGAAGGGCCATCATCCAGCGCATCCCTGGCTTCTGGACCCAGGCGGTATCCTTCCTCCTGCTGGGCTTGGGTTTGTCTGCGGTGGAGTACCACTGGGAGGAAGGGACCAGCAGAGGCTCTGCCAGGGGCAGGAGAGCTGGGGGAAATGGTCCCCGGCCCCTGACAACCCCCAGTGGGAGTGGGTCCCCCGTCCCTATAAGGCGCAGCACAGGGGCGTGGGCCTTGAAGGTGGGGCAAAGGCAAGGGCTGAGGCTTGTGGAGACCACGTCTGAGCAGAAGCTGCAGGCAAATGCTCTGGGACTGCAGGGAGCACTCCCAACACTCTCCCAGGTGTCATGGAGCACATGTCCACACCCTGCATGTCTAGTGTAGTTCCACCCTTGGCTCGGAGCAGGTCCTGGAAGGAAACGTCCTGCCGGCTGCATGGGGCATGCCCATTGAGAGGCAGGCCACCCCCTTCCCTGTCCTTCAGAGCCTGTGTTCTTTTCTAAAGAGTACAGTGCCCACCCACTGCTGCGACCTCATGCGGCTTCCAGAGTCATTCAGCAGGCTGCCACGCTTCCCCGTACATCAGAAACCCAGACACGCTGTATGCGGTGCTGCAAACTGTCTCCTCAGGCCCTACACAGCCAAGCTGCGGCCCCATGCCCAGGCGCCCCCCTACCCCCCGTTTGCTCCCTCCGTGTCTCTCCCCTCTATGTGCGTCCCACCCTCTCCTTCGCTCCCCTCTGCCCTCCCTCTGTGTCCCTTCCTCCTGTGTGGGTATCTCTGTCTCTGTCTCTCCTTTCCTTTCCCTCCGTTGCCACCCAACCCCTTTCCCTCCCTCTCTTGATGAACCTAACGGGCCCTCCCTTTGCCCTGTGGGTGTGCAGCCAGGCTAAGGGAGATGAGTGGCCCCTTTGTGGGCACAGAAGGCCCCTCCAGGACACAGGCCTGCAGGCCAACACATAAGCAAACACAGCCCTGAGAGCGCGACCGACCACATCTGGACACCCAAAGCAGTCACTGCCTGCCTGCCAAACACACAGGCCAGGGTGACGACGGTGGAAGGGAGAACAGGCAGGCCCTTGACCTTGTCCTGCCGGGCGCAGACCCTCTCGGAGGCACTGGAAGCCAAGGCACCTGCTGGTATTGAGCAGCTGTGATGAAAGAGCAGGAGCTGAGTGGCTTGGGAGGGCAGCAGGGCCTGGTGGTTCTACTCGTGCCCTGTTTGGGGCCCTTCCTCTCACCGGGAAGGGCTGGGTTGGTCCTGGCTCTCCTTCCATAGCGCTGAAGGCGAGGCTCCTTGACCCAAGGCAGATCCTGAATCACCCCCAGATATCAGCCGTGACGGGTGCCCAGGACAAAGATGTGCTCAGCTACATGACCGATTTGGAGGTCAGCGCTGGGAGTGGGTGGCGGGGGTAGGACCACTGGGAGTGGAATTTGGGCAGGAGAGGGCCCGGCAGTATTGTTCAGCGGGACATGCAGGGAGCATCTCGGGACCCGTGGAGGACAAGTCCCCTTCCCCTCGTCTTTCTTTTATGTTGCAGGTGGAGGAACTGGGCCGTCCCAAGGACCACAGCACGTTGATGTTTTTCTTTGGGAACAACCCCTACTTCCAGAACAAAGTGATCCTTAAGGAGTATCACCTTAGCATTGCCGGTAGGAGTGGGCTAGAGCTTCGAGGGTGCCGGGGGTGGGCCGGCGGGGGCAGGTGGGCACTCGGGAGGAGCAGGGGGTGTGTAGGGACACAAGTGGAAGCCAGAGCCGGCACAGGAGGGAGAGAGGCTGAGAGGAGAGCGGGAGAGAGGGCGACAGGGTGTGGGTCCTAGGCAGTGCAGAGCCTCCCCTGAATTTTCCCTTCCTGCAGGATACAGGGCGACTCGGTCCACTCCAGTGCAGTGGTTCTGGGATGAAGAACGTGGAGCTCCCAGCCGAAGACTCGACACCACCAGCCTTACCTTCTTCAAGTGGTTGTGCGACTCCAGCTGCCCAGGGTCTAACAAGATTGCCGAGGTGGGGCCGCTGAGGCCTTCATTAGCATTGGTGATGGCAATGGGGGCAGCCTGGGAAGGGGGCCCGGGCCCCGTGCTCACCTGGGCGGTTTCCCCTACCAGATCATCATCGAGGACCTGTGGCGCAATCCCTTGCGGTACTACCTGAGGCAGGGAGGCAGCCGAAGGCACTGAGCAGACAGGAGGACCTGTCAGTGAGTAGCCGGACCACTGCGTCCTGAAATATGTGTGGGAGGTGCCAGGGCACAGTCGGGTTTGGGACTCAGTTTGGAAACTGAGGCTCAGAGGACCCTGGGCCCCGGATCACCCAGGGAGCGGCTGGAGGGAGAGTAGGGACCCTGGCGAGGGAACTCAGGGCACACACCCAGGGCAGGGAGTCCACTGGGGCAAGTTGATCCGGTGAGCCAGGTGTGAGCCAGAAAGTCTCAGGTCGATCGGGGGAAGCAAGGCTCCTCCACCCCATTTCTCTGAACACTCACCCATGGCCGTCCGCCGGGTCCTCAGTTCTCCTGCTGGCTTTTCAGGTGGGGACAGTCTGCCAAATTTTGGGAGTGGGGCTCCCTTGTCCCGAGACGCTCCGACGTCCCTCCGTGTTACGGACCACCCCGTGGCCTCCCAGAGCCACACGGCCATTCTTGGCAATGGTACTAGGCCATCTGGAGGAGGCTGGTGAAGCCCTAGAGGAGGAGGAAGCGGGATCCCACAAGGACAGGGCCCTCGGTCACCGCCGCCTTAGCGATCCTCGGCATGAGGCAGTGTCACGAACACCTCCCTTGTGCGTCCGTGTGTCGTGTGTTTGTGCGTGTGTGTCACGGGCACGGCAGCTGTGCGGACGTGGACACCACAGAGCATCAGAGTTGGGCCAACGAGAAGAAGTGGAGGAGGCGTCCAGCGTTGTGAGAGACGGGTGGACGTGTCTACGTGGTGCTCTGCCCACACAGGACAGACGTGGGGGAACAGATCTTCAGGGCCAGCTCTAGAGAGTGTCCAGCACCCAGATCGCCAGGGATGGCGGGCGAGTCATAAACAAGTTCAGAAGCCCTATGTGTCTGTGTGTGGATGTGTATGGGGGACCCAGCACATGGCCAGTAGGAGATCAGCCCTGGCCTGTGGGATTCCGTGTGTGCGGGGGCTGTAAGGCACGGGGGCAGGGCAGGGCAGGGCTTGGTTGTGGAGAGACCACCACTCTTGCTCGGCAGGTCAGGGAGAAGGACGGGAAAGGGCACACCTCTCTACATGGGAGCCGTGTTCTTCAGGGCAGGGGAAGGGGCGTGCCGAGCGGGGCACTCGTGGCCCGGTGGCTCTGCTACCGCCCCGTTCACCCCGCTTGGAGAGCTTCTCCCTGTACCCTTTCTCCTGGAAGCGTGCCCTGCATTGCTGTGATGCCGTCCCGTGCATGCTTCCTCTAGTCAGGATCACCACAAAACCACGTGTCCCTGGAGGACTAAGGAGGCGGTTCCTCAGGGTCCCTCACGGTCCCTCCAAACCCACGTCCTGTCCCTCTGCACCACCCACCCACAGGTGTGCGTGCATGCGTGTGTGTGCGTGCGTGTGTGTATGCCTACCCACCCGTGTGTGCCTCTGGTTGGAGACTGTGTGTGTATTGTGTGTTTCTCATTTTACACAAGCACAGGTGCGTGTACTAGGGTGGTCAAGGGTGCATACCTCTGTGTCTGCCCACTTGTGTGCCTGTGTCAATTTTCTCTCTGTGTGTTTTTTTTTAAAGAACTTATTTATTTATTTAACCGACAGAGAGACAGCGAGAGCGGGAACACAGGCAGGGTGGTGGAGAGGTAGGAGCAGGCTCCCAGAGGACGAGCCTGATGTGGGGCTCGATCCGAGAACGCCGCGAGATCACCCTGAGCCGCAGGCAGACGCTTAATGACTGAGCCACCCAGGCGCCCCTGTCTCTTTGGGTTTTTGTATGCATGGATACCTGTGTGTCTATGTTTGTCTGTGTGTCTCTGTCAGCCAGATGGTTTGGGGAGAATTGTGTATGCTTCAACGCAGAAGTCCGTGTATGTTCATTGGGTGTGTTCCCCATGCCTGTGTGTAAGGCCCACTGTGAGGCCCACTGTGTATGCCTGGAAGAAAATGACCATGGGTGTTTGTGTGTATTTGTTGTGTATGTGTGTGTTGTGGGACCACGTTTGTGAGCTTGCTATGGCGGTGCTGTGTGTACATGGCTCTGCCACAGACCTAGGGTGAGTGCTGTGTGTTTGAGTGTGTGTGTGTGTGTTTGTGTGAGGCTCATTGTGTATGCTTCTAAGAAAAAGATCATGGGTGTTTGTGTATGTTTTTTGTTTACGTGTGTACTGTGGGGGCCACGTTTGTGAGTTTCTATGGCAGTGCACAATGAGATGCCTCTGCCACAGCCCTAGTGTGAGTGCTGTGTGTGTGTGTGTGTGTGTGTGTGCCCCTGTGTGGATGCCTGTAGGAAAAAAACCAAGGGTGTTGGTTTGTGTTGTTTATGTGTGTGTTGTGGGGCCACGTTTGTGACTTTGCTGTGGCGGTACCACGTGTGGATACCTCTGCCGGAGACCTAGTGTGAGTGCTGTATGTCCGTGTGTGTGTGTGTGTGTGTGTGTGTGTGTGTCTGTGTGTGTGTGTGTGTCTGTGTTTGGGGGAAGCCCACTCTGTATGCCTGTAAGAAAAAGTGGATGGGTGTTTGTGTGTGTTTCTTGTGTATGTGTGTGTCGGTACCACGTTTGTGAGTATGTTAGGGCAGTTCCAAGTGTTGATGGCTCTGTTGGAGACCCAGTGTGAATGCTGTGTTGTGAGTGTGACAATGTATGTGTGTGTGTGTGTGTGTGTGTGTGTGTGTGTGTGTGTGAAGCCATCTCCATGTCGGAGAGACTGACACCATGTCCATATGTGTGTTGTGCATGCTTCCATGAGTACGCGTGAGTGCTCGTGTCTCCACGTGTTTGTAGCACATGCATGAGAGGGGTGTGTGTGTGGACACCATGCATGCCCGTGTGTCAAGAGTGTGTGTGTGTGTTGCATATTCCAGTGTCTGCATGAGCACACGCATATCCCAGTGTGGTTGTAGGCCCTGTTTGGTGAAGGAGAGGGACCTCGAGGTTTCTAGCTCTGCTGACTAAGGAGAAAGGGGCCAGTGGCAGAGTGCAGCCATGTCCCTCCTGACACACAGGCGTCGTGGGCATTCCTTGGGTATTAAGGGGTGTGTCTACCTCTGGATGCCACACGCAGAGTGGCCAAGGGAAGCAGGGAGGGGTGGGAGCTGGCAGGGGTATGTCAAGCGACCTCCCATCTGTGCTGCCGGCACGGCCGGTCCCAGCTGTGGGAAACACCGTAATGTTTCAGCGTGTGCTACAGAGGGGCTAAGAACTTGTGCCCCGATTTGCGCTGTCGGCCAAGGGTCCCAAGGAGTAAGTAAGTCCCCACTGGCAGTCCGTTTCTGCAGAGGAAAGAGTCCCGAGGGAGCGCTCCTCCTGGCCGAAGGGCTGTCCCGGTGTCCGATGAGCTCCATGTTGGGGCGGTCATCTTTGCCTCCTGTGGACCAGGTGCAGAAGAGGGAAAGGAGAGGAGGTGGACCCTCAAGGCCCATGGTCCCTGCCTCACTGAGGGCCACCTAGCTTGCTGCTCATGAGCCCACAGGGCCTTCCCAAATCAACAAGTCTCACCACCCCTGAGCTCGCTCCCACCACCAGCACGCCCCCAAGGACACACTTCCCCAGGTGACGTTCCCCACTACCTCTGCCACAACTGGGCGTAGGACCTCGCAACGAGGGCCCCAGCTCCATCTTCCTGTTGCCCATCAGTGGTCCCTGCGTGAGCCTTCCAGCGGGCCCTGGGCTGAAATGCTGACAGCTCAGCCTCTTTGGACTCTTGGCCTCACGTCCTTGGGGAACTCTCTTCCTTCCTGCCTGTGGGAGCAGCTAGCTGTAGGTAGAGGAGGGATTCGTTCTTCGGGCTCAGGAAACCCTGCTGGGCCCATGGCCCCATGTCCGGAACAGCACTAGGTGGCACGACTGTGTGGCAGTGTTGGGGATCTGAAGCTTGATACACTCCTCGGAGACATAGAAGGGAGGTGGAGAGCCGCAATGCTGTGGGCCCAGGGAGGTTCCCTTGAGCCCCTGGAAAGGCTGTTCCCTCATCCGCGTCTTCCCGGCTCCTTGAAACTTAATCGAGGAACAGCCTGGCAGCTCCCACGGTCCGGTCCCTAGGATTCTTCACGTCCGCAGGGTGGAAGGGAAGTCCCAGGAAAACTGCTGGTCGCAGGGGGTCGGCCAGCATGCCTCAGGCCCAGATGTCCCCAGGAAGGGCCAGCCCACCATGCCTGTTTTCCCTGGAACCTTCTGGGCCTCGTTGGGCTTTCAGGAAGGACCTCCCTGCTCTAAAGGGGAGAGGAAAGGCTGGACGGTAGCCCTGAACCACGTGCCCTGGGCCGCCAGAGCACAGGCGCCGTGCTGCCTTGGCCATGTGGAAGTCCCGCCTTCCATGGAATGAGGTGGGGACGATTGGACGCATGCATCAGCTGCCAGGGAGTAAGCCTTACGTTGCCACGCCTTCTCCGGGGCATGGCTCGTGCGGCACTTTGCAGGCTGCGAGGACTCAGGGGGTGTGGAAGAAGGCCTTACTTTTCGGTCAGACCTGGAGAGACTGGCTTGCATTGGCACCAAACCAACTGCCCCAAGCCTACTGTGCTGGCTCAGAAGCACACTCTGGGTGTCCTCTCACCACGTTTGCGAGCCAGCCCCGGGGCCGTGGTGTCCCGGCCTGATGTTCTGCTCACGGTCTGACCCGACGGGCATGGACGGGGCAAGGCTAGGAAGGGTACGTTCTCCTCTGCAGGCCAGATGAGCCGGGAACCTATTCCCATGGCATTCGCGGTGTTGGCAGAATGCAACGCAAGACGCTCTGTGTCTAGTAGGAAAGGCGTGTGCATTCCTGCTACGTGTGTCCTGGGTGCCGTCCTCAGCTCCTTGCCGCCTGGCCTCCCTAACAGCAGACAGACAGGTGGCTCCAGGCCAGCAGACGGCATCACCAGCCACCCTCTTAACGGGGTTCACCCAGACATCCTCTTCAGGGTCCCCTTTGCTCTATGCTCGTGGCTCCTCTAAGGGTCAGTTTCTCTGTCCTCCAGGGCAAACACACTGCGTGTCTGCTTGCGTGGTTGTTGGGTGAGTGTGCTGCTGTGGGACCCCGCTTTGGACCTTTTCCAGGGTCACCTGACTGGGTGCCAGTCACAGAGGTGGACAGGGCTTTTATGCCCGGGGAAAAGAGCTGCTCAGAGGGGTGAATGCATCTTCTGTCCTGAAGTCCTTCTCCCCTAGAGACCGTGTGGCCAGCGAGGAGCCAGAGAAAGAGCACCTGAACACAAAGACTTAGAGGAAGACGGAAAGGTGAGGAAGAAGAAAGGAGAGGCACACAGATGGAACCAGCACTCTTTGTCACTCTTCTCCTGAGTAGCAAAGGACATGGGCTGGAACAAACTGTGGCCACACTTTCCCCCCACGCTGGCCTGGCAGAGAGCATCGGGGCACCTGTGTCCTGGAATTGCCCTAGATTCTCCGGGGCATGGGCTGACGCTTTCCACACACACTGGTCCAGGGCTCCCGGGGGTGTGTACCATGTCCTGAGTTCTAGAGGAGTCTATTCGGGTAGGCGAGGGACAGCCTGGCATTGCCTGGCTTCAAATACCAGGCGGAGGGCCCCCCGGGAGGAAGCGGCGGGAGGGGTGAAGGTGGAGGTGTGTCCCGGAGGGACGGCAGGCGGGGGCGCCGCAGCTGGCTCCCTGAGTGGTGCCTGCAGCGCGAGGGGCGGGGCCCTGCGTGGGCACGCCCACCAGCCGTTACCTGATTGGACGCGGGGTTCTCCCTCGTCCTGGGCCAGCCCAGGACTCAGTCCCACCAAGGCCGCACACGTGATACAGCGTCTTCCTGGGGCGACACAGCATGCCCGCTATCCCTTGTGCGCATGCGTTCAGCGGCCCACGGCCTCTGGGAGGACGCTGCCTCCCGCAGACGACTAGGGGCGCCAGAGCTCCACCTGCCCGACCGTTTGCGGGAGCCACGTGCTCTCACCTCCAGCTCCTCTCCGCTGCTGGCTCTGCTCGCTCACGACCAGGACCACATGGAGAGCTCGGCGGGCTCCGGGGAAGGCGGGGCTGCCCCGCCGTCCTGCACCACCTTGGTCCTGGAGGGGGGCCGTGAGGCGTCGGGGCCCCGCGCCCAGGCAGGTGCCTGGGGGGAGGCAGGGCCGCTGCAGGCCCTAGGTGCCGCCGGGATGGGCGCAGAGGCTGTGGTGGGTGCTGAGGCCCAGCAGGGCAGAGAGCAGGCCGGCCCGGGGGACGAGTTGGTGCTGGTGGTGGATATCATGGTAGCGCTGGACCCTGGTGTAGAGGAGGTTGAAGGGGAGCACACTGTAGAGGAATCAGAGGAGGAGGAGGACAAGGAGGCTGAGCAGGAAGCCAAAGTTGCGGTGGAGTCTCAGGACACAGTCAAGTGTGAGGAAGAGGAGAAAGCTGAAGTGGTGGCACGGCCTGAAGAGGCTGAGGAAGGGGAGGCTGTTGAGGATGAGAAGGAGGACACTGAGGAGGGGGCTGTTGCGGAAGAGTCTGAGATATACCTCCAAGAGGTTACGGAGGTGGGGGAGGAAGCTGATGAGGGAAATGAGAAGTCCACGGAGAAAGAGCATGAGGAGGCGGAGAAGGCTGAGGAGGATTCTGTGGACGGAGCATCTGAGGCCAAGGAGGAGGAGGCTAAGAAGGAGGAGGACGCAGATGGTGAAGAGCAGGTGGCTGAGGAAGAGGAGGCCGAGGAGTGGGAGCAGCCTGAGGAAGGGGAGAAGGCTGAAGAGGCTGAGGAGGTGGCTGTGCAGGAGGAGGCCAGGGAGGAGGGCCAGAAGGAGGAAGAGGCGCAGGAGAAGCAGGAAGGGGAAGAACAGCCAGAGGCACGGCGGGGTCCATCCCTGTCCCCGCTCGAGGCTCTAGGGGCCCTGCAGTCCGAGCTGGAGCCCGGGAATAAGCAAGCCAGCAGGTCCTACTCTCGGCTCAAGCTCAAGTCATGTCAGAGGCGGCAGCGTCACCTGGAACACCGAAGCGCCATTATCCGGGGCATCCCTGGCTTCTGGGCCAAGGCTGTATCCTTCATGCTGTCACTGAGGGATTCCGATGTGTCTGGGCCAGTGCATGAGGAACGAGAGGGAGGGGGCTGTTGACTACCAACATGCATCATGGGGGGGAACCCCCCTCACGCCCCGCAGCATTGCAGAGGACACGCTCATGCCGTGGGGATCAAGACAGCCTGGAAATCCTGGTTCCGGTTGGGCGTGGGGGCCGCAGGGTGCTCTGGGTGTCGCACGAGGCACTGAAACTCCGCTGGGCATCTAGGAGCACTGGTTCGGGTCAGAGTCAGGAATAGCAGCAGGGTCTCTTCACCCAAAACACATTCACACCAAGCACGGGTTCCCCTGGGTAGAACGCTGCAGGCAAGGGGTGGTGAGAGCCCACCCGGTCAGCCTGAGGCAGGAATGTGTGCTGTCCGGGAACGCGCTAGTTCTGCCTAGCCATCAGCACACGAGGATGAGCTGTGGAGGGGGTGTGGGGCGGGAGGGGCGTCTCTCAGGTTCCCAGCTGCCTGTGTCCCTGCTGAGATATGTAGCACCACGGGGCGCCGTGGTCCTTGAGGCAGCCGGGGCGGAGGCAGTGGGACCCCGCGGCGGAGAGGGGAGACAGTGCCCGGTTGCTGTCCAGACTCGCTCTGTTGCTGTAGCTCTTTCATCTCCAGCCCTCGGAGCTCCTTGACCGAAAGCAGTTTGTGAACCACCCGCAGATGTCAGCCATGATCAGTGAGCAAGATGAAGGCATACTTGGCTACCTGACGGATTTGAAGGTCTGTCCCGGGAGACTGAGGCCGGGGTGGGGGACAGGAGAGGAGAGGGTGGCCAAAGTGAGTCCTCCCCCACGTTAGGAGGGTCAAGGTCTGCTGGACAGAGCTTTCACCCCTCTGCCCCACTTTCCCGCCGGGCAGGTGGAGGAACTGCAGTTTCCCCGTGAGTGCCGCCAGATCCTGCTCTTCTTTCGCAAGAACTCCTACTTCCGGAATGAAGTGGTTGTGAAGGAGTATGTCGTCAGCGCTGCTGGTAAGAGGCCGCTGTCTGGATGGGCGGTGGCAGGTGGAGGAGGGCGGGTTGCTTTCCCCTACTCATTACCCAGCACCCTCTCACACACTCGTCTTCCTGCAGGGTACGGGCCATCTCATTCCCCTCCCATCCAGTGGCACCAGGATTTCGAACGAGAGGCCCACAGCCGCAGGCACCACAACAGCAGCCTTAACTTCTTCAACTGGTTCTCTGACCACAGCTTTGCCGGGGCTAGCAGGATAGCTGAGGTGGGGCCCTGTGACACACAGCGTAAATGACCTTGCTGGCTTCTCCAGCTGCTTGGGATGGACACCTGAGCCCTGCCCCCGTTTCTCCTGCCAGATCCTCATGGACGACCTGTGGCCCAATCCCCTGCAGTATTATGTGAGCAAGAAGGCAGCAGGAGAGGGAACTGAGAGGACGACAGGTGAGGAGCCCAGGGCGTGGGCGCCGAGACGTGTGCTGTCGGGATCCCTGGGCCCTGGGCTACACAAAGGGAGACACTGAGGTTCACAGGAACACTCCGAGACAGCGACCCCGGGACAAAGCGCGTCACCCTGACATGGAACGTGGGGAGGTGCAGTGCCAAACGGGTTGTGCCTGGGGAAGCTTGAGGCAGGCGAGGCCACGCAGCGTCATGGAGCAGAGCCGGAGAAGCAAAGCCGGCTCAGCGGCTGCACTTGCGGCAACTGTCATTCTGTGGCCCGTGAACCGCAGCCTCAGGTCTGCGAGCAGCGCATTACAAGGGTGACCAGAGGCACCCTTGGCCCAAAGGTCTGGGTGTCCTGGTGCAAAGCCGCACCCCGCCTTCCCGTCCCTTCTCTGTGTTGATCACCACAGTTGTCCCCTTAAATTCCGGAGGCATCTCCTTTGCCAAGCCCACTGGCCCGCGGGCAGTCATGAAGGAGCACGCTCGTTCATACGTGGCTGGAGGAAACATAAAGCGATCACAGTCGGGGGCAGGGGCTTGGCCAGGGGAGAATGAACGCCATTCCCGACGAGAACCTTGAAACCCTCAAGCAACCTTAAGTATGGCCCAGTGAAGATACCCACTGCTCTCCTCCTGTGTCCGTGTGCACGTGTGTCCCCGCGTGCGTGCTTGTGCGTGTGCGTGTGTGTGTGTGTGTGTGCCATCTCGTCTAGGGAGCTTCATGATGTTGAAATGAGGATGAGGACCATCGCACTTGACGGAAAGCAGTCCGGAAACTTCAGAAGGAGCCGAAGGGTCAACCCGCTTCCTCTCTGCAGGAAATAACTGAAGACAGGTGCCGGGGTGAAACAAGGCCTGTTGAGGCCCCGGGAGCCCTGGAGAAATATCGAAATGTAAATAAACAACGTCAAGTGTGTTTCCGTGTGTGTGTGTGTGTGTGTGTGTGTGTGCGTGTGTCTGTGTGCTCTGGCACACGCACTCTTCCTCCTGGAAGGGGCTCCAGGGGACTGACTGAACACAGCGGCTGCATGTCGGTGTTTTCCTTCTGCGCCTGGGCTTCCCCAGTCTGTGGATCGGCCTGTCCTGTAGGCTTGCCCACAGGGCTAGGACACGCATGGTCTGGGACTGCATCCCAGGGGGCAGAGGTACCGTTCCCCCAGGCCCAGTGGGGCTGGGCAGGGAGAAGACCTGATCGAAAGGCCAGCCAACCGGGGCTCATCTCTTCCCTGGGGAAATGAGGGAGTTCAAAGAAAGGGAATAACGAGCCAGGGACAAACACGTCCAGTAGCCAGGTTAGGTGGACGCCGATGGTGGCCTCCAGGGATGCTCCCTGGTGGATGGCCTTAGACACACCCACCGCACATTCCATGGGGGGAGGACTCAAGGTCCATGACTCTGTCGAACCCAGTGCCACTGCTCTCCGCAGGTCTAGGAACGCACACAGCCTCCTGCTGACATAGTCAGGCTCTGAGGACCAGCAACCACGTTAAGGAGTGAGGGCCAGGCTGTATGGAGGGACTGTGGGAGAGGGGACCGAGGGAGCTGGGAGGGTAGGAAACATGACCCTCTCGTCCCGGCACAAGGGCCCAGGAGAAAGGGAGATTGCAGGGGGACACACACTCATGCACGCTCACACACAGTGGTGCACAGACACTGCGTCCTCACACACACACTCAAACAGCCGCACCCACAAGCTGACACAGGCACTCAGGTGCACCCTCAGTCACCCACCCCCACACACACTCCACTCCCTCACATGTCCTGGCACACACAAGCTCACACAGCCACGCTCTGCGGGCATCTCTAGTGCCCTGACTCCCTAGGGCCCTCGTTTGGGCTCCCCCAGACGACAAAGAGGCGGAGGCGTGCGGGAGGGGTGGTATGGTTCCTCAGGACTGGCAAGGCCCAGTCCATGCAGCGGTGTGCTGTCTATCCCATGACCACTGTGGTGCTGAGATTCCTGTTTCCACATGGGCTTAAGGCGTTTGCCCAAGGCCCTCTCTCCGCTGAAGACCCCACAAGGTAAGCACCACCAAGAGGCACGAATCACTGGTCCCTGTCACAAGCTGAGACAGTTAGTCTCCAGGTGTCAGCCCACAAGACCCTTCCACACGTGAACAATAACCCCATAGGTACACAGGGGCAGGATCAAAGCCGTGATTGCAACACCTTATCAGGGATTGCACAGGGCCCCACACTCCAGGTTGGAAAGAGCTTATCCAACTCCCTAAACTTTTGTTTTGTACATTACCATGGCTTCCAAGATCCTGAAACTTTATTTTATTTAACCTTATTTATTTATTTATTTATTTATTTATTTATTTATTTATTTATTTGTTTGTTTATTTATTTGTTTATTTATTTGTTTATTTATTTATCTATCTGACAGAGAGAGAGAGAGAGAGAGAGAGAGAGGACAAGCAGGGAAACAGCCGAGGGAGAGGGAGAGGCAGGCTTCCCGTCGAGCAGGGAGCCCGAAGCGAGGCTCGATCCCAGGAGCCTGGCTGCAGGACCTGAGCCGAAGGCAGACGCTTAAGCGTCTAGCCACCCAGGCGCCCCAAACCCCCTAAACTTGAACAGGAACGCAGCAACCCTTTGGGGGAGCTCTGTACACTTGCTGAATAAACTTTGCCCTGCTGCCCACCAGTCCTCTTCTGGACTACATCTCCTTTCCACGACGCGGCATGACCGAGAACCCGGGCACTGAGGGACCCACAGTCCTGGATCCCAGACTGCTGTCTCATCGGAGAGGAGCACATCAGGAGTTCACTAGCGTTCTGGTTCCATGGCTCTGAACCACGTGTGTGTCCCTGGCCCTTCTGGATCTTAGTGTTCTTGTCTGTGTAAAGCGTCCCTCTTTGCCCGTGTTAGTCTGTCTTCCCGAACATGCCTTGGCGTGTCTTGGCCTGGCTGTGCCTGTGCCGTCAGGTCTCCCATCTCGCATCCGTGCTGAGCCCAGATAGGCAGAGCTGTGCCTCTAGGAGTGCTTTGGGCTTTGCGAGTCTCTGCTTGGCTACAGCTGCAGGGCTGTTGGCCTGCCAATGGGTTGGCGTAAGGGTTCCTGTCTCTGCGTCTGTCCAGCTGTGAATTGGACCCCGTTTCATCCATTTCGGGGTCAGAATCCTCTCCTCCTCCGACGGGGGTGCGTTAGGAATCTTTGGTGAGTCCCGAGAAGTCCTTCACTTCCTGTACCGTAGGGTGGCGCAGTGACGCCTCCTTGGAAACAGAGGAAGGGCCAAGCTCCTCCTGCCGGGCAGCGAGGGGCTCACCAAAGGGTCCTCAGCCGCCCCGCTTAGGGCCGAAGGTCACTCATCGTTCTCCCTTTTCCCGCTTTCAACTACTTTGTGGCCTCAGTCTCTTGCACAGTGCGTAGATGTGGGCAGGTTTTCAAAGGCAGAACGTCCTGCTGCCCTCCCAATCTTGCTGTGTTGCCGCGTAGCCTGCTCCTGAGCAGGATCGACTGACGTCCGCCACTGTGGTACTTGGTTTCTGTGTAGCCCATGCCCCTTTCCATCCTCAATTCCTGCGTTACGTCCTCCTTTGCTGTCCGCTTCGTGTGTCTGGGAGACAGGCGGACATCTCTGGCACCACTGGATCGAGCTCCGCTAGGCCTCCGAGACCTTGTGCGTGAGCGAGGTACACAAGGCACCGTCAGGGACATGCGGGGACCTCCAAGAGGTCCTTCCTGCCCCTTCGTTCTGAAATTTCTCTGCAAACGCTTGGCTGACCCCAACGCTAGGGACGCAGCCAATATTGCCACCTGCAGGCCCGGGGCACCTTGAGTCGGTAGAACTCCTGCGCCTGGCGGAACTCAGTGTTCACACCCTTGAGCCCTCCCCGACCCCGTTCACCCCGTCACCACTGCTCTACCCTGGGGTTGCTTGCCCGCCTCTGGCTCTGTTAGCTTCCTACACATGGGTGCTCCCACCCATAGGCTTCCTCCTGGGAAGGGGCTGGCTTCCTCCACGGTAGACAGTGCTTTACCGATTCTACGCTGAATGCCCCTTCTTGGGGGCCCTCCCCACTCACAGTTGCAGGGAACACCCCAGCCTGGGGGAACCCAGGTTTGCCCATAGGTGGACTTGGTTGACGTAGTGGGCGAGGGGCCTGCTCCCGGCTGGGTGTCGTGCCTCCACTTCACGTTCCCACAGCTTACAAGACCCAGCTCTGTGCATGCTGAGCCGAAGATCCTACACATGCCCCTGCTTGGATGCACTTGTCCTTCAGGCCACACAGGCAACGCAGCGTGGTTCCATAGGCAAATCCTGCTCTCCTGTTTCCTCTGCGAGTACTTTACGGGGATGCCTTGTATCTCAGGCTAGCCCTTTGACTTAAGGGTCTAGTGACCGGCTTCCTTTCAGCGGGTAGGACTCTGCTTATGTTAGAGCCACACACCCCCACCGCCACCCCACGGCCCTCTCCCTACCACCCTAGGCTCATCCTCTCACTCCTTCTCCTGATGCCTGGTGCATATTTTCTCGGGCGTCCTTGGCGACCATAACCTTTACGTTACACTCTTTTTCCCTGAACGTGTTGAAGGTTATCACCCACTGCCTTCTGGCCACCGTCCATCCTAAGGGGAAGCTGACTCTTCCTCCCACTGAGGAACCCCGGGGTGTGATGGGTCAGTCCCGCCTCTGTGGGCTGCCGAGAGGCCTGTCCTTGCCTTTGCACCAAAGACAAGAGCCCATTGGCCTGGGCATCCCTTTGGATCCTTCCTTCCACTAGGACTGCATTGGGCTCCTTGGATGTGCAGAGTCAGCATTGTCCGCAAAGTGGCAAAGCTTTATCACCTTAGGTCCTCATGCACTGGCTGCCTCTTCCTCTCTCCCACCTCTTCCTGGCATTCCCAATTTGTGCCTGCTGGTGGTCAGCATGAGCTGACCCCTCTCCCTCCCTCTCCCTCTCTCCCTTCCTCTCTCCCTGCAGAGTCTCTCCCTCCTCTCTCCCTCTCCCTCTCCCTTTCCCTCTCTTCTCCTCTCCATCCCTCCTCTCCCTCTCCCTCCTCTCTCCCTCGCCCTTCTGTGTCCCTCTCCCTCCTCTCTCCCTCCTCTCTCTTCTTCCCCCTCCCTCCTCCTCTACTTCTCCCCTCCTTTCCCTCTCTTCACCCTCTCCCTCTCCTCCCCCTCTCCCTTCTGTGTCCCTCTCCCTCCTCTCTCCCTCCTCTCTCTTCCTTCCCCTCCCTCCCTTTTCCTCCCTCCTCAGTCCTACTCTCCCTCTCTTCCCCCTCTTGCTCTCTTCCCCGTCTCCCATCACCTGGAGCCCCCAGCCTTCTCCATTTCCACGGCTGTGCTGCTTCTGGTGCAGTATTGCCTCAGGAGCTTCCTTCAGGGGCTCGAGCAACATGACAAGAGCTAGTGTAGTTAGGACTGTAGTGGTAACTCCAACGTCTGGGCTGTCTCAGGGACGGTGTTAGAAAATTTTGCTTCTCCCGCCATATGGCCTTTGGTTTTGCTCCCTTCCTCATTTGCGTCGACAAGCAGATTTTGAAACACTGAAACGTGCTACCGCCAAAAGCCCTGCACTTTACCCCAAGGGGGACCCTCCTGCCCCTTTCCGGTTGAAATCCTCCAGGCGCCCAGACCCATTCCTTTTAAATGAGGCCCTCCCACAATGCAACACTAACCCTCGCGGCCTTGGCATCACCCACGCGGCCTTCCTGGCACTTTAGGCGGTGTCCCTCGGGCACCTCAATGCTCACCCAAGGTGGGGACCGCCATGAGGCGTGGGACTGTCCCGAAGGACCTGGTGAGTACCGGAGAAAGGGCACGTGTGCTGCCAATGCTCGCTGCCATATCCCCTCGCAGGCGGGTAGTCCACTCGGTGACAGACACAGCAGGAACATGCACCCAGTGGGGGGACCAAAGCCAGTGGAGGTGCCCAGCAGCCTCAGCTCCTCAGGAAGGTGGATAAAAGCAGGCTCCGTGGACCATTCTGCTGGAGCTCTGACATCCTTGGAAGTTAGAGCAGGAGGGAAGGAGGACACGAGAGTCACCCAAGGAAGGAGAAAGCAAAGATGGGAAGAGAGCCAGACAGAGAAGGGTGTGGCAGAGGAAAGTACAGCGGGAGCAAGTCCTACCAGCGGCTTTGACGAAAGACTACCCCGAGTCACTGTGTAGGCTACATGTCCTGCCCATTGGCATGCCACCGAGTCCGAATCCCGGACCTCCCTGGGGCTGTGTTAGTAGCTCTGTAGGCACCGTGGGGTGGCCAGGGGCCTTGGCTCTTTGCTAATTTGAGGCCACTTATGTGTGTGTGTTTCCTCTCTTTTGAGGAGAGTCCGGGCGCGGAGGGGGTGAGGGAGGCAGCCCCTGCATCCTGGATCCTGGTGGGCGGCCCCCTGACACCCTTCGCCACCGTTCGGGTAAATGCGGGAAGGCCATGGGCACAGCGATCTGGTGGTGGTTGGAGCACCAGGTAATGGCTCCAGGGCTTTCCTTCAGGGTCACTAAGAAAGGGCCGGGTGAGGCTTCCGGGGGTCAGGGGGTCACCCTCTTGAGCCGTTGCATTGGAATTCCCCAGTGCCAGCAGCCTGGTCCCCCTGGACGGCCGGGAAAGGCAACACGGGCTGTGTGATATGAGGGACCTCCGGCTCATGGCCTGGCAGGTGATAGCCGGGAATAGACCAGGTTCCAGATGCGGAGGCCACCCCGGAGGAGGAGGCACACAGGCCGGCTCCCTGGCTGGTGCCTTGGGCGCCGAGGGGCGGGGGTCTGGGCGGGCAAACGCTCCGCCCTGTCATTGTCCCTACGCTCCGTGCCCAGCCGCCTGGGCGTGACTCAGGGCTCCGTGTCACAAAGGCCGCATGCGTGGCGTCGCGTCACCGTCGCCCCGTGGCCATCTGGTCCCTAGCTCTTCTGCACATGCCTTCACCAGCCTCCGGCCTCTTGGAGGCCTCTGCTTCCCGCCTCCAGTTGGGGGCGCCAGAGCTCCACCTGCCGGCCGCGTGCGGGAGCTAGGTGCTGGCTCCTCCAGCTCCTTCCCTCTGCTGCTGGCTCTGCTCCCTCAGGACCAGCACCACATGGAGAGCGCGGCGGGCTCCGGGCAAGGCGGGGCTGCCCTGCCATCGTGGAACACCTTGTTCCTGGAGGGGGGCCGTGAGGCGCCGGAGCCCTGCGCCCAGGCAGGCGCCTGGGGTGAGGCGGGGCCGCTGCAGGCCGTAGTTGCCGGGGGGATGGGCGCAGAGGTTGTGCTGGGTGCGGAGGCCCAGCAGGGCAGAGAGCAGGCTGGCCCCGGGGACGAGTTGGTGCTGGTGGTGGAGGATATCATGGCGGTGGTGGAGGTCGTGGCCGAGGAAGACCAGGAGGCGGTGCAAGCACAGCAGGACGAGCAGCTGCAGCAGCTGCAGCAGGGGGAGTCAGGGCCGGGTCCCGAGCCAGCCGGCGCACCACTTGCCGCGCTGGAGATGGTTCAGTTCGCGCTCAGCTCTGTGGATGCCGAAGCTACCAGGGCCTACTTGCGGCTCAAGCGCAGGATGAATCAGAAGCGGAGTTCTCACCTGGCTGGAAGAAGGGCCATCATCCAGCGCATCCCCGGCTTCTGGGCCCAGGCGGTATCCTTCCTCCTGCTGGGCTTGGGTTTGTCTGCGGTGGAGGACCACTGGGAGGAAGGGACCAGCAGAGGCTCTGCCAGGGGCAGGAGCGCTGGGGGAAAGGGTCCCGGCCCCTCTCCACCCCCAGTGGGAGTGGGTCCCCCGTCCCTATAAGGCGCAGCACAGGGGCGTGGGCCTTGAAGGTGGGGGTAAGGTAAGGGCTGAGGCTTGTGGAGACCATGTCTGAGCAGAAGCTGCGGGCAAATGCTCTGGGACTGCAGGGAGCACTCCCAACACTCTCCCAGGTGTCATGGAGCACATGTCCACACCCTGCATGTCTAGTGTAGTTCCACCCTTGGCTCGGAGCAGGTCCTGGAAGGAAACGTCCTGCCAGCTGCGTGGGGCATGCCCATTGAGAGGCAGGCCACCCCCTTCCCTGTCCTTCAGAGCCTGTGTTCTTTTCTAAAGAGTACAGTGCCCACCCACTGCTGCGTCCTCATGCGGCTTCCAGAGTCATTCAGCAGGCTGCCACGCTTCCCCATACATCAGAAACCCAGACACGCTGTATGCAGTGCTGCAAACTGTCTCCTCAGGCCCTACACAGCCAGGCTGCGGCCCCATGCCCAGGTGCCCCCCCACCACCCGCTTCCTCCCTCCGTGTCTCTCCCCTCTATGTGCGTCCCACCCTCTCCCTCGCTCCCCTCTGCCCTCCCTCTGTGTCCCTTCCTCCTGTGTGGGTATCTCTGTCTCTGTCTCTCCTTTGCTTTCCCTCCCGTTGCCACCCAACCCCTTTCCCTCCCTCTCTCGCTGAACCTAACGGGCCCTCCCTTTGCCCTGTGGGTGTCCAGCCAGGCTAAGGGAGATGAGTGGCCCCATTGTGGGCACAGAAGGCCCCTCCAGGACACAGGCCTGCAGGCCAACACATAAGCAAACACAGCCCTGAGAGCGCGACCGACCACATCTGGACACCCAAAGCAGTCACTGCCTGCCTGCCAAACACACAGGCCAGGGTGACGACGGTGGAAGGGAGAACAGGCAGGCCCTTGACCTTGTCCCGCCGGGCGCAGACCCTCTCGGAGGCACTGGAAGCCAAGGCACCTGCTGGTATTGAGCAGCTGTGATGAAAGAGCAGGAGCTGAGTGGCTTGGGAGGTCAGCAGGGCCTGGTGGTTCTACACGTGCCCTGTTTGGGGCCCTTCCTCTCACCGGGAAGGGCTGGGTTGGTCCTGGCTCTCCTTCCATAGCGCTGAAGGCGAGGCTCCTTGACCCAAGGCAGATCCTGAATCACCCCCAGATATCAGCCGTGACGGGTGCCCAGGACAAAGATGTGCTCAGCTACATGACCGATTTGGAGGTCAGCGCTGGGAGTGGGTGGCGGGGGTAGGAGCACTGGGAGTGGAATTTGGGCAGGAGAGGGCGCGGCAGTATTGTTCAGCGGGACATGCAGGGAGCATCTCGGGACCCGTGGAGGACAAGTCCCCTTCCCCTCGTCTTTCTTTTATGTTGCAGGTGGAGGAACTGGGCCGTCCCAAGGACCACAGCACGTTGATGTGTTTCTTTGGAACAACCCCTACTTCCAGAACAAAGTGATCCTTAAGGAGTATCACCTTAGCATTGCCGGTAGGAGTGGGCTAGAGCTTCGAGGGTGCCGGGGGTGGGCCGGCGGGGGCAGGTGGGCACTCGGGAGGAGCAGGGGGTGTGTAGGGACACAAGTGGAAGCCAGAGCCGGCACAGGAGGGAGAGAGGCTGAGAGGAGAGCGGGAGAGAGGGCGACAGGGTGTGGGTCCTAGGCAGTGCAGAGCCTCCCCTGAATTTTCCCTTCCTGCAGGATACAGGGCGACTCGGTCCACTCCAGTGCAGTGGTTCTGGGATGAAGAACGTGGAGCTCCCAGCCGAAGACTCGACTCCACCAGCCTTACCTTCTTCAAGTGGTTGTGCGACCCCAGCTGCCCAGGGTCTAACAAGATTGCCGAGGTGGGGCCGCTGAGGCCTTCATTAGCATTGGTGATGGCAATGGGGGCAGCCTGGGAAGGGGGCCCGGGCCCCGTGCTCACCTGGGCGGTTTCCCCTACCAGATCATCATCGAGGACCTGTGGCGCAATCCCTTGCGGTACTACCTGAGGCAGGGAGGCAGCCGACGACACTGAGCAGACAGGAGGACCTGTCGGTGAGTAGCCGGGCCACTGCGTCCTGAAATATGTGTGGGAGGTGCCAGGGCACAGTCGGGTTTGGGACTCAGTTTGGAAACTGAGGCTCAGAGGACCCTGGGCCCCGGATCACCCAGGGAGCGGCTGGAGGGAGAGTAGGGACCCTGGCGAGGGAACTCAGGGCACACACCCAGGGCAGGGTGTCCACTGGGGCAAGTTCATCCGGTGAGCCAGGTGTGAGCCAGAAAGTCTCAGGTCGTTCGGGGGAAGCAAGGCTCCTCCACCCCATTTCTCTGAACACTCACCCATGGCCGTCCGCCGGGTCCTCAGTTCTCCTGCTGGCTTTTCAGGTGGGGACAGTCTGCCAAATTTTGGGAGTGGGGCTCCCTTGTCCCGAGACGCTCCGACGTCCCTCCGTGTTACGGACCACCCCGTGGCCTCCCAGAGCCACACGGCCATTCTTGGCAATGGTACTAGGCCATCTGGAGGAGGCTGGTGAAGCCCTAGAGGAGGAGGAAGCGGGATCCCACAAGGACAGGGCCCTCGGTCACCGCCGCCTTAGCGATCCTCGGCATGAGGCAGTGTCACGAACACCTCCCTTGTGCGTCCGTGTGTCGTGTGTTTGTGTGTGTGTGTCGCGGGCACGGCAGCTGTGCGGACGTGGACACCGCAGAGCATCAGAGTTGGACCAGCGAGAAGCAGTGGAGGAGGCGTCCAGCGTTGTGAGAGACGGGTGGACGTGTCTACGTGGTGCTCTGCCCGCACAGGACAGACGTGGGGGAACAGATCTTCAGGGCCAGCTCTAGAGAGTGTCCAGCACCCAGATCGCCAGGGATGGCGGGCGAGTCATAAACAAGTTAAGAAGCCCTATGTGTCTGTGTGTGGATGTGTATGTGGGACCCAGCACACGGCCAGTAGGAGATCAGCCCTGGCCTGTGGGATTCCGTGTGTGCGGGGGATGTAAGGCACGGGGGCAGGGCAGGGCAGGGCTTGGTTGTGGAGAGACCACCACTCTTGCTCGGCAGGTCAGGGAGAAGGACGGGAAAGGGCACACCTCTCTACATGGGAGCCGTGTTCTTCAGGGCAGGGGAAGGGGCGTGCCGAGCGGGGCACTCGTGGCCCGGTGGCTCTGCTACCGCCCCGTTCACCCCGCTTGGAGAGCTTCTCCCTGTACCCTTTCTCCTGGAAGCGTGCCCTGCATTGCTGTGATGCCGTCCCGTGCATGCTTCCTCTAGTCAGGATCACCACAAAACCACGTGTCCCTGGAGGACTAAGGAGGCGGTTCCTCAGGGTCCCTCACGGTCCCTCCAAACCCACGTCCTGTCCCTCTGCACCACCCACCCACAGGCGTGCGTGCATGCGTGTGTGTGCGTGCGTGTGTGTATGCCTACCCACCCGTGTGTGCCTCTGGTTGGAGACTGTGTGTGTATTGTGTGTTTCTCATTTTACACAAGCACAGGTGCGTGTACTAGGGTGGTCAAGGGTGCATACCTCTGTGTCTGCCCACTTGTGTGCCTGTGTGAATTTTCTCTCTGTGTGTTTTTTTTTAAAGAACTTATTTATTTATTTAACCGACAGAGAGACAGCGAGAGCGGGAACACAGGCAGGGTGGTGGAGAGGTAGGAGCAGGCTCCTAGAGGACGAGCCTGATGTGGGGCTCGATCCGAGAACGCCGCGAGATCACCCTGAGCCGCAGGCAGACGCTTAATGACTGAGCCACCCAGGCGCCCCTGTCTCTTTGGGTTTTTGTATGCATGGATACCTGTGTGTCTATGTTTGTCTGTGTGTCTCTGTCAGCCAGATGGTTTGGGGAGAATTGTGTATGCTTCAACGCAGAAGTCCGTGTATGTTCATTGGGTGTGTTCCCCATGCCTGTGTGTAAGGCCCACTGTGAGGCCCACTGTGTATGCCTGGAAGAAAATGACCATGGGTGTTTGTGTGTATTTGTTGTGTATGTGTGTTTTGTGGGACCACGTTTGTGAGCTTGCTATGGCGGTGCTGTGTGTACATGGCTCTGCCACAGACCTAGTGTGAGTGCTGTGTGTTTCAGTGTGTTTGTGTGTGTTTGTGTGAGGCTCATTGTGCATGCTTCTAAGAAAAAGATCATGGGTGTTTGTGTATGTTTTTTGTTTACATGTGTACTGTGGGGGCCACGTTTGTGAGTTTGTATGGCAGTGCGCAATGAGATGCCTCTGCCACAGCCCTAGTGTGAGTGCTGTGTGTGTGTGTGTGTGTGTGCCCCTGTGTGGATGCCTGTAGGAAAAAAACCAAGGGTGTTGGTTTGTGTTGTTTATGTGTGTGTTGTGGGGCCACGTTTGTGACTTTGCTGTGGCGGTACCACGTGTGGATACCTCTGCCGGAGACCTAGTGTGAGTGCTGTATGTCCGTGTGTGTGTGTGTGTGTGTGTGTGTGTGTGTGTGTGTCTGTGTGTGTGTCTGTGTTTGGGGGAAGCCAACTCTGTATGCCTGTAAGAAAATGTGGATGGGTGTTTGTGTGTGTTTCTTGTGTATGTGTGTGTCGGTACCACGTTTGTGAGTATGTTAGGGCAGTTCCAAGTGTTGATGGCTCTGCTGGAGACCCAGTGTGAATGCTGTGTTGTGAGTGTGACAATGTATGTGTGTGTGTGTGTGTGTGTGTGTGTGTGTGTGTGTGTGAAGCCATCTCCATGTCGGAGAGACTGACACCATGTCCATGTGTGTGTTGTGCATGCTTCCATGAGTACGCGTGAGTGCTCGTGCCTCCACGTGTTTGTAGCACATGCGTGAGAGGGGTGTGTGTGTGGACACCATGCATGCCTGTGTGTCAAGAGTGTGTGTGTGTGTTGCATATTCCAGTGTCTGCATGAGCACACGCATGTCCCAGTGTGGTTGTAGGCCCCGTTTGGTGAAGGAGAGGAACCTCGAGGTTTCTAGCTCTGCTGACTAAGGAGAAAGGGGCCAGTGGCAGAGTGCAGCCATGTCCCTCCTGACACACAGGCGTCGTGGGCATTCCTTGGGTATTAAGGGGTGTGTCTACCCCTGGATGCCACACGCAGAGTGGCCAAGGGAAGCAGGGAGGGGTGGGAGCTGGCAGGGGTATGTCAAGCGACCTCCCATCTGTGCTGCCGGCACGGCCGGTCCCAGCTGTGGGAAACACCGTAATGTTTCAGCGTGTGCTACAGAGGGGCTAAGAACTTGTGCCCCGATTTGCGCTCTCGGCCAAGGGTCCCAAGGAGTAAGTCAGTCCCCACTGGCAGTCCGTTTCTGCAGAGGAAAGAGTCCCGAGGGAGCGCTCCTCCTGGCCGAAGGGCTGTCCCGGTGTCCGATGAGCTCCATGTTGGGGCGGTCATCTCTGCCTCCTGTGGACCAGGTGCAGAAGAGGGAAAGGAGAGGAGGTGGACCCTCAAGGCCCATGGTCCCTGCCTCACTGAGGGCCACCTAGCTTGCTGCTCATGAGCCCACAGGGCCTTCCCAAATCAACAAGTCTCACCACCCCTGAGCTCGCTCCCACCACCAGCACGCCCCCAAGGACACACTTCCCCAGGTGACGTTCCCCACTACCTCTGCCACAACTGGGCGTAGGACCTCGCAACGAGGGCCCCAGCTCCATCTTCCTGTTGCCCATCAGTGGTCCCTGCGTGAGCCTTCCAGCGGGCCCTGGGCTGAAATGCTGACAGCTCAGCCTCTTTGGACTCTTGGCCTCACGTCCTTGGGGAACTCTCTTCCTTCCTGCCTGTGGGAGCAGCTAGCTGTAGGTAGAGGAGGGATTCGTTCTTCGGGCTCAGGAAACCCTGCTGGGCCCATGGCCCCATGTCCGGAACAGCACTAGGTGGCACGACTGTGTGGCAGTGTTGGGGATCTGAAGCTTGATACACTCCTCGGAGACATAGAAGGGAGGTGGAGAGCCGCAATGCTGTGGGCCCAGGGAGGTTCCCTTGAGCCCCTGGAAAGGCTGTTCCCTCATCCGCGTCTTCCCGGCTCCTTGAAACTTAATCGAGGAACAGCCTGGCAGCTCCCACGGTCCGGTCCCTAGGATTCTTCACGTCCGCAGGGTGGAAGGGAAGTCCCAGGAAACCTGCTGGTCGCAGGGGGTCGGCCAGCATGCCTCAGGCCCAGATGTCCCCAGGAAGGGCCAGCCCACCGTGCCTGTTTTCCCTGGAACCTTCTGGGCCTCGTTGGGCTTTCAGGAAGGACCTCCCTGCTCTAAAGGGGAGAGGAAAGGCTGGACGGTAGCCCTGAACCACGTGCCCTGGGCCGCCAGAGCACAGGCGCCGTGCTGCCTTGGCCATGTGGAAGTCCCGCCTTCCATGGAATGAGGTGGGGACGATTGGACGCATGCATCAGCTGCCAGGGAGTAAGCCTTACGTTGCCACGCCTTCTCCGGGGCATGGCTCGTGCGGCACTTTGCCGGCTGCGAGGACTCAGGGGGTGTGGAAGAAGGCCTTACTTTTCGGTCAGACCTGGAGAGACTGGCTTGCATTGGCACCAAACCACCTGCCCAAGCCTACTGTGCTGGCTCAGAAGCACACTCTGGGTGTCCTCTCACCACGTTTGCGAGCCAGCCCCGGGGCCGTGGTGTCCCGGCCTGACGTTCTGCTCACGGTCTGACCCGACGGGCATGGACGGGGCAAGGCTAGGAAGGGTACGTTCTCCTCTGCAGGCCAGATGAGCCGGGAACCCATTCCCATGGCATTCGCGGTGTTGGCAGAATGCAACGCAAGACGCTCTGTGTCTAGTAGGAAAGGCGTGTGCATTCCTGCTACGTGTGTCCTGGGTGCCGTCCTCAGCTCCTTGCCGCCTGGCCTCCCTAACAGCAGACAGACAGGTGGCTCCAGGCCAGCAGACGGCATCACCAGCCACCCTCTTAACGGGGTTCACCCAGACATCCTCTTCAGGGTCCCCTTTGCTCTATGCTCGTGGCTCCTCTAAGGGTCAGTTTCTCTGTCCTCCAGGGCAAACACACTGCGTGTCTGCTTGCGTGGTTGTTGGGTGAGTGTGCTGCTGTGGGACCCCGCTTGGGACCTTTTCCAGGGTCACCTGACTGGGTGCCAGTCACAGAGGGGGACAGGGCTTTTATGCCCAGGGAAAAGAGCTGCTCAAAGGGGTGAATGCATCTTCTGTCCTGAAGTCCTTCTCCCCTAGAGACCGTGTGGCCAGCGAGGAGCCAGAGAAAGAGCATCTGAACACAAAGACTTAGAGGAAGATGGAAAGGTGAGGAAGAAGAAAGGACAGGCACACAGATGGAACCAGCACTCTTTGTCACTCTTCTCCTGAGTAGCAAAGGACATGGGCTGGAACAAACTGTGGCCACACTTTTCCCCCCACGCTGGCCTGGCAGACAGCATCGGGGCACCTGTGTCCTGGAATTGCCCTAGATTTTCCGGGGCATGGGCTGACGCTTTCCACACACACTGGTCCAGGGCTCCCGGGGGTGTGTACCATGTCCTGAGTCCTAGAGGAGTCTATTCGGGTAGGCGAGGGACAGCCTGGCATTGCCTGGCTTCAAATACCAGGCGGAGGGCCCCCCGGGAGGAAGCGGCGGGAGGGGTGAAGGTGGAGGTGTGTCCCGGAGGGACGGCAGGCGGGGGCGCCGCAGCTGGCTCCCTGAGTGGTGCCTGCAGCGCGAGGGGCGGGGCCCTGCGTGGGCACGCCCACCAGCCGTTACCTGATTGGACGCGGGGTTCTCCACCAAGGCCCACACGTGATACAGCGTCATCCTGGGGCGACACAGCATGCCCGCTATCCCTTGTGCGCATGCGTTCAGCGGCCCACGGCCTCTGGGAGGACGCTGCCTCCCGCAGACGACTAGGGGCGCCAGAGCTCCACCTGCCCGACCGTTTGCGGGAGCCACGTGCTCTCACCTCCAGCTCCTCTCCGCTGCTGGCTATGCTCGCTCAAGACCAGGACCACATGGAGAGCGCGGCGGGCTCCGGGGAAGGCGGGGCTGCCCCGCCGTCCTGCACCACCTTGGTCCTGGAGGGGGGCCGTGAGGCGTCGGGGCCCCGCGCCCAGGCAGGCGCCTGGGGGGAGGCAGGGCCGCTGCAGGCCCTAGGTGCCGCCGGGATGGGCGCAGAGGCTGTGGTGGGTGCTGAGGCCCAGCAGGGCAGAGAGCAGGCCGGCCCCGGGGACGAGTTGGTGCTGGTGGTGGATATCATGGTAGCGCTGGACCCTGGTGTAGAGGAGGTTGAAGGGGAGCACACTGTAGAGGAATCAGAGGAGGAGGAGGACAAGGAGGCTGAGCAGGAAGCCAAAGTTGCGGTGGAGTCTCAGGACACAGTCAAGTGTGAGGAAGAGGAGAAAGCTGAATTGGTGGCACGGCCTGAAGAGGCTGAGGAAGGGGAGGCTGTTGAGGATGAGAAGGAGGACACTGAGGAGGGGGCTGTTGCGGAAGAGTCTGAGATATACCTCCAAGAGGTTACGGAGGTGGGGGAGGAAGCTGATGAGGGAAATGAGAAGTCCACGGAGAAAGAGCATGAGGAGGCGGAGAAGGCTGAGGAGGATTCTGTGGACGGAGCATCTGAGGCCAAGGAGGAGGAGGCTAAGAAGGAGGAGGACGCAGATGGGGAAGAGCAGGTGGCTGAGGAAGAGGAGGCCGAGGAGTGGGAGCAGCCTGAGGAAGGGGAGAAGGCTGAAGAGGCTGAGGAGGTGGCTGTGCAGGAGGAGGCCAGGGAGGAGGGCCAGAAGGAGGAAGAGGCGCAGGAGAAGCAGGAAGGGGAAGAACAGCCAGAGGCACGGCGGGGTCCATCCCTGTAACCGCTCGAGGCTCTAGGGGCCCTGCAGTCCGAGCTGGAGCCCGTGAATAAGCAAGCCAGCAGGTCCTACTCTCGGCTCAAGCTCAAGTCATGTCAGAGGCGGCAGCGTCACCTGGAACACCGAAGCGCCATTATCCGGGGCATCCCTGGCTTCTGGGCCAAGGCTGTATCCTTCATGCTGTCACTGAGGGATTCCGATGTGTCTGGGCCAGTGCATGAGGAACGAGAGGGAGGGGGCTGTTGACTACCAACATGCATCATGGGGGGGAACCCCCCTCATGCCCCGCAGCATTGCAGAGGACACGCTCATGCCGTGGGGATCAAGACAGCCTAGAAATCCTGGTTCCGGTTGGGCGTGGGGGCCGCAGGGTGCTCTCGGTGTGGCACGAGGCACTGAAACTCCGCTGGGCATCTAGGAGCACTGGTTCGGGTCAGAGTCAGGAATAGCAGCAGGGTCTCTTCACCCAAAACACATTCACACCAAGCACGGGTTCCCCTGGGTAGAATGCTGCAGGCAAGGGGTGGTGAGAGCCCACCCGGTCAGCCTGAGGCAGGAATGTGTGCTGTCCGGGAACGCGCTAGTTCTGCCTAGCCATCAGCACACGAGGATGAGCTGTGGAGGGGGTGTGGGGCGGGAGGGGCGTCTCTCAGGATGCCAGCTGCCTGTGTCCCTGCTGAGATAAGTAGCACCACGGGGCGCCGTGGTCCTTGAGGCAGCCGGGGCGGAGGCAGTGGGACCCCGCGGCGGAGAGGGGAGACAGTGCCCGGTTGCTGTCCAGACTCGCTCTGTTGCTGTAGCTCTTTCATCTCCAGCCCTCGGAGCTCCTTGACCGAAAGCAGTTTGTGAACCACCCGCAGATGTCAGCCATGATCAGTGAGCAAGATGAAGGCATACTTGGCTACCTGACGGATTTGAAGGTCTGTCCCGGGAGACTGAGGCCGGGGTGGGGGACAGGAGAGGAGAGGGTGGCCAAAGTGAGTCCTCCCCCACGTCAGGAGGGTCAAGGTCTGCTGGACAGAGCTTTCACCCCTCTGCCCCACTTTCCCGCCGGGCAGGTGGAGGAACTGCGGTTTCCCCGTGAGTGCCGCCAGATCCTGCTCTTCTTTCGCAAGAACTCCTACTTCCGGAATGAAGTGGTTGTGAAGGAGTATGTCGTCAGCGCTGCTGGTAAGAGGCCGCTGTCTGGATGGGCGGTGGCAGGTGGAGGAGGGCGGGTTGCCTTCCCCGACTCATTACCCAGCACCCTCTCACACACTCGTCTTCCTGCAGGGTACGGGCCATCTCATTCCCCTCCCATCCAGTGGCACCAGGATTTCGAACGAGAGGCCCACAGCCGCAGGCACCACAACAGCAGCCTTAACTTCTTCAACTGGTTCTCTGACCACAGCTTTGCCGGGGCTAGCAGGATAGCTGAGGTGGGGCCCTGTGACACACAGCGTAAATGACCTTGCTGGCTTCTCCAGCTGCTTGGGATGGACACCTGAGCCCTGCCCCCGTTTCTCCTGACAGATCATCATGGACGACCTGTGGCCCAATCCCCTGCAGTATTATGTGAGCAAGAAGGCAGCAGGAGAGGGAACTGAGAGGACGACAGGTGAGGAGCCCAGGGCGTGGGCGCCGAGACGTGTGCTGTCGGGATCCCTGGGCCCTGGGCTACACAAAGGGAGACACTGAGGTTCACAGGAACACTCCGAGACAGCGACCCCGGGACAAAGCGCGTCACCCTGACATGGAACGTGGGGAGGTGCAGTGCCAAACGGGTTGTGCCTGGGGAAGCTTGAGGCAGGCGAGGCCACGCAGCGTCATGGAGCAGAGCCGGAGAAGCAAAGCCGGCTCAGCGGCTGCACTTGCGGCAACTGTCATTCTGTGGCCCGTGAACCGCAGCCTCAGGTCTGCGAGCAGCGCATTACAAGGGTGACCAGAGGCACCCTTGGCCCAAATGTCTGGGTGTCCTGGTGCAAAGCCGCACCCCGCCTTCCCGTCCCTTCTCTGTGTTGATCACCACAGTTGTCCCCTTAAATTCCGGAGGCATCTCCTTTGCCAAGCCCACTGGCCCGCGGGCAGTCATGAAGGAGCACGCTCGTTCATACGTGGCTGGAGGAAACATAAAGCGATCACAGTCGGGGGCAGGGGCTTGGCCAGGGGAGAATGAACGCCATTCCCGACGAGAACCTTGAAACCCTCAAGCAACCTTAAGTATGGCCCAGTGAAGATACCCACTGCTCTCCTCCTGTGTCCATGTGCACGTGTGTCCCCGCGTGCGTGCTTGTGCGTGTGCGTGTGTGTGTGTGTGTGTGTGTGTGTGTGTGTGTGTGTGTGCCATCTCGTCTAGGGAGCTTCATTATGTTGAAATGAGGATGAGGACCATCGCACTTGACGGAAAGCAGTCCGGAAACTTCAGAAGGAGCCGAAGGGTCAACCCGCTTCCTCTCTGCAGGAAATAACTGAAGACAGGTGCCGGGGTGAAACAAGGCCTGTTGAGGCCCCGGGAGCCCTGGAGAAATATCGAAATGTAAATAAACAACGTCAAGTGTGTTTCCGTGTGTGTGTGTGTGTGTGTGTGCGTGTGTCTGTGTGCTCTGGCACACGCACTCTTCCTCCTGGAAGGGGCTCCAGCGGACTGACTGAACACAGCGGCTGCATGTCGGTGTTTTCCTTCTGCGCCTGGGCTTCCCCAGTCTGTGGATCGGCCTGTCCTGTAGGCTTGCCCACAGGGCTAGGACACGCATGGTCTGGGGCTGCATCCCAGGGGGCAGAGGTACCGTTCCCCCAGGCCCAATGGGGCTGGGCAGGGAGAAGATCTGATCGAAAGGCCAGCCAACCGGGGCTCATCTCTTCCCTGGGGAAATGAGGGAGTTCAAGGAAAGGGAATAACGAGCCAGGGACAAACACGTCCAGTAGCCAGGTTAGGTGGACGCCGATGGTGGCCTCCAGGGATGCTCCCTGGTGGATGGCCTCAGACACACCCACCGCACATTCCATGGGGGGAGGACTCAAGGTCCATGACTCTGTCGAACCCAGTGCCACTGCTCTCCCCAGGTCTAGGAATGCACACAGCCTCCTGCTGACATAGTCAGGCTCTGAGGACCAGCAACCACGTTAAGGAGTGAGGGCCAGGCTGTATGGAGGGACTGTGGGAGAGGGGACAGAGGGAGCTGGGAGGGTAGGAAACACGACCCTCTCGTCCCGGCACAAGGGCCCAGGAGAAAGGAGAGATTGCAGGGGGACACACACACACGCACGCTCACACACAGTGGTGCACAGACACTGCATCCTCACACACACACTCAAACAGCCGCACCCACAAGCTGACACAGACACTCAGGTGCACCCTCAGTCACCCACCCCCAAACACACTCCACTCCCTCACATGTCCTGGCACACACAAGCTCACACAGCCACGCTCTGCAGGCATCTCTAGTGCCCTGACTCCCTAGGGCCCTCGTTTGGGCTCCCCCAGACGACAAAGAGGCGGAGGCGTGCGGGAGGGGTGGTATGGTTCCTCAGGACTGGCAAGGCCCAGTCCATGCAGCGGTGTGCTGTCTGTCCCATGACCACTGTGGTGCTGAGATTCCTGTTTCCACATGGGCTTAAGGCGTTTGCCCAAGGCCCTCTCTCCGCTGAAGACCCCACAAGGTAAGCACCACCAAGAGGCACGAATCACTGGTCCCTGTCACAAGCTGAGACAGTTAGTCTCCAGGTGTCAGCCCACAAGACCCTTCCACACGTGAACAATAACCCCATAGGTAGACAGGGGCAGGATCAAAGCCGTGATTGCAACACCTTATCAGGGATTCCACAGGGCCCCACACTCCAGGTTGGAAAGAGCTTATCCAACTCCCTAAACTTTTGTTTTGTACATTACCATGGCTTCCAAGATCCTGAAACTTTATTTTATTTAACCTTATTTATTTATTTATTTATTTATTTATTTATTTATTTATCTATCTATCTATCTGACAGAGAGAGAGAGAGAGAGAGAGAGGACAAGCAGGGAAACAGCCGAGGGAGAGGGAGAGGCAAGCTTCCCGTCGAGGAGGGAGCCCGAAGCGGGGCTCGATCCCAGGAGCCTGGCTGCAGGACCTGAGCCGAAGGCAGACACTTAAGCGTCTAGCCACCCAGGCGCCCCAAACCCCCTAAACTTGAACAGGAACGCAGCAACCCTTTGGGGGAGCTCTGTACACTTGCTGAATAAACTTTGCCCTGCTGCCCACCACTCCTCTTCTGGACTACATCTCCTTTCCACGACGCGGCATGACCGAGAACCCGGGCACTGAGGGACCCACAGTCCTGGATCCCAGACTGCTGTCTCATCGGAGAGGACCACATCAGGAGTTCACTAGCGTTCTGGTTCCATGGCTCTGAACCACGTGTGTGTCCCTGGCCCTTCTGGATCTTCGTGTTCTTGTCTGTGTAAAGCGTCCCTCTTTGCCCGTGTTAGTCTGTCTTCCCGAACATGCCTTGGCGTGTCTTGGCCTGGCTGTGCCTGTGCCGTCAGGTCTCCCATCTCGCATCAGTGCTGAGCCCAGATAGGCAGAGCTGTGCCTCTAGGAGTGCTTTGGGCTTTGCGAGTCTCTGCTTGGCTACAGCTGCAGGGCTGTTGGCCTGCCAATGTGTTGGCGTAAGGGTTCCTGTCTCTGCGTCTGTCCACCTGAGAATTGGACCCCGTTTCATCCATTTCGGCGTCAGAATCCTCTCCTCCTCCGACAGGGGTGCGTTAGGAATCTTTGGTGAGTCCCGAGAAGTCCTTCACTTCCTGTACCGTAGCGTGGCGCAGTGACGCCTCCTTGGAAACAGAGGAAGGGCCAAGCTCCTCCTGCCGGGCAGCGAGGGGCTCACCAAAGGGTCCTCAGCCGCCCCGCTTAGGGCCGAAGGTCACTCATCGTTCTCCCTTTTCCCGCTTTCAACTACTTTGTGGCCTCAGTCTCTTGCACAGTGCGAAGATGTGGGCAGGTTTTCAAAGGCAGAACGTCCTGCTGCCCTCCCAATCTTGCTGTGTTGCCGCGTAGCCTGCTCCTGAGCAGGATCGACTGACGTCCGCCACTGTGGTACTTGGTTTCTGTGTAGCCCATGCCCCTTTCCATCCTCAATTCCTGCGTTACGTCCTCCTTTGCTGTCCGCTTCGTGTGTCTGGGAGACAGGCGGACATCTCTGGCACCACTGGATCGAGCTCCGCTAGGCCTCCGAGACCTTGTGCGTGAGCGAGGTACCCAAGGCACCGTCAGGGACATGTGGGGACCTCCAAGAGGTCCTTCCTGCCCCTTCGTTCTGAAATTTCTCTGCAAACGCTTGGCTGACCCCAACGCTAGGGACGCAGCCAATATTGCCACCTGCAGGCCCGGGGCACCTTGAGTCGGTAGAACTCCTGCGCCTGGCGGAACTCAGTATTCACACCCTTGAGCCCTCCCCGACCCCGTTCACCCCGTCACCACTGCTCTACCCTGGGGTTGCTTGCCCGCTTCTGGCTCTGTTAGCTTCCTACACATGGGTGCTCCCACCCATAGGCTTCCTCCTGGGAAGGGGATGGCTTCCTCCACGGTAGACAGTGCTTTACCGATTCTACGCTGAACGCCCCTTCTTGGGGGCCCTCCCCACTCACAGTTGCAGGGAACACCCCAGCCTGGGGGAACCCAGGTTTGCCCATAGGTGGACTTGGTTGACGTAGTGGGCGAGGGGCCTGCTCCCGGCTGGGTGTCGTGCCTCCACTTCACGTTCCCACAGCTTACAAGACCCAGCTCTGTGCATGCTGAGCCGACGATCCTACACATGCCCCTGCTTGGATGCACTTGTCCTTCAGGCCACACAGGCAACGCAGCGTGGTTCCATAGGCAAATCCTGCTCTCCTGTTTTCTCTGCGAGTACTTTACGGGGATGCCTTGTATCTCAGGCTAGCCCTTTGACTTAAGGGTCTAGTGACCGGCTTCCTTTCAGCGGGTAGGACTCTGCTTATGTTAGAGCCACACACCCCCACCGCCACCCCACGGCCCTCTCCCTACCACCCTAGGCTCATCCTCTCACTCCTTCTCCTGATGCCTGGTGCATATTTTCTCGGGCGTCCTTGGCGACCATAACCTTTACGTTACACTCTTTTTCCCTGAACGTGTTGAAGGTTATCACCCACTGCCTTCTGGCCACCGTCCATCCTAAGGGGAAGCTGGCTCTTCCTCCCACTGAGGAACCCCGGGGTGTGATGGGTCAGTCCCGCCTCTGTGGGCTGCCGAGAGGCCTGTCCTTGCCTTTGCACCAAAGACAAGAGCCCATTGGCCTGGGCATCCCTTTGGATCCTTCCTTCCACTAGGACTGCATTGGGCTCCTTGGATGTGCAGAGTCAGCATTGTCCGCAAAGTGGCAAAGCTTTATCACCTTAGGTCCTCACGCACTGGCTGCCTCTTCCTCTCTCCCACCTCTTCCTGGCATTCCCAATTTGTGCCTGCTGGTGGTCAGCATGAGCTGACCCCTCTCCCTCCCTCTCCCTCTCTCCCTTCCTCTCTCCCTGCAGAGTCTCTCTCTCCCTCTCCCTCTCCCTTTCCCTCTCTTCTCATCTCCATCCCTCCTCTCCCTCTCCCTCCTCTCTCCCTCACCCTTCTGTGTCCCTCTCCCTCCTCTCTCCCTCCTCTCTCTTCTTCCCCCTCCCTCCTCCTCTACTTCTCCCCTCCTTTCCCTCTCTTCACCCTCTCCCTCTCCTCCCCCTCTCCCTTCTGTGTCCCTCTCCCTCCTCTCTCCCTCCTCTCTCTTCCTTCCCCTCCCTCCCTTTTCCTCCCTCCTCAGTCCTACTCTCCCTCTCTTCCCCCTCTTGCTCTCTTCCCCGTCTCCCATCACCTGGAGCCCCCAGCCTTCTCCATTTCCACGGCTGTGCTGCTTCTGGTGCAGTATTGCCTCAGGAGCTTCCTTCAGGGGCTGGAGCAACATGACAAGAGCTAGTGTACTTAGGACTGTAGTGGTAACTCCAACGTCTGGGCTGTCTCAGGGACGGTGTTAGAAAATTTTGCTTCTCCCGCCATATGGCCTTTGGTTTTGCTCCCTTCCTCGTTTGCTTCAACAAGCAGATTTTGAAACACTGAAACGTGCTACCGCCAAAAGCCCTGCACTTTACCTCAAGGGGGACCCTCCTGCCCCTTTCCGGTTGAAATCCTCCAGGCGCCCAGACCCATTCCTTTTAAATGAGGCCCTCCCACAATGCAACACTAACCCTCGCGGCCTTGGCATCACCCACGCGGCCTTCCTGGCACTTTAAGCGGTGTCCCTCGGGCACCTCAAAGTTCACCCAAGGTGGGGACCGCCATGAGGCGTGGGACTGTCCCGAAGGACCTGGTGAGTACCGGAGAAAGGGCACGTGTGCTGCCAATGCTCGCTGCCCTATCCCCTCGCAGGCGGGTAGTCCACTCGGTGACAGACACAGCAGGAACATGCACCCAGTGGGGGGACCAAAGGCAGTGGAGGTGCCCAGCAGCCTCAGCTCCTCAGGAAGGTGGATAAAAGCAGGCTCTGTGTACCATTCTGCTGGAGCTCTGACATCCTTGGCAGTTAGAGCAGGAGGGAAGGAGGACACGAGAGTCACCCAAGGAAGGAGAAAGCAAAGATGGGAAGAGAGCCAGACAGAGAAGGGTGTGGCAGAGGAAAGTACAGCGGGAGCAAGTCCTACCAGCGGCTTTGACGAAAGACTATCCCGAGTCACTGTGTAGGCTACATGGCCTGCCCACTGGCATGCCACCGAGTCCGAATCCCGGACCTCCCTGGGGCTGTGTTAGTAGCTCTGTAGGCACCGTGGGGTGGCCAGGGACCTTGGCTCTTTGCTAATTTGAGGCCACTTATGTGTGTGTGTTTCCTCTCTTTTGAGGAGAGTCCGGGCGCGGAGGGGGTGAGGGAGGCAGCCCCTGCATCCTGGATCCTGGTGGGCGGCCCCCTGACACCCTTCGCCACCGTTCGGGTAAATGCGGGAAGGCCATGGGCACAGCGATCTGGCGGTGGTTGGAGCACCAGGTAATGGCTCCAGGGCTTTCCTTCAGGGTCACTAAGAAAGGGCCGGGTGAGGCTTCCGGGGGTCAGGGGGTCACCCTCTTGAGCCGTTGCATTGGAATTCCCCAGTGCCAGCAGCCTGGTCCCCCTGGACGGCCGGGAAAGGCAACACGGGCTGTGTGATATGAGGGACCTCCGGCTCATGGCCTGGCAGGTGATAGCCGGGAATAGACCAGGTTCCAGATGCGGAGGCCACCCCGGAGGAGGAGGCACACAGGCCGGCTCCCTGGCTGGTGCCTTGGGCGCCGAGGGGCGGGGGTCTGGGCGGGCAAACGCTCCGCCCTGTCATTGTCCCTACGCTCCGTGCCCAGCCGCCTGGGCGTGACTCAGGGCTCCGTGTCACAAAGGCCGCATGCGTGGCGTCGCGTCACCGTCGCCCCGTGGCCATCTGGTCCCTAGCTCTTCTGCACATGCCTTCACCAGCCTCCGGCCTCTTGGAGGCCTCTGCTTCCCGCCTCCAGTTGGGGGCGCCAGAGCTCCACCTGCCGGCCGCGTGCGGGAGCCAGGTGCTGGCTCCTCCAGCTCCTTCCCTCCGCTGCTGGCTCTGCTCCCTCAGGACCAGCACCACATGGAGAGCGCGGCGGGCTCCGGGCAAGGCGGGGCTGCCCTGCCATCATGGAGCACCTTGTTCCTGGAGGGGGGCCGTGAGGCGCCGGAGCCCTGCGCCCAGGCAGGCGCCTGGGGTGAGGCGGGGCCGCTGCAGGCCGTAGTTGCCGGGGGGATGGGCGCAGAGGTTGTGCTGGGTGCGGAGGCCCAGCAGGGCAGAGAGCAGGCTGGCCCCGGGGACGAGTTGGTGCTGGTGGTGGAGGATATCATGGCGGTGGTGGAGGTCGTGGCCGTGGAAGACCAGGAGGCGGTGCAAGCACAGCAGGACGAGCAGCTGCAGCAGCTGCAGCAGGGGGAGTCAGGGCCGGGTCCCGAGCCAGCCGGCGCACCACTTGTCGCGCTGGAGATGGTTCAGTTCGCGCTCAGCTCTGTGGATGCCGAAGCTACCAGGGCCTACTTGCGGCTCAAGCGCAGGATGAATCAGAAGCGGAGTTCTCACCTGGCTGGAAGAAGGGCCATCATCCAGCGCATCCCCAGCTTCTGGGCCCAGGCGGTATCCTTCCTCCTGCTGGGCTTGGGTTTGTCTGCGGTGGAGGTCCACTGGGAGGAAGGGACCAGCAGAGGCTCTGCCAGGGGCAGGAGCGCTGGGGGAAAGGGTCCCGGCCCCTCTCCACCCCCAGTGGGAGTGGGTCCCCCGTCCCTATAAGGCGCAGCACAGGGGCGTGGGCCTTGAAGGTGGGGGGAAGGCAAGGGCTGAGGCTTGTGGAGACCACGTCTGAGCAGAAGCTGCGGGCAAATGCTCTGGGACTGCAGGGAGCACTCCCAACACTCTCCCAGGTGTCATGGAGCACATGTCCACACCCTGCATGTCTAGTGTAGTTCCACCCTTGGCTCGGAGCAGGTCCTGGAAGGAAACGTCCTGCCGGCTGCGTGGGGCATGCCCACTGAGAGGCAGGCCACCCCCTTCCCTGTCCTTCAGAGCCTGTGTTCTTTTCTAAAGAGTACAGTGCCCACCCACTGCTGCGTCCTCATGCGGCTTCCAGAGTCATTCAGCAGGCCGCCACGCTTCCCCATACATCAGAAACCCAGACACGCTGTATGCGGTGCTGCAAACTGTCTCCTCAGGCCCTACACAGCCAGGCTGCGGCCCCATGCCCAGGCGCCCCCCCACCCCCCGCTTCCTCCCTCCGTGTCTCTCCCCTCTATGTGTGTCCCACCCTCTCCCTCGCTCCCCTCTGCCCTCCCTCTGTGTCCCTTCCTCCTGTGTGGGTATCTCTGTCTCTGTCTCTCCTTTGCTTTCCCTCCCGTTGCCACCCAACCCCTTTCCCTCCCTCTCTCACTGAACCTAACGGGCCCTCCCTTTGCCCTGTGGGTGTGCAGCCAGGCTAAGGGAGATGAGTGGCCCCATTGTGGGCACAGAAGGCCCCTCCAGGACACAGGCCTGCAGGCCAACACATAAGCAAACACAGCCCTGAGAGCGCGACCGACCACATCTGGACACCCAAAGCAGTCACTGCCTGCCTGCCAAACACACAGGCCAGGGTGACAACGGTGGAAGGGAGAACAGGCAGGCCCTTGACCTTGTCCTGCCGGGCGCAGACCCTCTCAGAGGCACTGGAAGCCAAGGCACCTGCTGGTATTGAGCAGCTGTGATGAAAGAGCAGGAGCTGAGTGGCTTGGGAGGGCAGCAGGGCCTGGTGGTTCTACACGTGCCCTGTTTGGGGCCCTTCCTCTCACCGGGAAGGGCTGGGTTGGTCCTGGCTCTCCTTCCATAGCGCTGAAGGCGAGGCTCCTTGACCCAAGGCAGATCCTGAATCACCCCCAGATATCAGCCGTGACGGGTGCCCAGGACAAAGATGTGCTCAGCTACATGACCGATTTGGAGGTCAGCGCTGGGAGTGGGTGGCGGGGGTAGGACCACTGGGAGTGGAATTTGGGCAGGAGAGGGCCCGGCAGTATTGTTCAGCGGGACATGCAGGGAGCATCTCGGGACCCGTGGAGGACAAGTCCCCTTCCCCTCGTCTTTCTTTTATGTTGCAGGTGGAGGAACTGGGCCGTCCCAAGGACCACAGCACGTTGATGTTTTTCTTTGGGAACAACCCCTACTTCCAGAACAAAGTGATCCTTAAGGAGTATCACCTTAGCATTGCCGGTAGGAGTGGGCTAGAGCTTCGAGGGTGCCGGGGGTGGGCCGGCGGGGGCAGGTGGGCACTCGGGAGGAGCAGGGGGTGTGTAGGGACACAAGTGGAAGCCAGAGCCGGCACAGGAGGGAGAGAGGCTGAGAGGAGAGCGGGAGAGAGGGCGACAGGGTGTGGGTCCTAGGCAGTGCAGAGCCTCCCCTGAATTTTCCCTTCCTGCAGGATACAGGGCGACTCGGTCCACTCCAGTGCAGTGGTTCTGGGATGAAGAACGTGGAGCTCCCAGCCAAAGACTCGACTCCACCAGCCTTACCTTCTTCAAGTGGTTGTGCGACCCCAGCTGCCCAGGGTCTAACAAGATTGCCGAGGTGGGGCCGCTGAGGCCTTCATTAGCATTGGTGATGGCAATGGGGGCAGCCTGGGAAGGGGGCCCGGGCCCCGTGCTCACCTGGGCGGTTTCCCCTACCAGATCATCATCGAGGACCTGTGGCGCAATCCCTTGCGGTACTACCTGAGGCAGGGAGGCAGCCGAAGGCACTGAGCAGACAGGAGGACCTGTCGGTGAATAGCCGGGCCACTGCATCCTGAAATATGTGTGGGAGGTGCCAGGGCACAGTCAGGTTTGGGACTCAGTTTGGAAACTGAGGCTCAGAGGACCCTGGGTCCCGGATCACCCAGGGAGCGGCTGGAGGGAGAGTAGGGACCCTGGCGAGGGAACTCAGGGCACACACCCAGGGCAGGGTGTCCACTGGGGCAAGTTCATCCGGTGAGCCAGGTGTGAGCCAGAAAGTCTCAGGTCGTTCGGGGGAAGCAAGGCTCCTCCACCCCATTTCTCTGAACACTCACCCATGGCCGTCCGCCGGGTCCTCAGTTCTCCTGCTGGCTTTTCAGGTGGGGACAGTCTGCCAAATTTTTCGAGTGGGGCTCCCTTGTCCCGAGACGCTCCGACGTCCCTCCGTGTTACGGACCACCCCGTGGCCTCCCAGAGCCACACGGCCATTCTTGGCAATGGTACTAGGCCATCTGGAGGAGGGTGGTGAAGCCCTAGAGGAGGAGGAAGCGGGATCCCACAAGGACAGGGCCCTCGGTCACCGCCGCCTTAGCGATCCTCGGCATGAGGCAGTGTCACGAACACCTCCCTTGTGCGTCCGTGTGTCGTGTGTTTGTGTGTGTGTGTCGCGGGCACGGCAGCTGTGCGGACGTGGACACCGCAGAGCATCAGAGTTGGACCAGTGCGAAGCAGTGGAGGAGGCTTCCAGCGTTGTGAGAGACGGGTGGACGTGTCTACGTGGTGCTCTGCCCGCACAGGACAGACGTGGGGGAACAGATCTTCAGGGCCAGCTCTAGAGAGTGTCCAGCACCCAGATCGCCAGGGATGGCGGGCGAGTCATAAACAAGTTAAGAAGCCCTATGTGTCTGTGTGTGGATGTGTATGTGGGACCCAGCACACGGCCAGTAGGAGATCAGCCCTGGCCTGTGGGATTCCGTGTGTGCGGGGGCTGTAAGGCACGGGGGCAGGGCAGGGCAGGGCTTGGTTGTGGAGAGACCACCACTCTTGCTCGGCAGGTCAGGGAGAAGGACGTGAAAGGGCACACCTCTCTACATGGGAGCCGTGTTCTTCAGGGCAGGGGAAGGGGCGTGCCGAGCGGGGCACTCGTGGCCCGGTGGCTCTGCTACCGCCCCATTCACCCCGCTTGGAGAGCTTCTCCCTGTACCCTTTCTCCTGGAAGCGTGCCCTGCATTGCTGTGATGCCGTCCCGTGCATGCTTCCTCTAGTCAGGATCACCACAAAACCACGTGTCCCTGGAGGACTAAGGAGGCGGTTCCTCAGGGTCCCTCACGGTCCCTCCAAACCCACGTCCTGTCCCTCTGCACCACCCACCCACAGGCGTGCGTGCATGTGTGTGTGTGCGTGCGTGTGTGTATGCCTACCCACCCCTGTGTGCCTCTGGTTGGAGACTGTGTGTGTATTGTGTGTTTCTCATTTTACACAAGCACAGGTGCGTGTACTAGGGTGGTCAAGGGTGCATACCTCTGTGTCTGCCCACTTGTGTGCCTGTGTGAATTTTCTCTCTGTGTGTTTTTTTTTAAAGAACTTATTTATTTATTTAACCGACAGAGAGACAGCGAGAGCGGGAACGCAGGCAGGGTGGTGGAGAGGTAGGAGCAGGCTCCCAGAGGACGAGCCTGATGTGGGGCTCGATCCGAGAACGCCGCGAGATCACCCTGAGCCGCAGGCAGACGCTTAATGACTGAGCCACCCAGGCGCCCCTGTCTCTTTGGGTTTTTGTATGCATGGATACCTGTGTGTCTATGTTTGTCTGTGTGTCTCTGTCAGCCAGATGGTTTGGGGAGAATTGTGTATGCTTCAACGCAGAAGTCCGTGTATGTTCATTGGGTGTGTTCCCCATGCCTGTGTGTAAGGCCCACTGTGAGGCCCACTGTGTATGCCTGGAAGAAAATGACCATGGGTGTTTGTGTGTGTCGGGACTACGTTTTTGAGTATGTTAGGGTAGTTCGAAGTGGTGATGGTTATGCCGGAGACCCAATCTGAGTGCTGTGTTGAGAGTGTGACAGTTTGTGTGTGTGTGCCTGTGTGTGTGTTTCAGGGAAACCATTGTGTATGACTGTAAGAAAAAGTCGATGGATGTTTGTGTGTTACTTTTATAGGTGTGTGTCGGGCCACGTTTGAGAGTATGTTAGGGCAGTTCCAATTGTTGAGGGTTCTGCAGGAGACCCAGTGTGAGTGCTGTGTTGTGAGTGTCATAGTGTGTGTGTGTGTGTCTGTGTGTGTGTGTTTTGGGAACACCACTGTGTCTGCCTGTAAGAAAAGTCGATGGGTGTTTGTGTGTGTTTCTGTGTATGTGTGTGTCGGGACCACGTGTTTGGGTATGTCAGGGCAGGTCCAAGTGTTCATGGCTCTGCTGGAGATCCAGTGTGAGTGCTGTGTTGTGAGGGTGACATTGTGTGTGTGTGTGCGTGTGTGTATGTGTTCCTTGAAACTATTTGTATGTCTGTAAGAAAAAGTCGATGGGTGTTTGGTTGTGTTTCTTGTGTATGTGTGTGTCGGGACCACGTTTGTGTGTATATAAGGGTAGTTCCAAGTCATTCTGAGAGTTGTGTTGTGAGTGTGATAGTTTATGTGTGTGTTTATGTGTTTGTGGTAAACCATTATGCATGCCTGTAAATAAAGTCGATGGGTATTTTTCTGTGTTTCTTGTGTATGTGTGTGTTGGGACCTCGTTTTTGAGTATGTTAGGGAATTCCAAATGTTGATGTCTATGCCGGGGACCCAGTGTGAGTGCAGTGTTGTGAGTGTGATTGTGTGTGTGTGTGTGTGTGTCTTTGAAGGAAACCATTTTGTATGCCTGTAAGAAAAATCGATGGGTGTTTCTGTGTGTTTCTTGTGTATGTGTGTCTCGGGACAACGTTTTTGGGTATGTCAGGGCAGTTCCAAATGGTGATGGCTCTGCAAGTAACAGTGTGAGTGCTGTGTTGTGAGTGTGACAGTTTGTGTGTGTGTGTGTGTGTTTGGGGGAACCCCACTGTGTCTGCCTGTAAGAAAATGTCAATGGGTGTTTGTGTGTGTTTCTTGTGTATGTGTGTTTGGGACCACGTATGTGAGTGTGTCAGGGCAGTTCCAAGTGTTCATGGCTCTGCTGGAGATCCAGTGTGAGTGCTGTGTTGTGAGGGTGACATTGTGTGTGTGTGTGTGTGTGTGTGTGTGTTGCTGGAAACCTTTTGTATGCCTGTAAGAAAAAGTCGATGGGTGTTTGTGTGTGTTTCTTCTGTATGTGTGTTTCGGGACCACGTATTTGGGTATGTCAGGGCAGGTCCAAGTGTTCATGGCTCTGCAGGAGACCCAGTATGAGTGCTGTGTTGTGAGTGTCATAGTGTGTGTGTGTGTCTGTGTGTGTGTGTTTTGGGAACACCACTGTCTCTGCCTGTAAGAAAAGTCGATGGGTGTTTGTGTGTGTTTCTGTGTATGTGTGTGTCGGGACCACGTATTTGGGTATGTCAGGGCAGGTCCAAGTGTTCATGGCTCTGCTGGAGATCCAGTGTGAGTGCTGTGTTGTGAGGGTGACATTGTGTGTGTGTGTGCGTGTGTGTATGTGTTCCTTGAAACTATTTGTATGTCTGTAAGAAAAAGTCGATGGGTGTTTGGTTGTGTTTCTTGTGTATGTGTGTGTCGGGACCACGTTTGTGTGTATATAAGGGTAGTTCCAAGTCATTCTGAGAGTTGTGTTGTGAGTGTGATAGTTTATGTGTGTGTTTACGTGTTTGTGGTAAACCATTATGCATGCCTGTAAATAAAGTCGATGGGTGTTTTTCTGTTTTTCCTGTGTATGTGTGTGTTGGGACCTCGTTTTTGAGTATGTTAGGGAATTCCAAATGTTGATGTCTATGCCGGGGACGCAGTGTGAGTGCTGTGTTGTGAGTGTGATTGTGTGTGTGTGTGTGTGTGTCTTAGAAGGAAACCATTTTGTATGCCTGTAAGAAAAACTCGATGGGTGTTTCTGTGTGTTTCTTGTGTATATGTGTCTCGGGGCAACGTAGTTGTGTATGTCAGGGCCGTTCCAAGTGGTGATGGCTCTGCAAGGAACAGTGTGAGTACTGTGTTGTGCGTGTGACAGTGTGTGTGTGTGTGTTTGGGGGAACCCCACTGTGTCTGCCTGTAAGGAAATGTCGATGGGTGTGTGTGTGTGTTTCTTATGTATCTGTGTTTTGGGAGCACGTATGTGAGTGTGTCAGGGCAGTTCCAAGTATTCAAGGCTCTGCTGGAGATCCAGTGTGAGTGCTGTGTTGTGAGGGTGACATTGTGTGTGTGTGTGTGTGTGTTGCGGGAAACCATTTGTATGCCTGTAAGAAAAAGTCGATGGGTGTTTGTGCGTGTTTCTTTTGTATGTGTGTTTCGGGACCACGTTTGTGAATATGTTAGGTGAGTTCCAAGTGTTGATGGATCTGCTGGGGACCCAGTGTGAGTGCTGTGTTGTGAGTGTGACAGTGTGTGTGTGTGTGTCTGTGTGTGTTTCGAAACCCCACTGTGTATGCCTTTACGAAAAAGTCGATGGGTGTTTGGTTGTGTTTCTTGCGTATGTGTGGTTCGGGACCACGTTTTTTACTATGTTAGGACAGTTCGAAGTGTTGATGGTTATGCCGGAGACCCAATGTGAGTGCTGTGTTGAGAGTGTGACAGTTTGTGTGTGTGTGTCTGTGTGTGTGTTTCAGGGAAACCATTGTGTATGACTGTAAGAAAAAGTCGATGGATGTTTGTGTGTTACTTGTATATGTGTGTGTCGGGCCACGTTTGAGAGTATGTTAGGGCAGTTTCAAGTGTTGAGGGTTCTGCGGGAGACCCAGTGTGAGTGCTGTGTTGTGAGTGTCATCGTGTGTGTGTGTGTGTCTGTGTGTGTGTTTTGGGAACACCACTGTGTCTGCCTGTAAGAAAAGTCGATGGGTGTTTGTGTGTGTTTCTGTGTATGTGTGTGTCGGGACCACGTATTTGGGTATGTCAGGGCAGTTCCAAGTGGTGATGGCTCTGCAAGGAACAATGTGAGTGCTGTGTTGTGAGTGTGACAGTGTGTGTGTGTGTATTTGGGGGAATCCCACTGTGTCTGATTGTAAGGAAATGTCGATGGGTGTTTGTGTGTGTTTCTTGTGTATCTGTGTTTCGTGAGCACGTATGTGAGTGTGTCAGGGCAGTTCCAAGTGTTCATGGCTCTGCTGGAGATGCAGTGTGAGTGCTGTGTTGTGAGGGTGACATTGTGTGTGTGTGTGCGTGTGTGTATGTGTTCCTTGAAACTATTTGTATGTGTGTAAGAAAAATTCGATGGGTGTTTGGTTGTGTTTCTTGTGTATGTGTGTGTCGGGACCACGTTTGTGTGTATATTAGGGTAGTTCCAAGTCATTCTGAGAGTTGTGTTGTGAGTGTGATAGTTTATGTGTGTGTTTATGTGTTTGTGGTAAACCATTATGCATGCCTGTATATAAAGTCGATGGGTGTTTTTCTGTGTTTCTTGTGTATGTGTGTGTTGGGACCTCGTTTTTGAGTATGTTAGGGAATTCCAAATGTTGATGTCTATGCCGGGGACCCAGTGTGAGTGCAGTGTTCTGAGTGTGATTGTGTGTGTGTGTGTGTGTGTCTTTGAAGGAAACCATTTTGTATGCCTGTGAGAAAAAGTCGATGGGTGTTTCTGTGTGTTTCTTGTGTATGTGTGTCTCGGGACAACGTTTTTCGGTATGTCAGGGCAGTTCCAAGTGGTGATGGCTCTGCAAGGAACAGTGTGATGCTGAGTTGTGAGTGTGACAGTGTGTGTGTGTGTGTTTGGGGGAACCCCACTGTGTCTGCCTGTAAGGAAATGTCGATGGGTGTTTGTGTGTGTTTCTTGTGTATCTGTGTTTCGTGAGCACGTATGTGAGTGTGTCAGGGCAGTTCCAAGTGTTCATGGCTCTGCTGGAGATCCAGTGTGAGTGCTGTGTTGTGAGGGTGACATTGTGTGTGTGTGTGTGTGTGTGTGTGTGTGTGTTGCTGGAAACCATTTGTATGCCTGTAAGAAAAAGTTGATGGGTGTTTGTGTGTGTTTCTTCTGTATGTGTGTTTCAGGACCACGTTTGTGAATATGTTAGGTCAGTTCCAAGTGTTGATGGCTCTGCTGGAGACCCAGTGTGAGTGCTGTGTTGTGAGTGTGACAGTGTGTGTGTGTGTGTCTGTGTGTGTTTCGAAACCCCACTGTGTATGCCTTTACGAAAAAGTCGATGGGTGTTTGGTTGTGTTTCTTGCGTATGTGTGTGTCGGGACTACGTTTTTGAGTTTTAGGGCAATTGGAAGTGTTGATGGTTATGCCGGAGACGCAATGTGAGTGCTGTGTTGAGAGTGTGACAGTTTGTGTGTGTGTGTCTGTGTGTGTGTTTCAGGGAAACCATTGTGTATGACTGTAAGAAAAAGTCGATGGATGTTTGTGTGTTACTTGTATATGTGTGTGTCGGGCCACGTTTGAGAGTATGTTAGGGCAGTTTCAAGTGTTGAGGGTTCTGCGGGAGACCCAGTGTGAGTGCTGTGTTGTGAGTGTCATAGTGTGTGTGTGTGTGTGTCTGTGTGTGTGTGTTTTGGGAACACCACTGTGTCTGCCTGTAAGAAAAGTCGATGGGTGTCTGTGTGTGTTTCTGTGTATGTGTGTGTCGGGACCACGTATTTGGGTATGTCAGGGCAGGTCCAAGTGTTCATGGCTCTGCTGGAGATCCAGTGTGAGTGCTGAGTTGTGAGGGTGACATTGTGTGTGTGTGTGCGTGTGTGTATGTGTTCCTTGAAACTATTTGTTTGTCTGTAAGAAAAAGTCGATGGGTGTTTGGTTGTGTTTCTTGTGTATGTGTGTGTCGGGACCACGTTTGTGTGTATATAAGGGTAGTTCCAAGTCATTCTGAGAGTTGTGTTGTGAGTGTGATAGTTTATGTGTGTGTTTATGTGTTTGTGGTAAACCATTATGCATGCCTGTAAATAAAGTCGATGGGTGTTTTTCTGTGTTTCTTGTGTATGTGTGTGTTGGGACCTCGTTTTTGAGTATGTTAGGGAATTCCAAATGCTGATGTCTATGCCAGGGACCCAGGGTGGGTGCTCTGTTGTGAGTGTGATAGTGTGTGTGTGTGTGTGTGTGTGTGTGTGTGTTTGCGGGAAACCATTTTGTATGCCTGTAAGAAAAAGTCGATGGGTGTTTCTGTGTGTTTCTTGTGTAGGTGTGTCTCGGGACAACGTTTTTGGGTATGTCAGGGCAGTTCCAAGTGGTGATGGCTCTGGAAGGAACAGTGTGAGTGCTGTGTTGTGAGTGTGACAGTGTGTGTGTGTGTGTTTGGGGGAACCCCACTGTGTCTGCCTGTAAGGAAATGTCGATGGGTGTTTGTGTGTGTTTCTTGTGTATCTGTGTTTCGTGAGCACGTATGTGAGTGTGTCAGGGCAGTTCCAAGTGTTCATGGCTCTGCTGGTGATCCAGTGTGAGTGGTGTGTTGTGAGGGTGACATTGTGTGTGTGTGTGCGTGTGTGTATGTGTTCCTTGAAACTATTTGTATGTCTGTAAGAAAAAGTTGATGGGTGTTTGGTTGTGTTTCTTGTGTATGTGTGTGTCGGGACCACGTTTGTGTGTATATAAGGGTAGTTCCAAGTCATTCTGAGAGTTGTGTTGTGAGTGTGATAGTTTATGTGTGTGTTTATGTGTTTGTGGTAAACCATTATGCATGCCTGTATATAAAGTCGATGGGTGTTTTTCTGTGTTTCTTGTGTATGTGTGTGTTGGGACCTCGTTTTTGAGTATGTTAGGGAATTCCAAATGTTGATGTCTATGCCGGGGACCCAGTGTGAGTGCAGTGTTCTGAGTGTGATTGTGTGTGTGTGTGTGTGTGTCTTTGAAGGAAACCATTTTGTATGCCTGTGAGAAAAAGTCGATGGGTGTTTCTGTGTGTTTCTTGTGTATGTGTGTCTCGGGACAACGTTTTTCGGTATGTCAGGGCAGTTCCAAGTGGTGATGGCTCTGCAAGGAACAGTGTGAGTGCTGAGTTGTGAGTGTGACAGTGTGTGTGTGTGTGTTTGGGGGAACCCCACTGTGTCTGCCTGTAAGGAAATGTCGATGGGTGTTTGTGTGTGTTTCTTGTGTATCTGTGTTTCGTGAGCACGTATGTGAGTGTGTCAGGGCAGTTCCAAGTGTTCATGGCTCTGCTGGAGATCCAGTGTGAGTGCTGTGTTGTGAGGGTGACATTGTGTGTGTGTGTGTGTGTGTGTGTTGCTGGAAACCATTTGTATGCCTGTAAGAAAAAGTTGATGGGTGTTTGTGTGTGTTTCTTCTGTATGTGTGTTTCGGGACCACGTTTGTGAATATGTTAGGTCAGTTCCAAGTGTTGATGGCTCTGCTGGAGACCCAGTGTGAGTGCTGTGTTGTGAGTGTGACAGTGTGTGTGTGTGTGTCTGTGTGTGTTTCGAAACCCCACTGTGTATGCCTTTACGAAAAAGTCGATGGGTGTTTGGTTGTGTTTCTTGCGTATATGTGTGTCGGGACTACGTTTTTGAGTTTTAGGGCAATTGGAAGTGTTGATGGTTATGCCGGAGACCCAATGTGAGTGCTGTGTTGAGAGTGTGACAGTTTGTGTGTGTGTGTCTGTGTGTGTGTTTCAGGGAAACCATTGTGTATGACTGTAAGAAAAAGTCGATGGATGTTTGTGTGTTACTTGTATATGTGTGTGTCGGGCCACGTTTGAGAGTATGTTAGGGCAGTTTCAAGTGTTGAGGGTTCTGCGGGAGACCCAGTGTGAGTGCTGTGTTGTGAGTGTCATAGTGTGTGTGTGTGTGTGTCTGTGTGTGTGTGTTTTGGGAACACCACTGTGTCTGCCTGTAAGAAAAGTCGATGGGTGTCTGTGTGTGTTTCTGTGTATGTGTGTGTCGGGACCACGTATTTGGGTATGTCAGGGCAGGTCCAAGTGTTCATGGCTCTGCTGGAGATCCAGTGTGAGTGCTGAGTTGTGAGGGTGACATTGTGTGTGTGTGTGCGTGTGTGTATGTGTTCCTTGAAACTATTTGTTTGTCTGTAAGAAAAAGTGGATGGGTGTTTGGTTGTGTTTCTTGTGTATGTGTGTGTCGGGACCATGTTTGTGTGTATATAAGGGTAGTTCCAAGTCATTCTGAGAGTTGTGTTGTGAGTGTGATAGTTTATGTGTGTGTTTATGTGTTTGTGGTAAACCATTATGCATGCCTGTAAATAAAGTCGATGGGTGTTTTTCTGTGTTTCTTGTGTATGTGTGTGTCGGGACCACGTTTGTGTGTATATAAGGGTAGTTCCAAGTCATTCTGAGAGTTGTGTTGTGAGTGTGATAGTTTATGTGTGTGTTTATGTGTTTGTGGTAAACCATTATGCATGCCTGTAAATAAAGTCGATGGGTGTTTTTCTGTGTTTCTTGTGTATGTGTGTGTTGGGACCTCGTTTTTGAGTATGTTAGGGAATTCCAAATGCTGATGTCTATGCCAGGGACCCAGGGTGAGTGCTCTGTTGTGAGTGTGATAGTGTGTGTGTGTGTGTGTGTGTGTGTGTTTGCGGGAAACCATTTTGTATGCCTGTAAGAAAAAGTCGATGGGTGTTTCTGTGTGTTTCTTGTGTAGGTGTGTCTCGGGACAACGTTTTTGGGTATGTCAGGGCAGTTCCAAGTGGTGATGGCTCTGGAAGGAACAGTGTGAGTGCTGTGTTGTGAGTGTGACAGTGTGTGTGTGTGTGTTTGGGGGAACCCCACTGTGTCTGCCTGTAAGGAAATGTCGATGGGTGTTTGTGTGTGTTTCTTGTGTATCTGTGTTTCGTGAGCACGTATGTGAGTGTGTCAGGGCAGTTCCAAGTGTTCATGGCTCTGCTGGAGATCCAGTGTGAGTGCTGTGTTGTGAGGGTGACATTGTGTGTGTGTGTGCGTGTGTGTATGTGTTCCTTGAAACTATTTGTATGTCTATAAGAAAAAGTTGATGGGTGTTTGGTTGTGTTTCTTGTGTATGTGTGTGTCGGGACCACGTTTGTGTGTATATAAGGGTAGTTCCAAGTCATTCTGAGAGTTGTGTTGTGAGTGTGATAGTTTATGTGTGTGTTTATGTGTTTGTGGTAAACCATTATGCATGCCTGTATATAAAGTCGATGGGTGTTTTTCTGTGTTTCTTGTGTATGTGTGTGTTGGGACCTCGTTTTTGAGTATGTTAGGGAATTCCAAATGTTGATGTCTATGCCGGGGACCCAGTGTGAGTGCAGTGTTCTGAGTGTGAATGTGTGTGTGTGTGTGTGTGTGTGTGTCTTTGAAGGAAACCATTTTGTATGCCTGTGAGAAAAAGTCGATGGGTGTTTCTGTGTGTTTCTTGTGATTGTATGTCTCGGGACAACGTTTTTGGGTATGTCAGGGCAGTTCCAAGTGGTGATGGCTCTGCAAGGAACAGTGTGAGTGCTGTGTTGTGAGTGTGACAGTGTGTGTGTGTGTGTGTTTGGGGGAACCCCACTGTGTCTGCCTGTAAGGAAATGTCGATGGGTGTTTGTGTGTGTTTCTTGTGTCTGTGTTTCGGGAGCACGTATGTGAGTGTGTCAGGGCAGTTCCAAGTGTTCATGGCTCTGCTGGAGATCCAGTGTGAGTGCTGTGTTGTGAGGGTGACATTGTGTGTGTGTGTGTGTGTGTGTGTTGCTGGAAACCATTTGTATGCCTGTAAGAAAAAGTTGATGGGTGTTTGTGTGTGTTTCTTCTGTATGTGTGTTTCGGGACCACGTTTGTGAATATGTTAGGTCAGTTCCAAGTGTTGATGGCTCTGCTGGAGACCCAGTGTGAGTGCTGTGTTGTGAGTGTGACAGTGTGTGTGTGTGTGTCTGTGTGTGTTTCGAAACCCCACTGTGTATGCCTTTACGAAAAAGTCGATGGGTGTTTGGTTGTGTTTCTTGCGTATGTGTGTGTCGGGACTACGTTTTTGAGTTTTAGGGCAATTGGAAGTGTTGATGGTTATGCCGGAGACGCAATGTGAGTGCTGTGTTGAGAGTGTGACAGTTTGTGTGTGTGTGTCTGTGTGTGTGTTTCAGGGAAACCATTGTGTATGACTGTAAGAAAAAGTCGATGGATGTTTGTGTGTTACTTGTATATGTGTGTGTCGGGCCACGTTTGAGAGTATGTTAGGGCAGTTTCAAGTGTTGAGGGTTCTGCGGGAGACCCAGTGTGAGTGCTGTGTTGTGAGTGTCATAGTGTGTGTGTGTGTGTGTCTGTGTGTGTGTGTTTTGGGAACACCACTGTGTCTGCCTGTAAGAAAAGTCGATGGGTGTCTGTGTGTGTTTCTGTGTATGTGTGTGTCGGGACCACGTATTTGGGTATGTCAGGGCAGGTCCAAGTGTTCATGGCTCTGCTGGAGATCCAGTGTGAGTGCTGAGTTGTGAGGGTGACATTGTGTGTGTGTGTGCGTGTGTGTATGTGTTCCTTGAAACTATTTGTTTGTCTGTAAGAAAAAGTGGATGGGTGTTTGGTTGTGTTTCTTGTGTATGTGTGTGTCGGGACCACGTTTGTGTGTATATAAGGGTAGTTCCAAGTCATTCTGAGAGTTGTGTTGTGAGTGTGATAGTTTATGTGTGTGTTTATGTGTTTGTGGTAAACCATTATGCATGCCTGTAAATAAAGTCGATGGGTGTTTTTCTGTGTTTCTTGTGTATGTGTGTGTTGGGACCTCGTTTTTGAGTATGTTAGGGAATTCCAAATGCTGATGTCTATGCCAGGGACCCAGGGTGAGTGCTCTGTTGTGAGTGTGATAGTGTGTGTGTGTGTGTGTGTGTGTGTGTTTGCGGGAAACCATTTTGTATGCCTGTAAGAAAAAGTCGATGGGTGTTTCTGTGTGTTTCTTGTGTAGGTGTGTCTCGGGACAACGTTTTTGGGTATGTCAGGGCAGTTCCAAGTGGTGATGGCTCTGGAAGGAACAGTGTGAGTGCTGTGTTGTGAGTGTGACAGTGTGTGTGTGTGTGTTTGGGGGAACCCCACTGTGTCTGCCTGTAAGGAAATGTCGATGGGTGTTTGTGTGTGTTTCTTGTGTATCTGTGTTTCGTGAGCACGTATGTGAGTGTGTCAGGGCAGTTCCAAGTGTTCATGGCTCTGCTGGAGATCCAGTGTGAGTGGTGTGTTGTGAGGGTGACATTGTGTGTGTGTGTGCGTGTGTGTATGTGTTCCTTGAAACTATTTGTATGTCTGTAAGAAAAAGTTGATGGGTGTTTGGTTGTGTTTCTTGTGTATGTGTGTGTCGGGACCACGTTTGTGTGTATATAAGGGTAGTTCCAAGTCATTCTGAGAGTTGTGTTGTGAGTGTGATAGTTTATGTGTGTGTTTATGTGTTTGTGGTAAACCATTATGCATGCCTGTATATAAAGTCGATGGGTGTTTTTCTGTGTTTCTTGTGTATGTGTGTGTTGGGACCTCGTTTTTGAGTATGTTAGGGAATTCCAAATGTTGATGTCTATGCCGGGGACCCAGTGTGAGTGCAGTGTTCTGAGTGTGATTGTGTGTGTGTGTGTGTGTGTCTTTGAAGGAAACCATTTTGTATGCCTGTGAGAAAAAGTCGATGGGTGTTTCTGTGTGTTTCTTGTGTATGTGTGTCTCGGGACAACGTTTTTCGGTATGTCAGGGCAGTTCCAAGTGGTGATGGCTCTGCAAGGAACAGTGTGATGCTGAGTTGTGAGTGTGACAGTGTGTGTGTGTGTGTTTGGGGGAACCCCACTGTGTCTGCCTGTAAGGAAATGTCGATGGGTGTTTGTGTGTGTTTCTTGTGTATCTGTGTTTCGTGAGCACGTATGTGAGTGTGTCAGGGCAGTTCCAAGTGTTCATGGCTCTGCTGGAGATCCAGTGTGAGTGCTGTGTTGTGAGGGTGACATTGTGTGTGTGTGTGTGTGTGTGTGTTGCTGGAAACCATTTGTATGCCTGTAAGAAAAAGTTGATGGGTGTTTGTGTGTGTTTCTTCTGTATGTGTGTTTCGGGACCACGTTTGTGAATATGTTAGGTCAGTTCCAAGTGTTGATGGCTCTGCTGGAGACCCAGTGTGAGTGCTGTGTTGTGAGTGTGACAGTGTGTGTGTGTGTGTCTGTGTGTGTTTCGAAACCCCACTGTGTATGCCTTTACGAAAAAGTCGATGGGTGTTTGGTTGTGTTTCTTGCGTATATGTGTGTCGGGACTACGTTTTTGAGTTTTAGGGCAATTCGAAGTGTTGATGGTTATGCCGGAGACCCAATGTGAGTGCTGTGTTGAGAGTGTGACAGTTTGTGTGTGTGTGTCTGTGTGTGTGTTTCAGGGAAACCATTGTGTATGACTGTAAGAAAAAGTCGATGGATGTTTGTGTGTTACTTGTATATGTGTGTGTCGGGCCACGTTTGAGAGTATGTTAGGGCAGTTTCAAGTGTTGAGGGTTCTGCGGGAGACCCAGTGTGAGTGCTGTGTTGTGAGTGTCATAGTGTGTGTGTGTGTGTGTCTGTGTGTGTGTGTTTTGGGAACACCACTGTGTCTGCCTGTAAGAAAAGTCGATGGGTGTCTGTGTGTGTTTCTGTGTATGTGTGTGTCGGGACCACGTATTTGGGTATGTCAGGGCAGGTCCAAGTGTTCATGGCTCTGCTGGAGATCCAGTGTGAGTGCTGAGTTGTGAGGGTGACATTGTGTGTGTGTGTGCGTGTGTGTATGTGTTCCTTGAAACTATTTGTTTGTCTGTAAGAAAAAGTGGATGGGTGTTTGGTTGTGTTTCTTGTGTATGTGTGTGTCGGGACCACGTTTGTGTGTATATAAGGGTAGTTCCAAGTCATTCTGAGAGTTGTGTTGTGAGTGTGATAGTTTATGTGTGTGTTTATGTGTTTGTGGTAAACCATTATGCATGCCTGTAAATAAAGTCGATGGGTGTTTTTCTGTGTTTCTTGTGTATGTGTGTGTCGGGACCACGTTTGTGTGTATATAAGGGTAGTTCCAAGTCATTCTGAGAGTTGTGTTGTGAGTGTGATAGTTTATGTGTGTGTTTATGTGTTTGTGGTAAACCATTATGCATGCCTGTAAATAAAGTCGATGGGTGTTTTTCTGTGTTTCTTGTGTATGTGTGTGTTGGGACCTCGTTTTTGAGTATGTTAGGGAATTCCAAATGCTGATGTCTATGCCAGGGACCCAGGGTGAGTGCTCTGTTGTGAGTGTGATAGTGTGTGTGTGTGTGTGTGTGTGTGTGTGTTTGCGGGAAACCATTTTGTATGCCTGTAAGAAAAAGTCGATGGGTGTTTCTGTGTGTTTCTTGTGTAGGTGTGTCTCGGGACAACGTTTTTGGGTATGTCACGGCAGTTCCAAGTGGTGATGGCTCTGGAAGGAACAGTGTGAGTGCTGTGTTGTGAGTGTGACAGTGTGTGTGTGTGTGTTTGGGGGAACCCCACTGTGTCTGCCTGTAAGGAAATGTCGATGGGTGTTTGTGTGTGTTTCTTGTGTATCTGTGTTTCGTGAGCACGTATGTGAGTGTGTCAGGGCAGTTCCAAGTGTTCATGGCTCTGCTGGAGATCCAGTGTGAGTGCTGTGTTGTGAGGGTGACATTGTGTGTGTGTGTGCGTGTGTGTATGTGTTCCTTGAAACTATTTGTATGTCTGTAAGAAAAAGTTGATGGGTGTTTGGTTGTGTTTCTTGTGTATGTGTGTGTCGGGACCACGTTTGTGTGTATATAAGGGTAGTTCCAAGTCATTCTGAGAGTTGTGTTGTGAGTGTGATAGTTTATGTGTGTGTTTATGTGTTTGTGGTAAACCATTATGCATGCCTGTAAATAAAGTCGATGGGTGTTTTTCTGTGTTTCTTGTGTATGTGTGTGTTGGGACCTCGTTTTTGAGTATGTTAGGGAATTCCAAATGTTGATGTCTATGCCGGGGACCCAGTGTGAGTGCAGTGTTGTGAGTGTGATTGAGTGTGTGTGTGTGTGTGTGTGTGTCTTTGAAGGAAACCATTTTGTATGCCTGTGAGAAAAAGTCGATGGGTGTTTCTGTGTGTTTCTTGTGTATGTGTGTCTCGGGACAACGTTTTTCGGTATGTCAGGGCAGTTCCAAGTGGTGATGGCTCTGCAAGGAACAGTGTGAGTGCTGAGTTGTGAGTGTGACAGTGTGTGTGTGTGTGTTTGGGGGAACCCCACTGTGTCTGCCTGTAAGGAAATGTCGATGGGTGTTTGTGTGTGTTTCTTGTGTATCTGTGTTTCGGGAGCACGTATGTGAGTGTGTCAGGGCAGTTCCAAGTGTTCATGGCTCTGCTGGAGATCCAGTGTGAGTGCTGTGTTGTGAGGGTGACATTGTGTGTGTGTGTGTGTGTGTGTGTGTGTTGCTGGAAACCATTTGTATGCCTGTAAGAAAAAGTTGATGGGTGTTTGTGTGTGTTTCTTCTGTATGTGTGTTTCGGGACCACGTTTGTGAATATGTTAGGTCAGTTCCAAGTGTTGATGGCTCTGCTGGAGACCCAGTGTGAGTGCTGTGTTGTGAGTGTGACAGTGTGTGTGTGTTTGTCTGTGTGTGTTTCGAAACCCCACTGTGTATGCCTTTACGAAAAAGTCGATGGGTGTTTGGTTGTGTTTCTTGCGTATGTGTGTGTCGGGACTACGTTTTTGAGTTTTAGGGCAATTCGAAGTGTTGATGGTTATGCCAGAGACCCAATGTGAGTGCTGTGTTGAGAGTGTGACAGTTTGTGTGTGTGTGTCTGTGTGTGTGTTTCAGGGAAACCATTGTGTATGACTGTAAGAAAAAGTCGATGGATGTTTGTGTGTTACTTGTATATGTGTGTGTCGGGCCACGTTTGAGAGTATGTTAGGGCAGTTTCAAGTGTTGAGGGTTCTGCGGGAGACCCAGTGTGAGTGCTGTGTTGTGAGTGTCATAGTGTGTGTGTGTGTGTGTCTGTGTGTGTGTGTTTTGGGAACACCACTGTGTCTGCCTGTAAGAAAAGTCGATGGGTGTTTGTGTGTGTTTCTGTGTATGTGTGTGTCGGGACCACGTATTTGGGTATGGAGGGCAGGTCCAAGTGTTCATGGCTCTGCTGAAGATCCAGTGTGAGTGCTGAGTTGTGAGGGTGACATTGTGTGTGTGTGTGCGTGTGTGTATGTGTTCCTTGAAACTATTTGTTTGTCTGTAAGAAAAAGTGGATGGGTGTTTGGTTGTGTTTCTTGTGTATGTGTGTGTCGGGACCACGTTTGTGTGTATATAAGGGTAGTTCCAAGTCATTCTGAGAGTTGTGTTGTGAGTGTGATAGTTTATGTGTGTGTTTATGTGTTTGTGGTAAACCATTATGCATGCCTGTAAATAAAGTCGATGGGTGTTTTTCTGTGTTTCTTGTGTATGTGTGTGTTGGGACCTCGTTTTTGAGTATGTTAGGGAATTCCAAATGCTGATGTCTATGCCAGGGACCCAGGGTGAGTGCTCTGTTGTGAGTGTGATAGTGTGTGTGTGTGTGTGTGTTTGTGTGTGTGTGTGTGTTTGCGGGAAACCATTTTGTATGCCTGTAAGAAAAAGTCGATGGGTGTTTCTGTGTGTTTCTTGTGTAGGTGTGTCTCGGGACAACGTTTTTGGGTATGTCAGGGCAGTTCCAAGTGGTGATGGCTCTGGAAGGAACAGTGTGAGTGCTGTGTTGTGAGTGTGACAGTGTGTGTGTGTGTGTTTGGGGGAACCCCACTGTGTCTGCCTGTAAGGAAATGTCGATGGGTGTTTGTGTGTGTTTCTTGTGTATCTGTGTTTCGTGAGCACGTATGTGAGTGTGTCAGGGCAATTCCAAGTGTTCATGGCTCTGCTGGAGATCCAGTGTGAGTGGTGTGTTGTGAGGGTGACATTGTGTGTGTGTGTGCGTGTGTGTATGTGTTCCTTGAAACTATTTGTATGTCTGTAAGAAAAAGTTGATGGGTGTTTGGTTGTGTTTCTTGTGTATGTGTGTGTCGGGACCACGTTTGTGTGTATATAAGGGTAGTTCCAAGTCATTCTGAGAGTTGTGTTGTGAGTGTGATAGTTTATGTGTGTGTTTATGTGTTTGTGGTAAACCATTATGCATGCCTGTATATAAAGTCGATGGGTGTTTTTCTGTGTTTCTTGTGTATGTGTGTGTTGGGACCTCGTTTTTGAGTATGTTAGGGAATTCCAAATGTTGATGTCTATGCCGGGGACCCAGTGTGAGTGCAGTGTTCTGAGTGTGATTGTGTGTGTGTGTGTGTGTGTGTGTCTTTGAAGGAAACCATTTTGTATGCCTGTGAGAAAAAGTCGATGGGTGTTTCTGTGTGTTTCTTGTGTATGTGTGTCTCGGGACAACGTTTTTCGGTATGTCAGGGCAGTTCCAAGTGGTGATGGCTCTGCAAGGAACAGTGTGAGTGCTGAGTTGTGAGTGTGACAGTGTGTGTGTGTGTGTTTGGGGGAACCCCACTGTGTCTGCCTGTAAGGAAATGTCGATGGGTGTTTGTGTGTGTTTCTTGTGTATCTGTGTTTCGGGAGCACGTATGTGAGTGTGTCAGGGCAGTTCCAAGTGTTCATGGCTCTGCTGGAGATCCAGTGTGAGTGCTGTGTTGTGAGGGTGACATTGTGTGTGTGTGTGTGTGTGTGTGTTGCTGGAAACCATTTGTATGCCTGTAAGAAAAAGTTGATGGGTGTTTGTGTGTGTTTCTTCTGTATGTGTGTTTCGGGACCACGTTTGTGAATATGTTAGGTCAGTTCCAAGTGTTGATGGCTCTGCTGGAGACCCAGTGTGAGTGCTGTGTTGTGAGTGTGACAGTGTGTGTGTGTGTGTCTGTGTGTGTTTCGAAACCCCACTGTGTATGCCTTTACGAAAAAGTCGATGGGTGTTTGGTTGTGTTTCTTGCGTATGTGTGTGTCGGGACTACGTTTTTGAGTTTTAGGGCAATTCGAAGTGTTGATGGTTATGCCAGAGACCCAATGTGAGTGCTGTGTTGAGAGTGTGACAGTTTGTGTGTGTGTGTCTGTGTGTGTGTTTCAGGGAAACCATTGTGTATGACTGTAAGAAAAAGTCGATGGATGTTTGTGTGTTACTTGTATATGTGTGTGTCGGGCCACGTTTGAGAGTATGTTAGGGCAGTTTCAAGTGTTGAGGGTTCTGCGGGAGACCCAGTGTGAGTGCTGTGTTGTGAGTGTCATAGTGTGTGTGTGTGTGTGTCTGTGTGTGTGTGTTTTGGGAACACCACTGTGTCTGCCTGTAAGAAAAGTCGATGGGTGTTTGTGTGTGTTTCTGTGTATGTGTGTGTCGGGACCACGTATTTGGGTATGTCAGGGCAGGTCCAAGTGTTCATGGCTCTGCTGAAGATCCAGTGTGAGTGCTGAGTTGTGAGGGTGACATTGTGTGTGTGTGTGCGTGTGTGTATGTGTTCCTTGAAACTATTTGTTTGTCTGTAAGAAAAAGTGGATGGGTGTTTGGTTGTGTTTCTTGTGTATGTGTGTGTCGGGACCACGTTTGTGTGTATATAAGGGTAGTTCCAAGTCATTCTGAGAGTTGTGTTGTGAGTGTGATAGTTTATGTGTGTGTTTATGTGTTTGTGGTAAACCATTATGCATGCCTGTAAATAAAGTCGATGGGTGTTTTTCTGTGTTTCTTGTGTATGTGTGTGTTGGGACCTCGTTTTTGAGTATGTTAGGGAATTCCAAATGCTGATGTCTATGCCAGGGACCCAGGGTGAGTGCTCTGTTGTGAGTGTGATAGTGTGTGTGTGTGTGTGTGTTTGTGTGTGTGTGTGTGTTTGCGGGAAACCATTTTGTATGCCTGTAAGAAAAAGTCGATGGGTGTTTCTGTGTGTTTCTTGTGTAGGTGTGTCTCGGGACAACGTTTTTGGGTATGTCAGGGCAGTTCCAAGTGGTGATGGCTCTGGAAGGAACAGTGTGAGTGCTGTGTTGTGAGTGTGACAGTGTGTGTGTGTGTGTTTGGGGGAACCCCACTGTGTCTGCCTGTAAGGAAATGTCGATGGGTGTTTGTGTGTGTTTCTTGTGTATCTGTTTTTCGTGAGCACGTATGTGAGTGTGTCAGGGCAGTTCCAAGTGTTCATGGCTCTGCTGGAGATCCAGTGTGAGTGGTGTGTTGTGAGGGTGACATTGTGTGTGTGTGTGCGTGTGTGTATGTGTTCCTTGAAACTATTTGTATGTCTGTAAGAAAAAGTTGATGGGTGTTTGGTTGTGTTTCTTGTGTATGTGTGTGTCGGGACCACGTTTGTGTGTATATAAGGGTAGTTCCAAGTCATTCTGAGAGTTGTGTTGTGAGTGTGATAGTTTATGTGTGTGTTTATGTGTTTGTGGTAAACCATTATGCATGCCTGTATATAAAGTCGATGGGTGTTTTTCTGTGTTTCTTGTGTATGTGTGTGTTGGGACCTCGTTTTTGAGTATGTTAGGGAATTCCAAATGTTGATGTCTATGCCGGGGACCCAGTGTGAGTGCAGTGTTCTGAGTGTGATTGTGTGTGTGTGTGTGTGTGTGTGTCTTTGAAGGAAACCATTTTGTATGCCTGTGAGAAAAAGTCGATGGGTGTTTCTGTGTGTTTCTTGTGTATGTGTGTCTCGGGACAACGTTTTTCGGTATGTCAGGGCAGTTCCAAGTGGTGATGGCTCTGCAAGGAACAGTGTGAGTGCTGAGTTGTGAGTGTGACAGTGTGTGTGTGTGTGTTTGGGGGAACCCCACTGTGTCTGCCTGTAAGGAAATGTCGATGGGTGTTTGTGTGTGTTTCTTGTGTATCTGTGTTTCGGGAGCACGTATGTGAGTGTGTCAGGGCAGTTCCAAGTGTTCATGGCTCTGCTGGAGATCCAGTGTGAGTGCTGTGTTGTGAGGGTGACATTGTGTGTGTGTGTGTGTGTGTGTGTGTTGCTGGAAACCATTTGTATGCCTGTAAGAAAAAGTTGATGGGTGTTTGTGTGTGTTTCTTCTGTATGTGTGTTTCGGGACCACGTTTGTGAATATGTTAGGTCAGTTCCAAGTGTTGATGGCTCTGCTGGAGACCCAGTGTGAGTGCTGTGTTGTGAGTGTGACAGTGTGTGTGTGTGTGTCTGTGTGTGTTTCGAAACCCCACTGTGTATGCCTTTACGAAAAAGTCGATGGGTGTTTGGTTGTGTTTCTTGCGTATGTGTGTGTCGGGACTACGTTTTTGAGTTTTAGGGCAATTCGAAGTGTTGATGGTTATGCCAGAGACCCAATGTGAGTGCTGTGTTGAGAGTGTGACAGTTTGTGTGTGTGTGTCTGTGTGTGTGTTTCAGGGAAACCATTGTGTATGACTGTAAGAAAAAGTCGATGGATGTTTGTGTGTTACTTGTATATGTGTGTGTCGGGCCACGTTTGAGAGTATGTTAGGGCAGTTTCAAGTGTTGAGGGTTCTGCGGGAGACCCAGTGTGAGTGCTGTGTTGTGAGTGTCATAGTGTGTGTGTGTGTGTGTCTGTGTGTGTGTGTTTTGGGAACACCACTGTGTCTGCCTGTAAGAAAAGTCGATGGGTGTTTGTGTGTGTTTCTGTGTATGTGTGTGTCGGGACCACGTATTTGGGTATGTCAGGGCAGGTCCAAGTGTTCATGGCTCTGCTGAAGATCCAGTGTGAGTGCTGAGTTGTGAGGGTGACATTGTGTGTGTGTGTGCGTGTGTGTATGTGTTCCTTGAAACTATTTGTTTGTCTGTAAGAAAAAGTGGATGGGTGTTTGGTTGTGTTTCTTGTGTATGTGTGTGTCGGGACCACGTTTGTGTGTATATAAGGGTAGTTCCAAGTCATTCTGAGAGTTGTGTTGTGAGTGTGATAGTTTATGTGTGTGTTTATGTGTTTGTGGTAAACCATTATGCATGCCTGTAAATAAAGTCGATGAGTGTTTTTCTGTGTTTCTTGTGTATGTGTGTGTTGGGACCTCGTTTTTGAGTATGTTAGGGAATTCCAAATGCTGATGTCTATGCCAGGGACCCAGGGTGAGTGCTCTGTTGTGAGTGTGATAGTGTGTGTGTGTGTGTGTGTTTGTGTGTGTGTGTGTGTTTGCGGGAAACCATTTTGTATGCCTGTAAGAAAAAGTCGATGGGTGTTTCTGTGTGTTTCTTGTGTAGGTGTGTCTCGGGACAACGTTTTTGGGTATGTCAGGGCAGTTCCAAGTGGTGATGGCTCTGGAAGGAACAGTGTGAGTGCTGTGTTGTGAGTGTGACAGTGTGTGTGTGTGTGTTTGGGGGAACCCCACTGTGTCTGCCTGTAAGGAAATGTCGATGGGTGTTTGTGTGTGTTTCTTGTGTATCTGTGTTTCGTGAGCACGTATGTGAGTGTGTCAGGGCAGTTCCAAGTGTTCATGGCTCTGCTGGAGATCCAGTGTGAGTGGTGTGTTGTGAGGGTGACATTGTGTGTGTGTGTGCGTGTGTGTATGTGTTCCTTGAAACTATTTGTATGTCTGTAAGAAAAAGTTGATGGGTGTTTGGTTGTGTTTCTTGTGTATGTGTGTGTCGGGACCACGTTTGTGTGTATATAAGGGTAGTTCCAAGTCATTCTGAGAGTTGTGTTGTGAGTGTGATAGTTTATGTGTGTGTTTATGTGTTTGTGGTAAACCATTATGCATGCCTGTATATAAAGTCGATGGGTGTTTTTCTGTGTTTCTTGTGTATGTGTGTGTTGGGACCTCGTTTTTGAGTATGTTAGGGAATTCCAAATGTTGATGTCTATGCCGGGGACCCAGTGTGAGTGCAGTGTTGTGAGTGTGATTGTGTGTGTGTGTGTGTGTGTGTCTTTGAAGGAAACCATTTTGTATGCCTGTGAGAAAAAGTCGATGGGTGTTTCTGTGTGTTTCTTGTGTATGTGTGTCTCGGGACAACGTTTTTCGGTATGTCAGGGCAGTTCCAAGTGGTGATGGCTCTGCAAGGAACAGTGTGAGTGCTGAGTTGTGAGTGTGACAGTGTGTGTGTGTGTGTTTGGGGGAACCCCACTGTGTCTGCCTGTAAGGAAATGTCGATGGGTGTTTGTGTGTGTTTCTTGTGTATCTGTGTTTCGGGAGCACGTATGTGAGTGTGTCAGGGCAGTTCCAAGTGTTCATGGCTCTGCTGGAGATCCAGTGTGAGTGCTGTGTTGTGAGGGTGACATTGTGTGTGTGTGTGTGTGTGTGTGTTGCTGGAAACCATTTGTATGCCTGTAAGAAAAAGTTGATGGGTGTTTGTGTGTGTTTCTTCTGTATGTGTGTTTCGGGACCACGTTTGTGAATATGTTAGGTCAGTTCCAAGTGTTGATGGCTCTGCTGGAGACCCAGTGTGAGTGCTGTGTTGTGAGTGTGACAGTGTGTGTGTGTGTGTCTGTGTGTGTTTCGAAACCCCACTTTGTATGCCTTTACGAAAAAGTCGATGGGTGTTTGGTTGTGTTTCTTGCGTATGTGTGTGTCGGGACTACGTTTTTGAGTTTTAGGGCAATTGGAAGTGTTGATGGTTATGCCGGAGACCCAATGTGAGTGCTGTGTTGAGAGTGTGACAGTTTGTGTGTGTGTGTGTGTTTCAGGGAAACCATTGTGTATGACTGTAAGAAAAAGTCGATGGATGTTTGTGTGTTACTTGTATATGTGTGTGTCGGGCCACATTTGAGAGTATGTTAGGGCAGTTTCAAGTGTTGAGGGTTCTGCGGGAGACCCAGTGTGAGTGCTGTGTTGTGAGTGTCATAGTGTGTGTGTGTGTGTCTGTGTGTGTGTGTTTTGGGCACACCACTGTGTCTGCCTGTAAGAAAAATCGATGGGTGTTTGTGTGTGTTTCTGTGTATGTGTGTGTCTGGACCACGTATTTGGGTATGTCAGGGCAGGTCCAAGTGTTCATGGCTCTGCTGGAGATCCAGTGTGAGTGCTGTGTTGTGAGGGTGACATTGTGTGTGTGTGTGTGCGTGTGTGTATGTGTTCCTTGAAACTATTTGTATGTCTGTAAGAAAAAGTCGATGGGTGTTTGGTTGTGTTTCTTGTGTATGTGTGTGTCGGGACCACGTTTGTGTGTATATAAGGGTAGTTCCAAGTCATTCTGAGAGTTGTGTTGTGAGTGTGATAGTTTATGTGTGTGTTTATGTGTTTGTGGTAAACCATTATGCATGCCTGTAAATAAAGTCGATGGGTATTTTTCTGTGTTTCTTGTGTATGTGTGTGTTGGGACCTCGTTTTTGAGTATGTTAGGGAATTCCAAATGCTGATGTCTATGCCAGGGACCCAGTGTGAGTGCTCTATTGTGAGTGTGAGAGTGTGTGTGTGTGTGTGTGTGTGTGTGTGTTTGCGGGAAACCATTTTGTATGCCTGTAAGAAAAAGTCGATGGGTGTTTCTGTGTGTTTCTTGTGTATGTGTGTCTCAGGACAACGTTTTTGGGTATGTCAGGGCAGTTCCAAGTGGTGATGGCTCTGCAAGGAACAGTGTGAGTGCTGTGTTGTGAGTGTGACAGTGTGTGCGTGTGTGTGTCTGTGTGTTTGGGGGAACCCCACTGTGTCTGCCTGTAAGAAAATGTCAATGGGTGTTTGTGTGTGTTTCTTGTGTATGTGTGTTTGGGACCACGTATGTGAGTGTGTCAGGGCAGTTCCAAGTGTTCATGGCTCTGCTGGAGATCCAGTGTGAGTGCTGTGTTGTGAGGGTGACATTGTGTGTGTGTGTGTGTGTGTGTTGCTGGAAACCTTTTGTATGCCTGTAAGAAAAAGTCGATGGGTGTTTGTGTGTGTTTCTTCTGTATGTGTGTTTCGGGACCACGTTTGTGAATATGGTAGGTCAGTTCCAAGTGTTGATGGCTCTGCTGGAGACCCAGTGTGAGTGCTGTGTTGTGAGTGTGACAGTGTGTGTGTGTGTGTCTGTGTGTGTTTCGAAACCCCACTGTGTATGCCTTTACGAAAAAGTCGATGGGTGTTTGGTTGTGTTTCTTGCGTATGTGTGTGTCGGGACTACGTTTTTGAGTTTTAGGGCAGTTCGAAGTGTTGATGGTTATGCCGGAGACCCAATGTGAGTGCTCTGTTGAGAGTGTGACAGTTTGTGTGTGTGTGTCTGTGTGCGTGTTTCAGGGAAACCATTGTGTATGACTGTAAGAAAAAGTCGATGGATGTTTGTGTGTTACTTGTATATGTGTGTGTCGGGCCACGTTGGAGAGTATATTAGGGCAGTTCCAAGTGTTGAGGGTTCTGCAGGAGACCCAGTGTGAGTGCTGTGTTGTGAGTGTCATAGTGTGTGTGTGTGTGTCTGTGTGTGTGTGTTTTGGGAACACCACTGTCTCTGCCTGTAAGAAAAGTCGATGGGTGTTTGTGTGTGTTTCTGTGTATGTGTGTGTCGGGACCACGTATTTGGGTATATCAGGGCAGGTCCAAGTGTTCATGGCTCTGCTGGAGATCTAGTGTGAGTGCTGTGTTGTGAGGGTGACATTGTGTGTGTGTGTGCGTGTGTGTATGTGTTCCTTGAAACTATTTGTATGTCTGTAAGAAAAATTCGATGGGTGTTTGGTTGTGTTTCTTGTGTATGTCTGTGTCGGGACCACGTTTGTGTGTATATAAGGGTAGTTCCAAGTCATTCTGAGAGTTGTGTTGTGAGTGTGATAGTTTATGTGTGTGTTTATGTGTTTGTGGTAAACCATTATGCATGCCTGTAAATAAAGACGATGGGTGTTTTTCTGTGTTTCTTGTGTATGTGTGTGTTGGGACCTCGTTTTTGAGTATATTACGGAATTCCAAATGCTGATGTCTATGCCAGGGACCCAGTGTGAGTGCTCTGTTGTGAGTGTGATAGTGTGTGTGTGTGTGTGTGTGTTTGCGGGAAACCATTTTGTATGCCTGTAAGAAAAAGTCGATGGGTGTTTCTGTGTGTTTCTTGTGTATGTGTGTCTCGGGACAACGTTTTTGGGTATGTCAGGGCAGTTCCAAGTGGTGATAGCTCTGCAAGGAACAGTGTGAGTGCTGTGTTGTGAGTGTGACAGTGTGTGTGTGTGTGTGTGTGTGTGTGTGTTTGGGGGAACCCCACTGTGTCTGCCTGTAAGAAAATGTCAATGGATGTTTGTGTGTGTTTCTTGTGTGTGTGTGTTTGGGACCACGTATGTGAGTGTGTCAGGGCAGTTCCAAGTGTTCATGGCTCTGCTGGAGATCCAGTGTGAGTGGTGTGTTGTGAGGGGGACATTGTGTGTGTGTGTGTGTGTGTGTGTTGCGGGAAACCATTTGTATGCCTGTAAGAAAAAGTCGATGGGTGTTTGTGTGTGTTTCTTCTGTATGTTTTTTTCGGGACCACGTTTGTGAATATGTTAGGTAAGTTCCAAGTGTTGATGGCTCTGCTGGAGACCCAGTGTGAGTGCTGTGTTGTGAGTGTGACAGTGTGTGTGTGTGTGTCTGTGTGTGTTTCGAAACCCCACTGTGTATGCCTTTACGAAAAAGTCGATGGGTGTTTGGTTGTGTTTCTTGCGTATGTGTGTGTCGGGACTACGTTTTTGAGTTTTAGGGCAGTTTGAAGTGTTGATGGTTATGCCGGAGACCCAATCTGAGTGCTGTGTTGAGAGTGTGACAGTTTGTGTGTGTGTGCCTGTGTGTGTGTTTCAGGGAAACCATTGTGTATGACTGTAAGAAAAAGTCGATGGATGTTTGTGTGTTACTTTTATAGGTGTGTGTCGGGCCACGTTTGAGAGTATGTTAGGGCAGTTCCAATTGTTGAGGGTTCTGCAGGAGACCCAGTGTGAGTGCTGTGTTGTGAGTGTCATAGTGTGTGTGTGTGTGTCTGTGTGTGTGTGTTTTGGGAACACCACTGTGTCTGCCTGTAAGAAAAGTCGATGGGTGTTTGTGTGTGTTTCTGTGTATGTGTGTGTCGGGACCACGTGTTTGGGTATGTCAGGGCAGGTCCAAGTGTTCATGGCTCTGCTGGAGATCCAGTGTGAGTGCTGTGTTGTGAGGGTGACATTGTGTGTGTGTGTGCGTGTGTGTATGTGTTCCTTGAAACTATTTGTATGTCTGTAAGAAAAAGTCGATGGGTGTTTGGTTGTGTTTCTTGTGTATGTGTGTGTCGGGACCACGTTTGTGTGTATATAAGGGTAGTTCCAAGTCATTCTGAGAGTTGTGTTGTGAGTGTGATAGTTTATGTGTGTGTTTATGTGTTTGTGGTAAACCATTATGCATGCCTGTAAATAAAGTCGATGGGTATTTTTCTGTGTTTCTTGTGTATGTGTGTGTTGGGACCTCGTTTTTGAGTATGTTAGGGAATTCCAAATGCTGATGTCTATGCCAGGAACCCAGTGTGAGTGCTCTATTGTGAGTGTGAGAGTGTGTGTGTGTGTGTGTGTGTTTGCGGGAAACCATTTTGTATACCTGTAAGAAAAAGTCGATGGGTGTTTCTGTGTGTTTCTTGTGTATGTGTGTCTCGGGACAACGTTTTTGGGTATGTCAGGGCAGTTCCAAATGGTGATGGCTCTGCAAGTAACAGTGTGAGTGCTGTGTTGTGAGTGTGACAGTTTGTGTGTGTGTGTGTGTGTTTGGGGGAACCCCACTGTGTCTGCCTGTAAGAAAATGTCGATGGGTGTTTGTGTGTGTTTCTTGTGTATGTGTGTTTGGGACCACGTATGTGAGTGTGTCAGGGCAGTTCCAAGTGTTCATGGCTCTGCTGGAGATCCAGTGTGAGTGCTGTGTTGTGAGGGTGACATTGTGTGTGTGTGTCTGTGTGTGTTGCTGGAAACCTTTTGTATGCCTGTAAGAAAAAGTCGATGGGTGTTTGTGTGTGTTTCTTCTGTATGTGTGTTTCGGGACCACGTTTGTGAATATGTTAGGTCAGTTCCAAGTGTTGATGGCTCTGCTGGAGACCCACTGTGAGTGCTGTGTTGTGAGTGTGACAGTGTGTGTGTGTGTGTCTGTGTGTGTTTCGAAACCCCACTGTGTATGCCTTTACGAAAAAGTCGATGGGTGTTTGGTTGTGTTTCTTGCGTATGTGTGTGTCGGGACTACGTTTTTGAGTTTTAGGGCAGTTCGAAGTGTTGATGGTTATGCCGGAGACCCAATGTGAGTGCTGTGTTGAGAGTGTGACAGTTTGTGTGTGTGTGTCTGTGTGCGTGTTTCAGGGAACCCATTGTGTATGACTGTAAGAAAAAGTCGATGGATGTTTGTGTGTTACTTGTATATATGTGTGTCGGGCCACGTTGGAGAGTATGTTAGGGCAGTTCCAAGTGTTGAGGGTTCTGCAGGAGACCCAGTATGAGTGCTGTGTTGTGAGTGTCATAGTGTGTGTGTGTGTCTGTGTGTGTGTGTTTTGGGAACACCACTGTCTCTGCCTGTAAGAAAAGTCGAAGGGTGTTTGTGTGTGTTTCTGTGTATGTGTGTGTCGGGACCACGTATTTGGGTATGTCAGGGCAGGTCCAAGTGTTCATGGCTCTGCTGGAGATCCAGTGTGAGTGCTGTGTTGTGAGGGTGACATTGTGTGTGTGTGTGCGTGTGTGTATGTGTTCCTTGAAACTATTTGTATGTCTGTAAGAAAAAGTCGATGGGTGTTTGGTTGTGTTTCTTGTGTATGTGTGTGTCGGGACCACGTTTGTGTGTATATAAGGGTAGTTCCAAGTCATTCTGAGAGTTGTGTTGTGAGTGTGATAGTTTATGTGTGTGTTTATGTGTTTGTGGTAAACCATTATGCATGCCTGTAAATAAAGTCGATGGGTGTTTTTCTGTGTTTCTTGTGTATGTGTGTGTCGGGACCACGTTTGTGTGTATATAAGGGTAGTTCCAAGTCATTCTGAGAGTTGTGTTGTGAGTGTGATAGTTTATGTGTGTGTTTATGTGTTTGTGGTAAACCATTATGCATGCCTGTAAATAAAGTCGATGGGTGTTTTTCTGTGTTTCTTGTGTATGTGTGTGTTGGGACCTCGTTTTTGAGTATGTTAGGGAATTCCAAATGCTGATGTCTATGCCAGGGACCCAGGGTGAGTGCTCTGTTGTGAGTGTGATAGTGTGTGTGTGTGTGTGTGTTTGTGTGTGTGTGTGTGTTTGCGGGAAACCATTTTGTATGCCTGTAAGAAAAAGTCGATGGGTGTTTCTGTGTGTTTCTTGTGTAGGTGTGTCTCGGGACAACGTTTTTGGGTATGTCAGGGCAGTTCCAAGTGGTGATGGCTCTGGAAGGAACAGTGTGAGTGCTGTGTTGTGAGTGTGACAGTGTGTGTGTGTGTGTTTGGGGGAACCCCACTGTGTCTGCCTGTAAGGAAATGTCGATGGGTGTTTGTGTGTGTTTCTTGTGTATCTGTGTTTCGTGAGCACGTATGTGAGTGTGTCAGGGCAGTTCCAAGTGTTCATGGCTCTGCTGGAGATCCAGTGTGAGTGGTGTGTTGTGAGGGTGACATTGTGTGTGTGTGTGCGTGTGTGTATGTGTTCCTTGAAACTATTTGTATGTCTGTAAGAAAAAGTTGATGGGTGTTTGGTTGTGTTTCTTGTGTATGTGTGTGTCGGGACCACGTTTTTGTGTATATAAGGGTAGTTCCAAGTCATTCTGAGAGTTGTGTTGTGAGTGTGATAGTTTATGTGTGTGTTTATGTGTTTGTGGTAAACCATTATGCATGCCTGTATATAAAGTCGATGGGTGTTTTTCTGTGTTTCTTGTGTATGTGTGTGTTGGGACCTCGTTTTTGAGTATGTTAGGGAATTCCAAATGTTGATGTCTATGCCGGGGACCCAGTGTGAGTGCAGTGTTCTGAGTGTGATTGTGTGTGTGTGTGTGTGTGTCTTTGAAGGAAACCATTTTGTATGCCTGTGAGAAAAAGTCGATGGGTGTTTCTGTGTGTTTCTTGTGTATGTGTGTCTCGGGACAACGTTTTTCGGTATGTCAGGGCAGTTCCAAGTGGTGATGGCTCTGCAAGGAACAGTGTGAGTGCTGAGTTGTGAGTGTGACAGTGTGTGTGTGTGTGTTTGGGGGAACCCCACTGTGTCTGCCTGTAAGGAAATGTCGATGGGTGTTTGTGTGTGTTTCTTGTGTATCTGTGTTTCGTGAGCACGTATGTGAGTGTGTCAGGGCAGTTCCAAGTGTTCATGGCTCTGCTGGAGATCCAGTGTGAGTGCTGTGTTGTGAGGGTGACATTGTGTGTGTGTGTGTGTGTGTTGCTGGAAACCATTTGTATGCCTGTAAGAAAAAGTTGATGGGTGTTTGTGTGTGTTTCTTCTGTATGTGTGTTTCGGGACCACGTTTGTGAATATGTTAGGTCAGTTCCAAGTGTTGATGGCTCTGCTGGAGACCCAGTGTGAGTGCTGTGTTGTGAGTGTGACAGTGTGTGTGTGTCTGTGTGTGTTTCGAAACCCCACTGTGTATGCCTTTACGAAAAAGTCGATGGGTGTTTGGTTGTGTTTCTTGCGTATGTGTGTGTCGGGACTACGTTTTTGAGTTTTAGGGCAATTCGAAGTGTTGATGGTTATGCCGGAGACCCAATGTGAGTGCTGTGTTGAGAGTGTGACAGTTTGTGTGTGTGTGTCTGTGTGTGTGTTTCAGGGAAACCATTGTGTATGACTGTAAGAAAAAGTCGATGGATGTTTGTGTGTTACTTGTATATGTGTGTGTCGGGCCACGTTTGAGAGTATGTTAGGGCAGTTTCAAGTGTTGAGGGTTGTGCGGGAGACCCAGTGTGAGTGCTGTGTTGTGAGTGTCATAGTGTGTGTGTGTGTGTGTCTGTGTGTGTGTGTTTTGGGAACACCACTGTGTCTGCCTGTAAGAAAAGTCGATGGGGGTTTGTGTGTGTTTCTGTGTATGTGTGTGTCGGGACCACGTATTTGGGTATGTCAGGGCAGGTCCAAGTGTTCATGGCTCTGCTGGAGATCCAGTGTGAGTGCTGAGTTGTGAGGGTGACATTGTGTGTGTGTGTGCGTGTGTGTATGTGTTCCTTGAAACTATTTGTTTGTCTGTAAGAAAAAGTGGATGGGTGTTTGGTTGTGTTTCTTGTGTATGTGTGTGTCGGGACCACGTTTGTGTGTATATAAGGGTAGTTCCAAGTCATTCTGAGAGTTGTGTTGTGAGTGTGATAGTTTATGTGTGTGTTTATGTGTTTGTGGTAAACCATTATGCATGCCTGTAAATAAAGTCGATGGGTGTTTTTCTGTGTTTCTTGTGTATGTGTGTGTTGGGACCTCGTTTTTGAGTATGTTAGGGAATTCCAAATGCTGATGTCTATGCCAGGGACCCAGGGTGAGTGCTCTGTTGTGAGTGTGATAGTGTGTGTGTGTGTGTTTGGGGGAACCCCACTGTGTCTGCCTGTAAGGAAATGTCGATGGGTGTTTGTGTGTGTTTCTTGTGTATCTGTGTTTCGTGAGCACGTATGTGAGTGTGTCAGGGCAGTTCCAAGTGTTCATGGCTCTGCTGGAGATCCAGTGTGAGTGGTGTGTTGTGAGGGTGACATTGTGTGTGTGTGTGCGTGTGTGTATGTGTTCCTTGAAACTATTTGTATGTCTGTAAGAAAAAGTTGATGGGTGTTTGGTTGTGTTTCTTGTGTATGTGTGTGTCGGGACCACGTTTGTGTGTATATAAGGGTAGTTCCAAGTCATTCTGAGAGTTGTGTTGTGAGTGTGATAGTTTATGTGTGTGTTTATGTGTTTGTGGTAAACCATTATGCATGCCTGTATATAAAGTCGATGGGTGTTTTTCTGTGTTTCTTGTGTATGTGTGTGTTGGGACCTCGTTTTTGAGTATGTTAGGGAATTCCAAATGTTGATGTCTATGCCGGGGACCCAGTGTGAGTGCAGTGTTCTGAGTGTGATTGTGTGTGTGTGTGTGTGTGTCTTTGAAGGAAACCATTTTGTATGCCTGTGAGAAAAAGTCGATGGGTGTTTCTGTGTGTTTCTTGTGTATGTGTGTCTCGGGACAACGTTTTTCGGTATGTCAGGGCAGTTCCAAGTGGTGATGGCTCTGCAAGGAACAGTGTGAGTGCTGAGTTGTGAGTGTGACAGTGTGTGTGTGTGTGTTTGGGGGAACCCCACTGTGTCTGCCTGTAAGGAAATGTCGATGGGTGTTTGTGTGTGTTTCTTGTGTATCTGTGTTTCGTGAGCACGTATGTGAGTGTGTCAGGGCAGTTCCAAGTGTTCATGGCTCTGCTGGAGATCCAGTGTGAGTGCTGTGTTGTGAGGGTGACATTGTGTGTGTGTGTGTGTGTGTGTGTGTTGCTGGAAACCATTTGTACGCCTGTAAGAAAAAGTTGATGGGTGTTTGTGTGTGTTTCTTCTGTATGTGTGTTTCGGGACCACGTTTGTGAATATGTTAGGTCAGTTCCAAGTGTTGATGGCTCTGCTGGAGACCCAGTGTGAGTGCTGTGTTGTGAGTGTGACAGTGTGTGTGTGTGTGTCTGTGTGTGTTTCGAAACCCCACTGTGTATGCCTTTACGAAAAAGTCGATGGGTGTTTGGTTGTGTTTCTTGCGTATGTGTGTGTCGGGACTACGTTTTTGAGTTTTAGGGCAATTCAAAGTGTTGATGGTTATGCCGGAGACCCAATGTGAGTGCTGTGTTGAGAGTGTGACAGTTTGTGTGTGTGTGTCTGTGTGTGTGTTTCAGGGAAACCATTGTGTATGACTGTAAGAAAAAGTCGATGGATGTTTGTGTGTTACTTGTATATGTGTGTGTCGGGCCACGTTTGAGAGTATGTTAGGGCATTTTCAAGTGTTGAGGGTTCTGCGGGAGACCCAGTGTGAGTGCTGTGTTGTGAGTGTCATAGTGTGTGTGTGTGTGTGTCTGTGTGTGTGTGTTTTGGGAACACCACTGTGTCTGCCTGTAAGAAAAGTCGATGGGTGTTTGTGTGTGTTTCTGTGTATGTGTGTGTCGGGACCACGTATTTGGGTATGTCAGGGCAGGTCCAAGTGTTCATGGCTCTGCTGGAGATCCAGTGTGAGTGCTGAGTTGTGAGGGTGACATTGTGTGTGTGTGTGCGTGTGTGTATGTGTTCCTTGAAACTATTTGTTTGTCTGTAAGAAAAAGTGGATGGGTGTTTGGTTGTGTTTCTTGTGTATGTGTGTGTCGGGACCACGTTTGTGTGTATATAAGGGTAGTTCCAAGTCATTCTGAGAGTTGTGTTGTGAGTGTGATAGTTTATGTGTGTGTTTATGTGTTTGTGGTAAACCATTATGCATGCCTGTAAATAAAGTCGATGGGTGTTTTTCTGTGTTTCTTGTGTATGTGTGTGTTGGGACCTCGTTTTTGAGTATGTTAGGGAATTCCAAATGCTGATGTCTATGCCAGGGACCCAGGGTGAGTGCTCTGTTGTGAGTGTGATAGTGTGTGTGTGTGTGTGTGTTTGTGTGTGTGTGTGTGTTTGCGGGAAACCATTTTGTATGCCTGTAAGAAAAAGTCGATGGGTGTTTCTGTGTGTTTCTTGTGTAGGTGTGTCTCGGGACAACGTTTTTGGGTATGTCAGGGCAGTTCCAAGTGGTGATGGCTCTGGAAGGAACAGTGTGAGTGCTGTGTTGTGAGTGTGACAGTGTGTGTGTGTGTGTTTGGGGGAACCCCACTGTGTCTGCCTGTAAGGAAATGTCGATGGGTGTTTGTGTGTGTTTCTTGTGTATCTGTGTTTCGTGAGCACGTATGTGAGTGTGTCAGGGCAGTTCCAAGTGTTCATGGCTCTGCTGGAGATCCAGTGTGAGTGGTGTGTTGTGAGGGTGACATTGTGTGTGTGTGTGCGTGTGTGTATGTGTTCCTTGAAACTATTTGTATGTCTGTAAGAAAAAGTTGATGGGTGTTTGGTTGTGTTTCTTGTGTATGTGTGTGTCGGGACCACGTTTGTGTGTATATAAGGGTAGTTCCAAGTCATTCTGAGAGTTGTGTTGTGAGTGTGATAGTTTATGTGTGTGTTTATGTGTTTGTGGTAAACCATTATGCATGCCTGTATATAAAGTCGATGGGTGTTTTTCTGTGTTTCTTGTGTATGTGTGTGTTGGGACCTCGTTTTTGAGTATCTTAGGGAATTCCAAATGTTGATGTCTATGCCGGGGACCCAGTGTGAGTGCAGTGTTGTGAGTGTGATTGTGTGTGTGTGTGTGTGTGTCTTTGAAGGAAACCATTTTGTATGCCTGTGAGAAAAAGTCGATGGGTGTTTCTGTGTGTTTCTTGTGTATGTGTGTCTCGGGACAACGTTTTTCGGTATGTCAGGGCAGTTCCAAGTGGTGATGGCTCTGCAAGGAACAGTGTGAGTGCTGAGTTGTGAGTGTGACAGTGTGTGTGTGTGTGTTTGGGGGAACCCCACTGTGTCTGCCTGTAAGGAAATGTCGATGGGTGTTTGTGTGTGTTTCTTGTGTATCTGTGTTTCGTGAGCACGTATGTGAGTGTGTCAGGGCAGTTCCAAGTGTTCATGGCTCTGCTGGAGATCCAGTGTGAGTGCTGTGTTGTGAGGGTGACATTGTGTGTGTGTGTGTGTGTGTGTGTGTTGCTGGAAACCATTTGTATGCCTGTAAGAAAAAGTTGATGGGTGTTTGTGTGTGTTTCTTCTGTATGTGTGTTTCGGGACCACGTTTGTGAATATGTTAGGTCAGTTCCAAGTGTTGATGGCTCTGCTGGAGACCCACTGTGAGTGCTGTGTTGTGTGACAGTGTGTGTGTGTGTGTCTGTGTGTGTTTCGAAACCCCACTGTGTATGCCTTTACGAAAAAGTCGATGGGTGTTTGGTTGTGTTTCTTGCGTATGTGTGTGTCGCGACTACGTTTTTGAGTTTTAGGGCAATTCGAAGTGTTGATGGTTATGCCAGAGACCCAATGTGAGTGCTGTGTTGAGAGTGTGACAGTTTGTGTGTGTGTGTCTGTGTGTGTGTTTCAGGGAAACCATTGTGTATGACTGTAAGAAAAAGTCGATGGATGTTTGTGTGTTACTTGTATATGTGTGTGTCGGGCCACGTTTGAGAGTATGTTAGGGCAGTTTCAAGTGTTGAGGGTTCTGCGGGAGACCCAGTGTGAGTGCTGTGTTGTGAGTGTCATAGTGTGTGTGTGTGTGTGTCTGTGTGTGTGTGTTTTGGGAACACCACTGTGTCTGCCTGTAAGAAAAGTCGATGGGTGTTTGTGTGTGTTTCTGTGTATGTGTGTGTCGGGACCACGTATTTGGGTATGTCAGGGCAGGTCCAAGTGTTCATGGCTCTGCTGGAGATCCAGTGTGAGTGCTGAGTTGTGAGGGTGACATTGTGTGTGTGTGTGCGTGTGTGTATGTGTTCCTTGAAACTATTTGTTTGTCTGTAAGAAAAAGTGGATGGGTGTTTGGTTGTGTTTCTTGTGTATGTGTGTGTCGGGACCACGTTTGTGTGTATATAAGGGTAGTTCCAAGTCATTCTGAGAGTTGTGTTGTGAGTGTGATAGTTTATGTGTGTGTTTATGTGTTTGTGGTAAACCATTATGCATGCCTGTAAATAAAGTCGATGGGTGTTTTTCTGTGTTTCTTGTGTATGTGTGTGTTGGGACCTCGTTTTTGAGTATGTTAGGGAATTCCAAATGCTGATGTCTATGCCAGGGACCCAGTGTGAGTGCTCTGTTGTGAGTGTGATAGTGTGTGTGTGTGTGTGTGTGTGTGTGTTTGCGGGAAACCATTTTGTATGCCTGTAAGAAAAAGTCGATGGGTGTTTCTGTGTGTTTCTTGTGTATGTGTGTCTCGGGACAAAGTTTTTGTGTATGTCAGGGCAGTTCCAAGTGGTGATACCCTGCAAAGAACAGTGTGAGTGCTGTGTTGTGAGTGTGACAGTGTGTGTGTGTGTGTGTGTGTGTTTGGGGGAACCCCACTGTGTCTGCCTGTAAGAAAATGTCAATGGGTGTTTGTGTGTGTTTCTTGTGTATGTGTGGGACCACGTATGTGAGTGTGTCAGGGCAGTTCCAAGTGTTCATGGCTCTGCTGGAGATCCAGTGTGAGTGCTGTGTTGTGAGGGTGACATTGTGTGTGTGTGTGTGTGTGTGTTGCTGGAACCATTTGTATGCCTGTAAGAAAATGTCGATGGGTATTTGTGTGTGTTTCTGTGTATGTGTGTGTCGGGACCACGTATTTGGGTATGTCAGGGCAGGTCCAAGTGTTCATGGCTCTGCTGGAGATCCAGTGTGAGTGCTGTGTTGTGAGGGTGACATTGTGTGTGTGTTCGTGTGTGTATGTGTTCCTTGAAACTATTTGTATGTCTGTAAGAAAAATTCGATGGCTGTTTGGTTGTGTTTCTTGTGTATGTGTGTGTCGGGACCACATTTGTGTGTATATAAGGGTAGATCCAAGTCATTCTGAGAGTTGTGTTGTGAGTGTGATAGTTTATGTGTGTGTTTATGTGTTTGTGGTAAACCATTATGCATGCCTGTAAATAAAGTCGATGGGTGTTTTTGTGTGTTTCTTGTGTATGTGTGTGTTGGGACCTCGTTTTTGAGTATGTTAGGGAATTCCAAATGTTGATGTCTATGCCGGGGACCCAGTGTGAGTGCTCTGTTGTGAGTGTGATAGTGTGTGTGTGTGTGTGTGTGTATGTGTGTTTGCGGGAAACCATTTTGTATGCTTGTAAGAAAAAGTCGATGGGTGTTTCTGTGTGTTTCTTGTGTAGGTGTGTCTCGGGACAACGTTTTTGGGTATGTCAAGGCAGTTCCAAGTGGTGATGGCTCCGGAAAGAACAGTGTGAGTGCTGTGTTGTGAGTGTGACAGTGTGTGTGTTTGTGTTTGGGGGAACCCCACTGTGTCTGCCTGTAAGGAAATGTCGATGGGTGTTTGTGTGTGTTTCCTGTGTATCTGTGTTTCGGGAGCACGTATGTGAGTGTGTCAGGGCAGTTCCAAGTGTTCATGGCTCTGCTGGAGATCCAGTGTGAGTGCTGTGTTGTGAGGGTGACATTGTGTGTGTGTGTGTGTGTGTGTGTGTGTGTGTGTTGCTGGAAACCATTTGTATGCCTGTAAGAAAAAGTCGATGGGTGTTTGTGTGTGTTTCTTCTGTATGTGTGTTTCGGGACCACGTTTGTGAATATGTTAGGTCAGTTCCAAGTGTTGATGGCTCTGCTGGAGACCCAGTGTGAGTGCTGTGTTGTGAGTGTGACAGTGTGTGTGTGTGTGTCTGTGTGTGTTTCGAAACCCCACTGTGTATGCCTTTACGAAAAAGTCGATGGGTGTTTGGTTGTGTTTCTTGCGTATGTGTGTGTCGGGACTACGTTTTTGAGTTTTAGGGCAGTTCGAAGTGTTGATTGTTATGCCGGAGACCCAATGTGAGTGCTGTGTTGAGAGTGTGACAGTTTGTGTGTGTGTGTCTGTGTGTGTGTTTCAGGGAAACCATTGTGTATGACTGTAAGAAAAAGTCGATGGATGTTTGTGTGTTACTTGTATATATGTGTGTCGGGCCACGTTTGAGAGTATATTAGGGCAGTTCCAAGTATTGAGGGTTCTGCAGGAGACCCAGTGTGAGTGCTGTGTTGTGAGTGTCATAGTGTGTGTGTGTGTGTCTGTGTGTGTGTGTTTTGGGTACACCACTGTGTCTGCCTGTAAGAAAAGTCGATGGGTGTTTGTGTGTGTTTCTGTGTATGTGTGTGTCGGGACCACTTATTTGGGTATGTCAGGGCAGGTCCAAGTGTTCATGGCTCTGCTGGAGATCCAGTGTGAGTGCTGTGTTGTGAGGGTGACATTGTGTGTGTGTGTGCGTGTGTGTATGTGTTCCTTGAAACTATTTGTATGTCTGTAAGAAATATTCGATGGGTGTTTGGTTCTGTTTCTTGTGTATGTGTGTGTCGGGACCACGTTTGTGTGTATATAAGGGTAGTTCCAAGTCATTCTGAGAGTTGTGTTGTGAGTGTGATAGTTTATGTGTGTGTTTATGTGTTTGTGGTAAACCATTATGCATGCCTGTGAATAAATTCGATGGGTGTTTTTCTGTGTTTCTTGTGTATGTGTGTGTTGGGACCTCGTTTTTGAGTATGTTAGGGAATTCCAAATGCTGATGTCTATGCCAGGGACCCAGTGTGAGTGCTCTGTTGTGAGTGTGATAGTGTGTGTGTGTGTGTGTGTGTGTGTTTGCGGGAAACCATTTTGTATGCCTGTAAGAAAAAGGCGATGGGTGTTTCTGTGTGTTTCTTGTGTATGTGTGTCTCGGGACAACGTTTTTGGGTATGTCAAGGCAGTTCCAAGTGGTGATGGCTCCGGAAAGAACAGTGTGAGTGCTGTGTTGTGAGTGTGACAGTGTGTGTGTGTGTGTGTGTGTGTTTGGGGGAACCCCACTGTGTCTGCTTGTAAGAAAATGTCAATGGGTGTTTGAGTGTGTTTCTTGTGTATGTGTGTTTGGGACCACGTATGTGAGTGTGTCAGGGCAGTTCCAAGTGTTCATGGCTCTGCTGGAGATCCAGTGTGAGTGCTGTGTTGTGAGGGTGACATTGTGTGTGTGTGTGCGTGTGTGTATGTGTTCCTTGAAACTATTTGTATGTCTGTAAGAAAAAGTCGATGGGTGTTTTTGTGTGTTTCTTGTGTATGTGTGTGTTGGGACCTCGTTTTTGAGTATGTTAGGGAATTCCAAATATTGATGTCTATGCCGGGGACCCAGTGTGAGTGCAGTGTTGTGAGTGTGATTGTGTGTGTGTGTGTGTGTGTCTTTGAAGGAAACCATTTTGTATGCCTGTAAGAAAAAGTCGATGGGTGTTTCTGTGTGTTTCTTGTGTATGTGTGTCTCCGGACAACGTTTTTGGGTATGTCAGGGCAGTTCCAAGTGGTGATGGCTCTGCAAGGAACAGTGTGAGTGCTGTGTTGTGAGTGTGACAGTGTGTGTGTGTGTGTGTTTGGGGGAACCCCACTGTGTGTGCCTGTAAGGAAATGTCGATGGGTGTTTGTGTGTGTTTCTTGTGTATCTGTGTTTCGGGAGCACGTATGTGAGTGTGTCAGGGCAGTTCCAAGTGTTCATGGCTCTGCTGGAGATCCAGTGTGAGTGCTGTGTTGTGAGGGTGACATTGTGTGTGTGTGTGTGTGTGTGTGTGTGTGTGTGTTGCTGGAAACCATTTGTATGCCTGTAAGAAAAAGTCGATGGGTGTTTGTGTGTGTTTCTGTGTATGTGTGTGTCGGGACCACGTATTTGGGTATGTCAGGGCAGGTCCAAGTGTTCATGGCTCTGCAGGAGATCCAGTGTGAATGCTGTGTTGTGAGGGTGACATAATGTGTGTGTTCGTGTGTGTATGTGTTCCTCGAAACTATTTGTATGTCTGTAAGAAAAATTCGATGGCTGTTTGGTTGTGTTTCTTGTGTATGTGTGTGTCGAGACCACGTTTGTGTGTATATAAGGGTAGTTCCAAGTCATTCTGAGAGTTGTGTTGTGGGTGTGATAGTTTATGTGTGTGTTTATGTGTTTGTGGTAAACCATTATGCATGCCTGTAAATAAAGACGATGGGTGTTTTTCTGTGTTTCTTGTGTATGTGTGTGTTGGGACCTCGTTTTTGTGTATGTTAGGTAATTCCAAATGCTGATGTCTATGCCAGGGACCCAGTGTGAGTGCTCTGTTGTGAGTGTGATAGTGTGTGTGTGTGTGTGTTTGTGTGTGTGTTTGCGGGAAACCATTTTGTATGCCTGTAAGAAAAATTCGATGGGTGTTTCTGTGTGTTTCTTGTGTATGTGTGTCTCCGGACAACGTTTTTGGGTATGTCAGGGCAGTTCCAAGTGGTGATGGCTCTGCAAGGAACAGTGTGAGTGCTGTGTTGTGAGTGTGACAGTGTGTGTGTGTGTGTGTGTTTGGGGGAACCCCACTGTGTGTGCCTGTAAGGAAATGTCGATGGGTGTTTGTGTGTGTTTCTTGTGTATCTGTATTTCGGGAGCACGTATGTGAGTGTGTCAGGGCAGTTCCAAGTGTTCATGGCTCTGCTGGAGATCCAGTGTGAGTGCTGTGTTGTGAGGGTGACATTGTGTGTGTGTGTGTGTGTGTTTTGCGGGAAACCATTTGTATGCCTGTAAGAAAAAGTCGATGGGTGATTGTGTGTGTTTCTTCTGTATGTGTGTTTCGGGACCACGTTTGTGAATATGGTAGGTCAGTTCCAAGTGTTGATGGCTCTGCTGGAGACCCAGTGTGAGTGCTGTGTTGTGAGTGTGACAGTGTGTGTGTGTGTGTCTGTGTGTGTTTCGAAACCCCACTGTGTATGCCTTTACGAAAAAGTCGATGGGTGTTTGGTTGTGTTTCTTGCGTATGTGTGTGTCGGGACTACGTTTTTGAGTTTTAGGGCAGTTCGAAGTGTTGATGGTTATGCCGGAGACCCAATGTGAGTGCTGTGTTGAGAGTGTGACAGTTTGTGTGTGTGTGTCTGTGTGTGTGTTTCAGGGAAACCATTGTGTATGACTGTAAGAAAAAGTCGATGGATGTTTGTGTGTTACTTGTATATGTGTGTGTCGGGCCACGTTTGAGAGTATATTAGGGCAGTTCCAAGTATTGAGGGTTCTGCAGGAGACACAGTGTGAGTGCTGTGTTGTGAGGGTGACATTGTGTGTGTGTGTGCGTGTGTGTATGTGTTCCTTGAAACTATTTGTATGTCTGTAAGAAAAAGTCGATGGGTGTTTGGTTGTGTTTCTTGTGTATGTGTGTGTCGGGACCACGTTTGTGTGTATATAAGGGTAGTTCCAAGTCATTCTGAGAGTTGTGTTGTGAGTGTGATAGTTTATGTGTGTGTTTATGTGTTTGTGGTAAACCATTATGCATGCCTGTAAATAAAGGCGATGGGTGTTTTTGTGTGTTTCTTGTGTATGTGTGTGTTGGGACCTCGTTTTTGAGTATGTTAGGGAATTCAAAATGTTGATGTCTATGCCGGGGACCCAGTGTGAGTGCAGTGTTGTGAGTGTGATTGTGTGTGTGTGTGTGTCTTTGAAGGAAACCATTTTGTATGCCTGTAAGAAAAAGTCGATGGGTGTTTCTGTGTGTTTCTTGTGTATGTGTGTCTCGGGACAACGTTTTTCGGTATGTCAGGGCAGTTCCAAGTGGTGATGGCTCTGCAAGGAACAGTGTGAGTGCTGTGTTGTGAGTGTGACAGTGTGTGTGTGTTTGGGGGAACCCCACTGTGTCTGCCTGTAAGGAAATGTCGATGGGTGTTTGTGTGTGTTTCTTGTGTATCTGTGTTTCGGGAGCACGTATGTGAGTGTGTCAGGGCAGTTCCAAGTGTTCATGGCTCTGCTGGAGATCCAGTGTGAGTGCTGTGTAGTGAGGGTGACATTGTGTGTGTGTGTGTGTGTGTGTGTGTGTTGCGGGAAACCATTTGTATGCCTGTAAGAAAAAGTCGATGGGTGTTTGTGTGTGTTTCTTCTGTATGTGTGTTTCGGGACCACGTTTGTGAATATGTTAGGTCAGTTCCAAGTGTTGATGGCTCTGCTGGAGACCCAGTGTGAGTGCTGTGTTGTGAGTGTGACAGTGTGTGTGTGTGTGTCTGTGTGTGTTTCGAAACCCCACTGTGTATGCCTTTACGAAAAAGTCGATGGGTGTTTGGTTGTGTTTCTTGCGTATGTGTGTGTCGGGACTACGTTTTTGAGTTTTAGGTCAGTTCGAAGTGTTGATGGTTATGCCGGAGACCCAATGTGAGTGCTGTGTTGAGAGTGTGACAGTTTGTGTGTGTGTGTCTGTGTGTGTGTTTCAGGGAAACCATTGTGTATGACTGTAAGAAAAAGTCGATGGATGTTGGTGTGTTACTTGTATATGTGTGTGTCGGGCCAAGTTTGAGAGTATGTTAGGGCAGTTTCAAGTGTTGAGGGTTCTGCGGGAGACCCAGTGTGAGTGCTGTGTTGTGAGTGTCATAGTGTGTGTGTGTGTGTCTGTGTGTGTGTGTGTTTTGGGAACACCACTGCGTCTGCCTGTAAGAAAAGTCGATGGGTGTTTGTGTGTGTTTCTGTGTATGTGTGTGTCGGGACCACGTATTTGGGTATGTCAGGGCAGGTCCAAGTGTTCATGGCTCTGCTGGAGATCCAGTGTGAGTGCTGTGTTGTGAGGGTGACATTGTGTGTGTGTGTGCGTGTGTGTATGTGTTCCGTGAAACTATTTGTATGTCTGTAAGAAAAATTCGATGGGTGTTTGGTTGTGTTTCTTGTGTATGTATGTGTCGGGACCACGTTTGTGTGTATATAAGGGTAGTTCCAAGTCATTCTGAGAGTTGTGTTGTGAGTGTGATAGTTTATGTGTGTGTTTATGTGTTTGTGGTAAACCATTATGCATGCCTGTAAATAAAGTCGATGGGTGTTTTTCTGTGTTTCTTGTGTATGTGTGTGTGGGGACCTCGTTTTTGAGTATGTTAGGGAATTCCAAAAGTTGATGTCTATGCCGGGGACCCAGTGTGAGTGCAGTGTTGTGAGTGTGATTGTGTGTGTGTGTGTGTCTTTGAAGGAAACCATTTTGTATGCCTGTAAGAAAAAGTCGATGGGTGTTTCTGTGTGTTTCTTGTGTATGTATGTCTCGGGACAACGTTTTTGGGTATGTCAGGGCAGTTCCAAGTGGTGATGTCTCTGCAAGGAACAGTGTGAGTGCTGTGTTGTGAGTGTGACAGTGTGTGTGTGTGTGTTTGGGGGAACCCCACTGTGTCTGCCTGTAAGGAAATGTCGATGGGTGTGTGTGTTTCTTGTGTATCTGTGTTTCGAGAGCACGTATGTGAGTGTGTCAGGGCAGTTCCAAGTGTTCATGGCTCTGCTGGAGATCCAGTGTGAGTGCTGTGTTGTGAGGGTGACATTGTGTGTTGTGTGTGTGTGTGTGTTGCGAGAAACCATTTGTATGCCTGTAAGAAAAAGTCGATGGGTGTTTGTGTGTGTTTCTTCTGTATGTGTGTTTCGGGACCACGTTTGTGAATATGTTAGGTCAGTTCCAAGTGATGATGGCTCTGCTGGAGACCCAGTGTGAGTGCTGTGTTGTGAGTGTGACAGTGTGTGTGTGTGTCTGTGTGTGTTTCGAAACCCCACTGTGTATGCCTTTACGAAAAAGTCGATGGGTGTTTGGTTGTGTTTCTTGCGTATGTGTGTGTCGGGACTACGTTTTTGAGTTTTAGGGCAGTTCGAAGTGTTGATGGTTATGCCGGAGACCCAATGTGAGTGCTGTGTTGAGAGTGTGACAGTTTGTGTGTGTGTGTCTGTGTGTGTGTTTCAGGGAAACCATTGTGTATGACTGTAAGAAAAAGTCGATGGATGTTTGTGTGTTACTTGTATATGTGTGTGTCGGGCCAAGTTTGAGAGTATGTTAGGGCAGTTTCAAGTGTTGAGGGTTCTGCGGGAGACCTAGTGTGAGTGCTGTGTTGTGAGTGTCATAGTGTGTGTGTGTGTGTGTGTGTGTCTGTGTGTGTGTGTTTTGGGAACACCACTGTGTCTGCCTGTAAGAAAAGTCGATGGGTGTTTGTGTGTGTTTCTGTGTATGTGTGTGTCGGGACCACGTATTTGGGTATGTCAGGGCAGGTCCAAGTGTTCATGGCTCTGCTGGAGATCCAGTGTGAGTGCTGTGTTGTGAGGGTGACATTGTGTGTGTGTGTGCGTGTGTGTATGTGTTCCTTGAAACTATTTGTATGTCTGTAAGAAAAAGTCGATGGGTGTTTGGTTGTGTTTCTTGTGTATGTGTGTGTCGGGACCACGTTTGTGTGTATATGGGTAGTTCCAAGTCATTCTGAGAGTTGGGTTGTGAGTGTGATAGTTTATGTGTGTGTTTATGTGTTTGTGGTAAACCATGATGCATGCCTGTAAATAAAGTCGGTGGGTGTTTTTCTGTGTTTCTTGTGTATGTGTGTGTTGGGACCTCGTTTTTGAGTATGTTAGGGAATTCCAAATGCTGATGTCTATGCCAGGGACCCAGTGTGAGTGCTCTGTTGTGAGTGTGATTGTGTCTGTGTGTGTGTGTTTGTGGGAAACCATTTTGTATGCCTGTAAGAAAAAGTCGATGGGTGTTTCTGTGTGTTTCTTGTGTATGTGTGTCTCGGGACAAAGTTTTTGGGAATGTCAGGGCAGTTCCAGTGGTGATGGCTCTGGAAGGAACAGTGTGAGTGCTGTGTTGTGAGTGTGACAGTGTGTGTGTGTGTGTGTGTGTGTTTGGGGGCACCCCACTGTGTCTGCCTTTAAGAAAATGTCAATGGGTGTTTGTGTGTGTTTCCTGTGTATGTGTGTTTGGGACCACGTATGTGAGTGTGTCAGGGCAGTTCCAAGTGTTCATGGCTCTGCTGGAGATCCAGTGTGAGTGCTGTGTTGTGAGGGTGACATTGTGTGTGTGTGTGCGTGTGTGTATGTGTTCCTTGAAACTATTTGTATGTCTGTAAGAAAAAGTCGATGGGTGTTTGGTTGTGTTTCTTGTGTATGTGTGTGTCGGGACCACGTTTGTGTGTATATAAGGGTAGTTCCAAGTCATTCTGAGAGTTTTGTTGTGAGTGTGATAGTTTATGTGTGTGTTTATGTGTTTGTGGTAAACCATTATGCATGCCTGTAAATAAAGTCGATGGGTGTTTTTGTGTGTTTCTTGTGTATGTGTGTGTTGGGACCTCGTTTTTGAGTATGTTAGGGAATTCCAAATGTTGATGTCTATGCCGGGGACCCAGTGTGAGTGCAGTGTTGTGAGTGTGATTGTGTGTGTGTGTGTGTCTTTGAAGGAAACCATTTTGTATGCCTGTAAGAAAAAGTCGATGGGTGTTTCTGTGTGTTTCTTGTGTATGTATGTCTCGGGACAACGTTTTTGGGTATGTCAAGGCAGTTCCAAGTGGTGATGGCTCTGCAAGGAACAGTGTGAGTGCTGTGTTGTGAGTGTGACAGTGTGTGTGTGTGTGTGTGTGTGTGTTTGGGGGAACCCCACTGTGTCTGCCTGAAGAAAATGTCAATGTGTGTTTGTGTGTGTTTCTTGTGTATGTGTGTTTGGGACCACGTATGTGAGAGTGTCAGGGCAGTTCCAAGTGTTCATGGCTCTGCTGGAGATCCAGTGTGAGTGCTGTGTTGTGAGGGTGACATTGTGTGTCTGTGTGCCTGTGTGTATGTGTTCCTTGAAACTATTTGTATGTCTGTAAGAAAAATTCGATGGGTGTTTGGTTGTGTTTCTTGTGTATGTGTGTGTCGGGAGCACGTTTGTGCGTATATAAGGGTAGTTCCAAGTCATTCTGAGAGTTGTGTTGTGAGTGTGATAGTTTATGTGTGTGTTTATGTGTTTGTGGTAAACCATTATGCATGCCTGTAAATAAAGTTGATGGGTGTTTTTCTGTGTTTCTTGTGTATGTGTGTGTTGGGACCTCGTTTTTGAGTATGTTAGGGAATTCCAAATGTTGATGTCTATACCGCGGACCCAGTGTGAGTGCAGTGTTGTGAGTGTGATGTGTGTGTGTGTGTGTCTTTGAAGGAAACCATTTTGTATGCCTGTAAGCAAAAGTCAATGGGTGTTTCTGTGTGTTTCTTGTGTATGTGTGTCTCGGGACAACGTTTTTGGGTATGTCAGGGCAGTTCCAAGTGGTGATGGCTCTGCAAGGAACAGTGTGAGTGCTGAGTTGTGAGTGTGACAGTGTGTGTGTGTGTGTGTTTGGGGGAACCCCACTGTGTCTGCCTGTAAGGAAATGTCGATGGGTGTTTGTGTGTGTTTCTTGTGTATCTGTGTTTCGGGAGCACGTATGTGAGTGTGTCAGGGTAGTTCCAAGTGTTCATGGCTCTGCTGGAGATCCAGTGTGAGTGCTGTGTTGTGAGGGTGACATTGTGTGTGTGTGTGTGTGTGTGTGTGTGTGTGTGTTGCGGGAAACCATTTGTATGCCTGTAAGAAAAAGTCGATGGGCTTTTGTGTGTGTTTCTTCTGTATGTGTGTTTCGGGACCACGTTTGTGAATATGTTAGGTCAGTTCCAAGTGTTGATGGCTCTGCTGGAGACCCAGTGTGAGTGCTGTGTTGTGAGTGTGACAGTGTGTGTGTGTTTGTCTGTGTGTGTTTCGAAACCCCCTGTGTATGCCTTTATGAAAAAGTCGATGGGTGTTTGGTTGTGTTTCTTGCGTATGTGTGTGTCGGGACTACGTTTTTGAGTTTTAGGGCAGTTCGAAGTGTTGATGGTTATGCCGGAGACCCAATGTGAGTGCTGTGTTGAGAGTGTGACAGTTTGTGTGTGTGTGTCTGTGTGTGTGTTTCAGGGAAACCATTGTGTATGACTATAAGAAAAAGTCGATGGATGTTTGAGTGTTACTTGTATATGTGTGTGTCGAACCACGTTTGAGAGTATGTTAGGGCAGTTTCAAGTGTTGAGGGTTCTGCGGGAGACCCAGTGTGAGTGCTGTGTTGTGAGTGTCATAGTGTGTGTGTGTGTGTGTCTGTGTGTGTGTGTGTTTTGGGAACACCACTGCGTCTGCCTGTAAGAAAAGTCGATGGGTGTTTGTGTGTGTTTCTGTGTATGTGTGTGTCTGGACCACGTATTTGGGTATGTCAGGGCAGGTCCAAGTGTTCATGGCTCTGCTGGACATCCAGTGTGAGTGCTGTGTTGTGAGGGTGACATTGTGTGTGTGTGTGCGTGTGTGTATGTGTTCCTTGAAACTATTTGTATGTCTGTTAGAAAAAGTCGATGGGTGTTTGGTTGTCTTTCTTGTGTATGTGTGTGTCGGGACCACGTTTGTGTGTATATAAGGGTAGTTCCAAGTCATTCTGAGAGTTGTGTTGTGAGTGTGATAGTTTATGTGTGTGTTTATGTGTTTGTGGTAAACCATTATGCATGCCTGTAAATAAAGTCGATGGGTGTTTTTCTGTGTTTCTTGTGTATGTGTGTGTTGGGACCTCGTTTTTGAGTATGTTAGGGAATTCCAAATGCTGATGTCTATGCCAGGGACCCAGGGTGAGTGCTCTGTTGTGAGTGTGATAGTGTGTGTGTGTGTGTGTGTGTGTGTTTGCGGGAAACCATTTTTTATGCCTGTAAGAAAAAGTCGATGGGTGTTTCTGTGTGTTTCTTGTGTATGTGTGTCTCGGGACAACGTTTTTGGGTATGTCAGGGCAGTTCCAAGTGGTGATGGCTCTGCAAGGAACAGTGTGAGTGCTGTGTTGTGAGTGTGACAGTGTGTGTGTGTGTGTGTGTGTGTGTTTGGGGGAACCCCACTGTGTCTGCCTGTAAGAAAATGTCAGTGGGTGTTTGTGTGTGTTTCTTGTGTATGTGTGTTTGGGACCACGTATGTGAGTGTGTCAGGGCAGTTCCAAGTGTTCATGGCTCTGCTGGAGATCCAGTGTGAGTGCTGTGTTGTGAGGGTGACATTGTGTGTGTGTGTGCGTGTGTGTATGTGTTCCTTGCAACTATTTGTATGTCTGTAAGGAAAATTCGATGGGTGTTTGGTTGTGTTTCTTGTGTATGTGTGTGTCGGGACCACATTTGTGTGTATATAAGTATAGTTCCAAGTCATTCTGAGAGTTGTGTTGTGAGTGTGATAGTTTATGTGTGTGTTTATGTGTTTGTGGTAAACCATTATGTATGCCTGTAAATAAAGTCGATGGGTGTTTTTGTGTGTTTCTTGTGTATGTGTATGTTGGGACCTCGTTTTTGAGTATGTTAGGGAATTCCAAATGCTGATGTCTATGCCGGGGACCCAGTGTGAGTGTTGTGTTGTGAGTGTGATAGTGTGGGTGTGTGTGTGTCTTTGAAGGAAACCTTTCTGTATGCATGTACAAAAAAGTCGATGGGTGTTTGTGTGTGTTTCTTGTGTATGTGTGTCTCGGGACAACGTTTTTGGGTATGTCAGGGCAGTTCCAAGTGGTGATGGCTCTGCAAGGAACAGTGTGAGTGCTGTGTTGTGAATGTGACAGTGTGTGTGTGTGTTTGGGGGAACCCGACTCTGTCTGCCTTTACGAAAAAGTCGATGGGTGTTTGGTTGTGTTTCTTGCGTATGTGTGTGTCGGGACTACGTTTTTGAATATGTTAGGGCAGTTCGAAGTGTTGATGGTTATGCCGGAGACCCAATGTGAGTGGTGTGATGTGAGTGTGACAGTTTTTGTGTGTGTGTCTGTGTGTGTGTTTCAGGGAAACCATTCTGTATGACTGTAAGAAAAAGTCGATGTATGTTTGTGTGTTACTTGTATATGTGTGTGTCGGGCCACGTTTGAGAGTATGTTAGGGCAGTTTCAAGTGTTGAGGGTTCTGCGGGAAACCCAGTGTGAGTGCTGTGTTGTGAGTGTCATAGTGTGTGTGTGTGTGTCTGTGTGTGTGTTTTGGGAACACCACTGTGTCTGCCTGTAAGAAAAGTCGATGGGTGTTTGTGTGTGTTTCTGTGTATGTGTGTGTCGGGACCACGTATTTGGGTATGTCAAGGCAAGTCCAAGTGTTCATGGCTCTGCTGGAGATCCAGTGTGAGTGCTGTGTTGTGAGGGTGACATTCTGTGTGTGTGTGCGTGTGTGTATGTGTTCCTTGAAACTATTTGTATGTCTGTAAGAAAAATTCGATGGGTGTTTGGTTGTGTTTCTTGTGTATGTCTGTGTCGGGACCACGTTTGTGTGTATATAAGGGTAGTTCCAAGTCATTCTGAGAGTTGTGTTGTGAGTGTGATAGTTTATGTGTGTGTTTATGTGTTTGTGGTAAACCATTATGCATGCCTGTAAATAAAGTCTATGGGTGTTTTTCTGTGTTTCTTGTGTATGTGTGTGTTGGGACCTCGTTTTTGAGTATGTTGGGAATTCCAAATGCTGATGTCTATGCCAGAGACCCAGTGTGAGTGCCCTGTTGTGAGTGTGATAGTGTGTGTGTGTGTGTGTGTGTGTTTGCGGGAAACCATTTTGTATGCCTGTAAGAAAAAGTCGATGGGTGTTTGTGTGTGTTTCTTGTGTATGTGTGTCTCGGGACAACGTTTTTGGGTATGTCAGGGCAGTTCCAAGTGGTGATGGCTCTGCAAGGAACAGTGTGAGTGCTGTGTTGTGAGTGTGACAGTGTGTGTGTGTGTGTTTGGGGGAACCCCACTGTGTCTGCCTGTAAGGAAATGTCGATGGTTGTTTGTGTGTGTTTCTTGTGTATCTGTGTTTCGGGAGCACGTATGTGAGTGTGTCAGGGCAGTTCCAAGTGTTCATGGCTCTGCTGGTGATCCAGTGTGAGTGCTGTGTTGTGAGGGTGACATTGTGTGTGTGTGTGTGTTTGTGTGTGTGTGTGTGTGTTGCGGGAAACCATTTGTATGCCTGTAAGAAAAAGTCGATGGGTGTTTGTGTGTGTTTCTTGTGTATGTGTGTTTCGGGACCACGTTTGTGAATATGTTAGGTCAGTTCCAAGTGTTGATGGCTCTGCTGGAGACCCAGTGTGAGTGCTGTGTTGTGAGTGTGACAGTGTGTGTGTGTGTGTGTGTGTGTTTCGAAACCCCACTGTGTATGCCTTAACGAAAAAGTCGATGGGTGTTTGGTTGTGTTTCTTGCGTATGTGTGTGTCGGGACTACGTTTTTGAGTTTTAGGGCAGTTCGAAGTGTTGATGGTTATGCCGGAGACCCAATGTGAGTGCTGTGTTGAGAGTGTGACAGTTTCTGTGTGTGTGTCTGTGTGTGTGTTTCAGGGAAACCATTGTGTATGACTGTAAGAAAAAGTCGATGGATGTTTGTGTGATACTTCTATATGTGTGTGTCGGGCCACGTTTGAGAGTATGTTAGGGCAGTTTCAAGTGTTGAGGGTTCTGCAGGAGATCCAGTGTGAGTGCTGTGTTGTGAGGGTGATATTGTGTGTGTGTGTGCGTGTGTGTATGTGTTCCTTGAAACTATTTGTATGTCTGTAAGAAAAAGTCGATGGGTGTTTGGTTGTGTTTCTTGTGTATGTGTTTGTCGGGACCACGTTTGTGTGTATATAAGGGTAGTTCCAAGTCATTCTGAGAGTTGTGTTGTGAGTGTGATAGTTTATGTGTGTGTTTATGTGTTTGTGGTAAACCATTATGTATGCCTGTAAATAAAGTCGATGGGTGTTTTTCTGTGTTTCTTGTGTATGTGTGTGTTGGGACCTCGTTTTTGAGTATGTTAGGGAATTCCAAATGCTGATGTCTATGCCAGGGACCCAGTGTGAGTGCTCTGTTGTGAGTGTGATAGTGTGTGTGTGTGTGTGTGTGTGTGTTTGCGGGAAACCATTTTGTATGCCTGTAAGAAAAAGTCGATGGGTGTTTCTGTGTGTTTCTTGTGTATGTGTGTCTCGGGACAACGTTTTTGGGTATGTAAGGGCAGTTCCAAGTGGTGATGACTCTGCAAGGAACAGTGTGAGTGCTGTGTTGTGAGTGTGACAGTGTGTGTGTGTGTGTGTGTTTGGGGGAACCCCACTGTGTCTGCATGTAAGAAAATGTCAATGGGTGTTTGTGTGTGTTTCTTGTGTATGTGTGTTTGGGACCACGTATGTGAGTGTGTCAGGGCAGTTCCAAGTGTTCATGGCTCTGCTGGAGATCCAGTGTGAGTGCTGTGTTGTGAGGGTGACATTGTGTGTGTGTGTGCGTGTGTGTATGTGTTCCTTGCACCTATTTGTATGTCTGTAAGGAATATTCGATAGGTGTTTGGCTGTGTTTCTTGTGTATGTGTGTGTTGGGACCTCGTTTTTGAGTATGTTAGGGCATTCCAAATGTTGATGTCTATGCCGGGGAACCAGTGTGAGTGCAGTGTTGTTAGTGTGATTGTGTGTGTGTGTGTGTGTCTTTGATGGAAACCATTTTGTATGCCTGTAAGAAAAAGTCGATGGGTGTTTCTGTGTGTCTTGTGTATGTGTGTCTCGGGACAACGTTTTTGGGTATGTCAGGGCAGTTCCAAGTGGTGATGGCTCTGCATGGAACAGTGTGAGTGCTGTGTTGTGAGTGTGACAGTGTGTGTGTGTGTGTTTGGGGGAACCCCACTGTGTCTGCCTGTAAGGAAATGTCGATGGGTGTTTGTGTCTGTTTCTTGTGTATCTGTGTTTCGGGAGCACGTATGTGAGTGTGTCAGGGCAGTTCCAAGTGTTCATGGCTCTGCTGGTGATCCAGTGTGAGTGCTGTGTTGTGAGGGTGACATTGTGTGTGTGTGTGTGTGTTTGTGTGTGTGTGTGTGTGTGTGTTGCGGGAAACCATTTGTATGCCTGTAAGAAAAAGTCGATGGGTGTTTGCGTGTGTTTCTTCTGTATGTGTGTTTCGGGACCACGTTTGTGAATATGTTAGGTCACTTCCAAGTGTTGATGGCTCTGCTGGAGACCCAGTGTGAGTGCTGTGTTGTGAGGGTGACATTGTGTGTGTGTGTGCGTGTGTGTATGTGTTCCTTGCAACTATTTGTATGTCTGTAAGGAAAATTCGATGGGTGTTTGGTTGTGTTTCTTGTGTATGTGTGTGTCGGGACCACATTTGTGTGTATATAAGTATAGTTCCAAGTCATTCTGAGAGTTGTGTTGTGAGTGTGATAGTTTATGTGTGTGTTTATGTGTTTGTGGTAAACCATTATGTATGCCTGTAAATAAATCGATGGGTGTTTTTCTGTGTTTCTTGTGTATGTGTATGTTGGGACCTCGTTTTTGAGTATGTTAGGGAATTTCAAATGCTGATGTCTATGTCGGGGACCCAGTGTGAGTGCTGTGTTGTGAGTGTGATAGTGTGGGTGTGTGTGTGTCTTTGAAGGAAACCATTTTGTATGCATGTACAAAAAAGTCGATGGGTGTTTCTGTGTGTTTCTTGTGTATGTGTGTCTCGGGACAACGTTTTTGGGTATGTCAGGGCAGTTCCAAGTAGTGATGGCTCTGCAAGGAACAGTGTGAGTGCTGTGTTGTGAGTGTGACAGTGTGTGTGTGTGTTTGGGGGAACCCGACTCTGTCTGCCTTTACGAAAATGTCGATGGGTGTTTGGTTGTGTTTCTTGCGTATGTGTGTGTCGGGACTACGTTTTTGAATATGTTAGGGAAGTTCGAAGTGTTGATGGTTATGCCGGAGACCCAATGTGAGTGGTGTGTTGTGAGTGTGACAGTTTTTGTGTGTGTGTCTGTGTGTGTGTTTCAGGGAAACCATTCTGTATGACTGTAAGAAAAAGTCGATGTATGTTTGTGTGTTACTTGTATATGTGTGTGTCGGGCCAAGTTTGAGAGTATGTTAGGGCAGTTTCAAGTGTTGAGGGTTCTGCGGGAAACCCACTGTGAGTGCTGTGTTGTGAGTGTCATTGTGTGTGTGTGTGTGTCTGTGTGTGTGTTTTGGGAACACCACTGTGTCTGCCTGTAAGAAAAGTCGATGGGTGTTTGTGTGTGTTTCTGTGTATGTGTGTGTAGGGACCACGTATTTGGGTATGTCAGGGCAGGTCCAAGTGTTCATGGCTCTGCTGGAGATCCAGTGTGAGTGCTGTGTTGTGAGGGTGACATTGTGTGTGTGTGTGCGTGTGTGTATGTGTTCCTTGAAACTATTTGTATGTCTGTAAGAAAAATTCGATGGGTGTTTTTGTGTGTTTCTTGTGTATGTGTGTGTTGGGACCTCGTTTTTGAGTATGTTAGGGAATTCCAAATGCTGATGTCTATGCCAGGGACCCAGTGTGAGTGCCCTGTTGTGAGTGTGATAGTGTGTGTGTGTGTGTGTGTGTGTGTGTTTGCGGGAAACCATTTTGTATGCCTGTAAGAAAAAGTGGATGGGTGTTTGTGTGTGTTTCTCGTGTATGTGTGTCTCGGGACAACGTTTTTGGGTATGTCAGGGCCGTTCCAAGTGGTGATGGCTCTGGAAGGAACAGTGTGAGTGCTGTGTTGTGAGTGTGACAGTGTGTGTGTGTGTGTGTGTGTGTGTGTGTGTTTGGGGGAACCCCACTGTGTCTGCCTGTAAGAAAATGTCAATGGGTGTTTGTGTGTGTTTCTTGTGTATGTGTGTTTGGGACCACGTATTTGAGTGTGTCAGGGCAGTTCCAAGTGTTCATGGCTCTGCTGCAGATCCAGTGTGAGTGCTGTGTTGTGAGGGTGACATTGTGTGTGTGTGTGCCTGTGTGTATGTGTTCCTTGAAACTATTTGTGTGTCTGTAAGAAAAAGTCGATGGGTGTTTGGTTGTGTTTCTTGTGTATGTGTGTGTCGGGACCACGTTTGTGTGTATATAAGGGTAGTTCCAAGTCATTCTGAGAGTTGTGTTGTGAGTGTGATAGTTTATGTGTGTGTTTATGTGTTTGTGGTAAACCATTATGCATGCCTGTAAATAAAGTCGATGGGTGTTTTTCTGTGTTTCTTGTGTATGTGTGTGTTGGGACCTCGTTTTTGAGTATGTTAGGGAATTCCAAATGTTGATGTCTATGCCGGGGACCCAGTGTGAGTGCAGTATTGTGAGTGTGATTGTGTGTGTGTGTGTGTGTGTGTCTTTGAAGGAAACCATTTTGTATGCCTGTGAGAAAAAGTCGATGGGTGTTTCTGTGTGTTTTTTCTGTATGTGTGTCTCGGGACAACGTTTTTGGGTATGTCAGGGCAGTTCCAAGTGGTGATGGCTCTGCAAGGAACAATGTGAGTGCTGTGTTGTGAGTGTGACAGTGTGTGTGTGTGTGTGTTTGGGGGAACCCCACTGTGTCTGCCTGTAAGGAAATGTCGATGGGTGTTTGTGTGTTACTTGTATATGTGTGTGTCAGGCCACGTTTGAGAGTATGTTAGGGCAGTTTCAAGTGTTGAGGGTTCTGCGGGAGACCCAGTGTGAGTGCTGTGTTGTGAGTGTCATCGTTTGTTTGTGTGTGTGTGTGTGTGTGTGTGTGTGGTTTGGGAACACCATTGTGTCTGCTTGTAAGAAAAGTCGATGGGTGTTTGTGTGTGTTTTTGTGTATGTGTGTGTCGGGACCACGTCTGTGTGTATATAAGGGTAGTTCCAAGTCATTCTGAGAGTTGTGTTGTGAGTGTGATAGTTTATGTGTGTGTTTATGTGTTTGTGGTAAACCATTATGCATGCCTGTAAATAAAGTCGATGGGTGTTTTTCTGTGTTTCTTGTGTATGTGTGTGTTGGGACCTCGTTTTTGAGTATGTTAGGGAATTCCAAATGTTGATGTCTATGCCGGGGACCCAGTGTGAGTGCAGTGTTGTGAGTGTGATTGTGTGTGTGTGTGTTTCTTTGAAGGAAACCAATTTGTATGCCTGTAAGAAAAAGTCGATGGGTGTTTCTGTCAGTTTCTTGTGTATGTGTGTCTCGGGACAACGTTTTTCGGTATGTCAGGGCAGTTCCAAGTGCTGATGGCTCTGCAAGGAACAGTGTGAGTGCTGTGTTGTGAGTGTGACAGTGTGTGTGTGTGTTTGGGGGAACCCCACTGTGTCTGCCTGTAAGGAAATGTCGATGGGTGTTTGTGTGTGTTTCTTGTGTATCTGTGTTTCGGGAGCACGTATGTGAGTGTGTCAGGGCAGTTCCAAGTGTTCATGGCTCTGCTGGAGATCCAGTGTGAGTGCTGTGTTGTGAGGGTGACATTGTGTGTGTGTGTGTGGTTGTGTGTGTTGCTGGAAACCATTTGTATGTCTGTAGAAAAAGTCGATGGGTGTTTGTGTGTGTTTCTTCTGTATGTGTGTTTCGAGACCACGTTTGTGAATATGTTAGGTCAGTTCCAAGTGTTGATAGCTCTGCTGGAGACCCAGTGTCAGTGCTGTGTTGTGAGTGTCACAGTGTGTGTGTGTGTGTCTGTGTGTGTTTCGAAACCCCACTGTGTATGCCTTTACGAAAAAGTCGATGGGTGTTTGATTGTGTTTCTTGCGTATGTGTGTGTCGGGACTACGTTTTTGAGTTTTAGGGCAGTTCGAAGTGTTGATGGTTATGCCGGAGACCCAATGTGAGTGCTGTGTTGAGAGTGTAACAGTTTGTGTGTGTGTGTCTGTGTGTGTGTTTCAGGGAAACCATTGTGTATGACTGTAAGAAAAAGTCGATGGATGTTTGTGTGTTACTTGTATATGTGTGTGTCGGGCCACGTTTGAGAGTATGTTAGGGCAGTTTCAAGTGTTGAGGGTTCTGCAGGAGACCCAGTGTGAGTGCTGTGTTGTGAGTGTCATAGTGTGTGTGTGTGTGTCTGTGTGTGTGTGTTTTGGGAACACCACTGTGTCTGCCTGTAAGAAAAGTCGATGGGTGTTTGTGTGTGTTTCTGTGTATGTGTGTGTCGGGACCACGTATTTGGGTATGTCAGGTCAGGTCCAAGTGTTCATGGCTCTGCTGGAGATCCAGTGTGAGTGCTGTGTTGTGAGGGTGACATTGTTTGTGTGTGTGCGTGTGTGTATGTGTTCCATGAAACTATTTGTATGTCTGTAAGAAAAAGTCGATGGGTGTTTGGTTGTGTTTCTTGTGTATGTGTGTGTCGGGACCACGTTTGTGTGTATATAAGGGTAGTTCCAAGTCATTCTGAGAGTTGTGTTGTGAGTGTGATACTTTATGTGTGTGTTTATGTGTTTGTGGTAAACCATTATGAATGCCTGTAAATAAAGTCGATGGATGTTTTTGTGTGTTTCTTGTGTATGTGTGTGTTGGGACCTCGTTTTTGAGTATGTTAGGGAATTCCAAATGTTGATGTCTATGCCGGGGACCCAGTGTGAGTGCTCTGTTGTGAGTGTGAATGTGTGTGTGTGTGTGTGTGTGTGTTTGCGAGAAACCATTTTGTATGCCTGTAAGAAAAAGTCGATGGGTGTTTCTGTGTGTTTCTGTGTATGTGTGTCTCGGGACAACGTTTTTGTGTATGTCAGGGCAGTTCCTTGTGGTGATGGCTCTGGAAGGAACAGTGTGAGTGCTGTGTTGTGAGTGTGACAGTGTGTGTGTGTGTGTGTGTGTGTTGGGGGGAACCCCACTGTGTCTGCCTGTAAGAAAATGTCAATGGGTGTTTGTGTGTGTTTCTTCTGTATGTGTGTTTGGGACCACGTATGTGAGTGTGTCAGGGCAGTTCCAAGTGTTCATGGCTCTGCTGGAGATCCAGTGTGAGTGCTGTGTTGTGAGGGTGACATTGTGTGTGTGTGTGCGTGTGTGTATGTGTTCCTTGAAACTATTTGTATGTTTGTAAGAAAAAGTCGATGGGTGTTTGGTTGTGTTTCTTGTGTATGTGTGTGTCGGGACCACGTTTGTGTGTATTTGAGGGTAGTTCCAAGTCATTCTGAGAGTTGTGTTGTGAGTGTGATAGTTTATGTGTGTGTTTATGTGTTTGTGGTAAACCATTATGCATTCCTGTAAATAAAGTCGATGGGTGTTTTTGTGTGTTTCTTGTGTATGTGTGTGTTGGGACCTCGTTTTTGAGTATGTTAGGGAATTCCAAATGTTGATGTCTATGCCGGGGACCCAGTGTGAGTGCAGTGCTGTGAGTGTGATTGTGTGTGTGTGTGTGTGTGTCTTTGAAGGAAACCATTTTGCATGCCTGTAAGAAAAAGTCGATGGGTGTTTCTGTGTGTTTCTAGTGTATGTGTGTCTCGGGACAACGTTTTTGGGTATGTCAGGGCAGTTCCAAGTGGTGATGGCTCTGCAAGGAACAGTGTGAGTGCTGTGTTGTGAGTGTGACAGTGTGTGTGTGTGTGTTTGGGGGAACCCCACTGTGTCTGCCTGTAAGCTAATGTCAATGGGTGTTTGTGTGTGTTTCTTGTGTATGTGTGTTTGTGACCACGTATGTGAGTGTGTCAGGGCAGTTCCCAGTGTTCATGGCTCTGCTGGAGATCCAGTGTGAGTGCTGTGTTGTGAGGGTGACATTGTGTGTGTGTGTGTGTGTGTGTGTGTTGCGGGAAACCATTTGTATGCCTGTAAGAAAAAGTCGATGGGTGTTTGTGTGTGTTTCTGTGTATGTGTGTTTCGGGACCACGTTCGTGAATATGTTAGGTCAGTTCCAAGTGTTGATGGCTCTGCTGGAGACCCAGTGTGAGTGCTGTGTTGTGAGTGTGACAGTGTGTGTGTGTGTGTCTGTGTGTGTTTCGAAACCCCACTGTGTATGCCTTTACGAAAAAGTTGATGGGTGTTTTGTTGTGTTTCTTGCGTATGTGTGCTTCGGGACCACGTTTTTTACTATGTTAGGGCAGTTCGAAGTGTTGATGGTTATGCCGGAGACCCAATGTGAGTGATGTGTTGAGAGTGTGACAGTTTGTGTGTGTGTGTCTGTGTGTGTGTTTCAGGGAAACCATTGTGTATGACTGTAAGAAAAAGTCGATGGATGTTTGTGTGTTACTTGTATATGTGTGTGTCGGGCCACGTTTGAGAGTATGTTAGGGCAGTTTCAAGTGTTGAGGGTTCTGCGGGAGACCCAGTGTGAGTGCTGTGTTGTGAGTGTCATCGTTTGTGTGTGTGTGTGTGTGTGTGTGTGTGTGGTTTGGGAACACCATTGTGTCTGCCTGTAAGAAAAGTCGATGGGTGTTTGTGTGTGTTTTTGTGTATGTGTGTGTCGGGACCACGTCTGTGTGTATATAAGGGTAGTTCCAAGTCATTCTGAGAGTTGTGTTGTGAGTGTGATAGTTTATGTGTGTGTTTATGTGTTTGTGGTAAACCATTATGCATGCCTGTAAATAAAGTCGATGGGTGTTTTTGTGTGTTTCTTGTGTATGTGTGTGTTGGGTCCTCGTTTTTGAGTATGTTAGGGAATTCCAAATGTTGATGTCTATGCCGGGGACCCAGTGTGAGTGCAGTGTTGTGAGTGTGATTGTGTGTGTGTGTGTTTCTTTGAAGGAAACCAATTTGTATGCCTGTAAGAAAAAGTCGATGGGTGTTTCTGTCAGTTTCTTGTGTATGTGTGTCTCGGGACAACGTTTTTCGGTATGTCAGGGCAGTTCCAAGTGGTGATGGCTCTGCAAGGAACAGTGTGAGTGCTGTGTTGTGAGTGTGACAGTGTGTGTGTGTGTTTGGGGGAACCGCACTGTGTCTGCCTGTAAGGAAATGTCGATGGGTGTTTGTGTGTGTTTCTTGTGTATCTGTGTTTCGGGAGCACGTATGTGAGTGTGTCAGGGCAGTTCCAAGTGTTCATGGCTCTGCTGGAGATCCAGGGTGAGTGCTGTGTTGTGAGGGTGACATTGTGTGTGTGTGTGTGTTTGTGTGTGTTGCTGGAAACCATTTGTATGTCTGTAGAAAAAGTCGATGGGTGTTTGTGTGTGTTTCTTCTGTATGTGTGTTTCGAGACCACGTTGGTGAATATGTTAGGTCAGTTCCAAGTGTTGATAGCTCTGCTGGAGACCCAGTGTCAGTGCTGTGTTGTGAGTGTCACAGTGTGTGTGTGTGTGTCTGTGTGTGTTTCGAAACCCCACTGTGTATGCCTTTACGAAAAAGTCGATGGGTGTTTGGTTGTGTTTCTTGCGTATGTGTGTGTCGGGACTACGTTTTTGAGTTTTAGGGCAGTTCGAAGTGTTGATGGTTATGCCGGAGACCCAATGTGAGTGCTGTGTTGAGAGTGTAACAGTTTGTGTGTGTGTGTCTGTGTGTGTGTTTCAGGGAAACCATTGTGTATGACTGTAAGAAAAAGTCGATGGATGTTTGTGTGTTACTTGTATATGTGTGTGTCGGGCCAAGTTTGAGAGTATGTTAGGGCAGTTTCAAGTGTTGAGGGTTCTGCGGGAGACCCAGTGTGAGTGCTGTGTTGTGAGTGTCATAGTGTGTGTGTGTGTGTCTGTGTGTGTGTGTTTTGGGAACACCACTGTGTCTGCCTGTAAGAAAAGTCGATGGGTGTTTGTGTGTGTTGTTGTGTATGTGTGTGTCGGGACCACGTATTTGGGTATGTCAGGGCAGGTCCAAGTGTTCATGGCTCTGCTGGAGATCCAGTGTGAGTGCTGTGTTGTGAGGGTGACATTGTGTGTGTGTGTGCGTGTGTGTATGTGTTCCTTGAAACTATTTGTATGTCTGTAAGAAAAAGTCGATGGGTGTTTGGTTGTGTTTCTTGTGTATGTGTGTGTCGGGACCACGTTTGTGTGTATATAAGGGTAGTTCCAAGTCATTCTGAGAGTTGTGTTGTGAGTGTGATAGTTTATGTGTGTGTTTATGTGTTTGTGGTAAACCATTATGCATGCCTGTAAATAAAGTCGATGGGTGTTTTTCTGTGTTTCTTGTGTATGTGTGTGTTGGGACCTCGTTTTTGAGTATGTTAGGGAATTCCAAATGTTGATGTCTATGCCGGGGACCCAGTGTGAGTGCAGTATTGTGAGTGTGATTGTGTGTGTGTGTGTGTGTGTGTCTTTGAAGGAAACCATTTTGTATGCCTGTGAGAAAAAGTCGATGGGTGTTTCTGTGTGTTTTTTCTGTATGTGTGTCTCGGGACAACGTTTTTGGGTATGTCAGGGCAGTTCCAAGTGGTGATGGCTCTGCAAGGAACAATGTGAGTGCTGTGTTGTGAGTGTGACAGTGTGTGTGTGTGTGTGTTTGGGGGAACCCCACTGTGTCTGCCTGTAAGGAAATGTCGATGGGTGTTTGTGTGTTACTTGTATATGTGTGTGTCAGGCCACGTTTGAGAGTATGTTAGGGCAGTTTCAAGTGTTGAGGGTTCTGCGGGAGACCCAGTGTGAGTGCTGTGTTGTGAGTGTCATCGTTTGTTTGTGTGTGTGTGTGTGTGTGTGTGTGTGGTTTGGGAACACCATTGTGTCTGCTTGTAAGAAAAGTCGATGGGTGTTTGTGTGTGTTTTTGTGTATGTGTGTGTCGGGACCACGTCTGTGTGTATATAAGGGTAGTTCCAAGTCATTCTGAGAGTTGTGTTGTGAGTGTGATAGTTTATGTGTGTGTTTATGTGTTTGTGGTAAACCATTATGCATGCCTGTAAATAAAGTCGATGGGTGTTTTTCTGTGTTTCTTGTGTATGTGTGTGTTGGGACCTCGTTTTTGAGTATGTTAGGGAATTCCAAATGTTGATGTCTATGCCGGGGACCCAGTGTGAGTGCAGTGTTGTGAGTGTGATTGTGTGTGTGTGTGTTTCTTTGAAGGAAACCAATTTGTATGCCTGTAAGAAAAAGTCGATGGGTGTTTCTGTCAGTTTCTTGTGTATGTGTGTCTCGGGACAACGTTTTTCGGTATGTCAGGGCAGTTCCAAGTGCTGATGGCTCTGCAAGGAACAGTGTGAGTGCTGTGTTGTGAGTGTGACAGTGTGTGTGTGTGTTTGGGGGAACCCCACTGTGTCTGCCTGTAAGGAAATGTCGATGGGTGTTTGTGTGTGTTTCTTGTGTATCTGTGTTTCGGGAGCACGTATGTGAGTGTGTCAGGGCAGTTCCAAGTGTTCATGGCTCTGCTGGAGATCCAGTGTGAGTGCTGTGTTGTGAGGGTGACATTGTGTGTGTGTGTGTGGTTGTGTGTGTTGCTGGAAACCATTTGTATGTCTGTAGAAAAAGTCGATGGGTGTTTGTGTGTGTTTCTTCTGTATGTGTGTTTCGAGACCACGTTTGTGAATATGTTAGGTCAGTTCCAAGTGTTGATAGCTCTGCTGGAGACCCAGTGTCAGTGCTGTGTTGTGAGTGTCACAGTGTGTGTGTGTGTGTCTGTGTGTGTTTCGAAACCCCACTGTGTATGCCTTTACGAAAAAGTCGATGGGTGTTTGATTGTGTTTCTTGCGTATGTGTGTGTCGGGACTACGTTTTTGAGTTTTAGGGCAGTTCGAAGTGTTGATGGTTATGCCGGAGACCCAATGTGAGTGCTGTGTTGAGAGTGTAACAGTTTGTGTGTGTGTGTCTGTGTGTGTGTTTCAGGGAAACCATTGTGTATGACTGTAAGAAAAAGTCGATGGATGTTTGTGTGTTACTTGTATATGTGTGTGTCGGGCCACGTTTGAGAGTATGTTAGGGCAGTTTCAAGTGTTGAGGGTTCTGCAGGAGACCCAGTGTGAGTGCTGTGTTGTGAGTGTCATAGTGTGTGTGTGTGTGTCTGTGTGTGTGTGTTTTGGGAACACCACTGTGTCTGCCTGTAAGAAAAGTCGATGGGTGTTTGTGTGTGTTTCTGTGTATGTGTGTGTCGGGACCACGTATTTGGGTATGTCAGGTCAGGTCCAAGTGTTCATGGCTCTGCTGGAGATCCAGTGTGAGTGCTGTGTTGTGAGGGTGACATTGTTTGTGTGTGTGCGTGTGTGTATGTGTTCCATGAAACTATTTGTATGTCTGTAAGAAAAAGTCGATGGGTGTTTGGTTGTGTTTCTTGTGTATGTGTGTGTCGGGACCACGTTTGTGTGTATATAAGGGTAGTTCCAAGTCATTCTGAGAGTTGTGTTGTGAGTGTGATACTTTATGTGTGTGTTTATGTGTTTGTGGTAAACCATTATGAATGCCTGTAAATAAAGTCGATGGATGTTTTTGTGTGTTTCTTGTGTATGTGTGTGTTGGGACCTCGTTTTTGAGTATGTTAGGGAATTCCAAATGTTGATGTCTATGCCGGGGACCCAGTGTGAGTGCTCTGTTGTGAGTGTGAATGTGTGTGTGTGTGTGTGTGTGTGTTTGCGAGAAACCATTTTGTATGCCTGTAAGAAAAAGTCGATGGGTGTTTCTGTGTGTTTCTGTGTATGTGTGTCTCGGGACAACGTTTTTGTGTATGTCAGGGCAGTTCCTTGTGGTGATGGCTCTGGAAGGAACAGTGTGAGTGCTGTGTTGTGAGTGTGACAGTGTGTGTGTGTGTGTGTGTGTGTTGGGGGGAACCCCACTGTGTCTGCCTGTAAGAAAATGTCAATGGGTGTTTGTGTGTGTTTCTTCTGTATGTGTGTTTGGGACCACGTATGTGAGTGTGTCAGGGCAGTTCCAAGTGTTCATGGCTCTGCTGGAGATCCAGTGTGAGTGCTGTGTTGTGAGGGTGACATTGTGTGTGTGTGTGCGTGTGTGTATGTGTTCCTTGAAACTATTTGTATGTTTGTAAGAAAAAGTCGATGGGTGTTTGGTTGTGTTTCTTGTGTATGTGTGTGTCGGGACCACGTTTGTGTGTATTTGAGGGTAGTTCCAAGTCATTCTGAGAGTTGTGTTGTGAGTGTGATAGTTTATGTGTGTGTTTATGTGTTTGTGGTAAACCATTATGCATTCCTGTAAATAAAGTCGATGGGTGTTTTTGTGTGTTTCTTGTGTATGTGTGTGTTGGGACCTCGTTTTTGAGTATGTTAGGGAATTCCAAATGTTGATGTCTATGCCGGGGACCCAGTGTGAGTGCAGTGCTGTGAGTGTGATTGTGTGTGTGTGTGTGTGTGTCTTTGAAGGAAACCATTTTGCATGCCTGTAAGAAAAAGTCGATGGGTGTTTCTGTGTGTTTCTAGTGTATGTGTGTCTCGGGACAACGTTTTTGGGTATGTCAGGGCAGTTCCAAGTGGTGATGGCTCTGCAAGGAACAGTGTGAGTGCTGTGTTGTGAGTGTGACAGTGTGTGTGTGTGTGTTTGGGGGAACCCCACTGTGTCTGCCTGTAAGCTAATGTCAATGGGTGTTTGTGTGTGTTTCTTGTGTATGTGTGTTTGTGACCACGTATGTGAGTGTGTCAGGGCAGTTCCCAGTGTTCATGGCTCTGCTGGAGATCCAGTGTGAGTGCTGTGTTGTGAGGGTGACATTGTGTGTGTGTGTGTGTGTGTGTGTGTGTTGCGGGAAACCATTTGTATGCCTGTAAGAAAAAGTCGATGGGTGTTTGTGTGTGTTTCTGTGTATGTGTGTTTCGGGACCACGTTCGTGAATATGTTAGGTCAGTTCCAAGTGTTGATGGCTCTGCTGGAGACCCAGTGTGAGTGCTGTGTTGTGAGTGTGACAGTGTGTGTGTGTGTGTCTGTGTGTGTTTCGAAACCCCACTGTGTATGCCTTTACGAAAAAGTTGATGGGTGTTTTGTTGTGTTTCTTGCGTATGTGTGCTTCGGGACCACGTTTTTTACTATGTTAGGGCAGTTCGAAGTGTTGATGGTTATGCCGGAGACCCAATGTGAGTGATGTGTTGAGAGTGTGACAGTTTGTGTGTGTGTGTCTGTGTGTGTGTTTCAGGGAAACCATTGTGTATGACTGTAAGAAAAAGTCGATGGATGTTTGTGTGTTACTTGTATATGTGTGTGTCGGGCCACGTTTGAGAGTATGTTAGGGCAGTTTCAAGTGTTGAGGGTTCTGCGGGAGACCCAGTGTGAGTGCTGTGTTGTGAGTGTCATCGTTTGTGTGTGTGTGTGTGTGTGTGTGTGTGTGGTTTGGGAACACCATTGTGTCTGCCTGTAAGAAAAGTCGATGGGTGTTTGTGTGTGTTTTTGTGTATGTGTGTGTCGGGACCACGTCTGTGTGTATATAAGGGTAGTTCCAAGTCATTCTGAGAGTTGTGTTGTGAGTGTGATAGTTTATGTGTGTGTTTATGTGTTTGTGGTAAACCATTATGCATGCCTGTAAATAAAGTCGATGGGTGTTTTTGTGTGTTTCTTGTGTATGTGTGTGTTGGGTCCTCGTTTTTGAGTATGTTAGGGAATTCCAAATGTTGATGTCTATGCCGGGGACCCAGTGTGAGTGCAGTGTTGTGAGTGTGATTGTGTGTGTGTGTGTTTCTTTGAAGGAAACCAATTTGTATGCCTGTAAGAAAAAGTCGATGGGTGTTTCTGTCAGTTTCTTGTGTATGTGTGTCTCGGGACAACGTTTTTCGGTATGTCAGGGCAGTTCCAAGTGGTGATGGCTCTGCAAGGAACAGTGTGAGTGCTGTGTTGTGAGTGTGACAGTGTGTGTGTGTGTTTGGGGGAACCGCACTGTGTCTGCCTGTAAGGAAATGTCGATGGGTGTTTGTGTGTGTTTCTTGTGTATCTGTGTTTCGGGAGCACGTATGTGAGTGTGTCAGGGCAGTTCCAAGTGTTCATGGCTCTGCTGGAGATCCAGGGTGAGTGCTGTGTTGTGAGGGTGACATTGTGTGTGTGTGTGTGTTTGTGTGTGTTGCTGGAAACCATTTGTATGTCTGTAGAAAAAGTCGATGGGTGTTTGTGTGTGTTTCTTCTGTATGTGTGTTTCGAGACCACGTTTGTGAATATGTTAGGTCAGTTCCAAGTGTTGATAGCTCTGCTGGAGACCCAGTGTCAGTGCTGTGTTGTGAGTGTCACAGTGTGTGTGTGTGTGTCTGTGTGTGTTTCGAAACCCCACTGTGTATGCCTTTACGAAAAAGTCGATGGGTGTTTGGTTGTGTTTCTTGCGTATGTGTGTGTCGGGACTACGTTTTTGAGTTTTAGGGCAGTTCGAAGTGTTGATGGTTATGCCGGAGACCCAATGTGAGTGCTGTGTTGAGAGTGTAACAGTTTGTGTGTGTGTGTCTGTGTGTGTGTTTCAGGGAAACCATTGTGTATGACTGTAAGAAAAAGTCGATGGATGTTTGTGTGTTACTTGTATATGTGTGTGTCGGGCCACGTTTGAGAGTATGTTAGGGCAGTTTCAAGTGTTGAGGGTTCTGCGGGAGACCCAGTGTGAGTGCTGTGTTGTGAGTGTCATAGTGTGTGTGTGTGTGTCTGTGTGTGTGTGTTTTGGGAACACCACTGTGTCTGCCTGTAAGAAAAGTCGATGGGTGTTTGTGTGTGTTGTTGTGTATGTGTGTGTCGGGACCACGTATTTGGGTATGTCAGGGCAGGTCCAAGTGTTCATGGCTCTGCTGGAGATCCAGTGTGAGTGCTGTGTTGTGAGGGTGACATTGTGTGTGTGTGTGCGTGTGTGTATGTGTTCCTTGAAACTATTTGTATGTCTGTAAGAAAAAGTCGATGGGTGTTTGGTTGTGTTTCTTGTGTATGTGTGTGTCGGGACCACGTTTGTGTGTATATAAGGGTAGTTCCAAGTCATTCTGAGAGTTGTGTTGTGAGTGTGATACTTTATGTGTGTGTTTATGTGTTTGTGGTAAACTATTATGAATGCCTGTAAATAAAGTCGATGGATGTTTTTGTGTGTTTCTTGTGTATGTGTGTGTTGGGACCTCGTTTTTGAGTATGTTAGGGAATTCCAAATGTTGATGTCTATGCCGGGGATCCAGTGTGAGTGCAGTGTTGTGAGTCTGATTGTGTGTGAGCGTGTGTGTCTTTGAAGGAAACCATTTTGTATGCCTGTAAGAAAAAGTCGATGGGTGTTTCTGTGTGTTTCTTGTGTATGTGTGTCTCGGGACAACGTTTTTCGGTATGTCAGGGCAGTTCCAAGTGGTGATGGCTCTGCAAGGAACAGTGTGAGTGCTGTGTTGTGAGTGTGACAGTGTGTGTGTGTGTGTGTTTGGGGGAACCCCACTGTGTCTGCCTGTAAGGAAATGTCGATGGGTGTTTGTGTGTGTTTCTTGTGTATCTGTGTTTCGGGAGCACGTATGTGAGTGTGTCAGGGCAGTTCTAAGTGTTCATGGCTCTGCTGGAGATCCAGTGTGAGTGCTGTGTTGTGAGGGTGACATTGTGTGTGTGTGTGTGTGTTGCGGGAAACCATTTGTATGCCTGTAAGAAAAAGTCGATGGGTGTTTGTGTGTGTTTCTTCTGTATGTGTGTTTCGGGACCACGTTTGTGAATATGTTAGGTCAGTTCCAAGTGTTGATGGCTCTGCTGGAGACCCAGTGTGAGTGCTGTGTTGTGAGTGTGACAGTGTGTGTGTGTGTGTGTCTGTGTGTGTTTCGAAACTCCACTGTGTATGCCTTTACGAACAAGTCGATGGGTGTTTGGTTGTGTTTTTTGCGTATGTGTGTGTCAGTACTACGTTTTTGAGTATGTTAGGGCAGTTCGAAGTGTTGATGGTAATGCCGGAGACCCAATGTGAGTGCTGTGTTGAGAGTGTGACAGTTTGTGTGTGTGTGTCTGTGTGTGTGTTTCAGGGAAACCATTGTGTATGACTGTCAGAAAAAGTCGATGCATGTTTGTGTGTTACTTGTATATGTGTGTGTCGGGCCACGTTTGAGAGTATGTTAGGGCAGTTTCAAGTGTTGAGGGTTCTGCGGGAGACCCAGTGTGAGTGCTGTGTTGTGAGTGTCATCGTGTGTGTGTGTGTGTCTGTGTGTGTGTGTTTTGGGAACACCACTGTGTCTGCCTGTAAGAAAAGTCGATGGGTGTTTGTGTGTGTTTCTGTGTATGTGTGTGTCGGGACCACGTCTGTGTGTATATAAGGGTAGTTCTAAGTCATTCTGAGAGTTGTGTTGTGAGTGTGATAGTTTATGTGTGTGTTTATGTGTTTGTGGTAAACCATTATGCATGCCTGTAAATAAAGTCGATGGGTGTTTTTCTGTGTTTCTTGTGTATGTGTGTGTTGGGACCTCGTTTTTGAGTATGTTAGGGAATTCCAAATGTTGATGTCTATGCCGGGGACCCAGTGTGAGTGCAGTGTTGTGAGTGTGATTGTGTGTGTGTGTGTGTGTGTCTTTGAAGGAAACCATTTTGTATGCCTGTAAGAAAAAGTCGATGGGTGTTTCTGTGTGTTTCTTGTGTATGTGTGTCTCGGGACAACGTTTTTGGGTATGTCAGGGCAGTTCCAAGTGGTGATGGCCCTGGAAGGAACAGTGTGAGTGCTGTGTTTTGAGTGTGACAGTGTGTGTGTGTGTGTTTGGGGGAACCCCACTGTGTCTGCCTGTAAGAAAATGTCAATGGGTGTTTGTGTGTGTTTCTTGTGTATGTGTGTGTGGGACCACGTATGTGAGTGTGTCAGGGCAGTTCCAAGTGTTCATGGCTCTGCTGGAGATCCAGTGTGAGTGCTGTGTTGTGAGGGTGACATTGTGTGTGTGTGTGCGTGTGTGTATGTGTTCCTTGAAACTATTTGTATGTCTGTAAGAAAAATTCGATGGGTGTTTGGTTGTGTTTCTTGTGTATGTGTGTGTCGGGACCACGTTTATGTGTATATAAGGGTAGTTCCAAGTCATTCTGAGAGTTGTGTTGTGAGTGTGATAGTTTATGTGTGTGTTTATGTGTTTGTGGTAAACCATTATGCATGCCTGTATATAAAGTCGATGGGTGTTTTTCTGTGTTTCTTGTGTATGTGTGTGTTGGGACCTCGTTTTTGAGTATGTTAGGGAATTCCAAATGTTGATGTCTATGCCGGGGACCCAGTGTGAGTGCAGTGTTGTGAGTGTGATTGTGTGTGTGTGTGTGTGTCTTTGAAGGAAACCATTTTGTATGCCTGTAAGAAAAAGTCGATGGGTGTTTCTGCGTGTTTCTTGTGTATGTGTGTCTCGGGACAACGTTTTTGGGTATGTCAGGGCAGTTCCAAGTGGTGATGGCTCTGCAAGGAACAGTGTGAGTGCTGTGTTGTGAGTGTGACAGTGTGTGTGTGTGTGTGTGTGTGTTTGGGGGAACCCCACTGTGTCTGCCTGTAAGAAAATGTCAATGGGTGTTTGTGTGTGTTTCTTGTGTATGTGTGTGTGGGACCACGTATGTGAGTGTGTCAGGGCAGTTCCAAGTGTTCATGGCTCTGCTGGAGATCCAGTGTGAGTGCTGTGTTGTGAGGGTGACATTGTGTGTGTGTGTGCGTGTGTGTATGTGTTCCTTTAAACTATTTGTATGTCTGTAAGAAAAATTCGATGGGTGTTTGGTTGTGTTTCTTGTGTATGTGTGTGTCGGGACCACGTTTATGTGTATATAAGGGTAGTTCCAAGTCATTCTGAGAGTTGTGTTGTGAGTGTGATAGTTTATGTGTGTGTTTATGTGTTTGTGGTAAACCATTATGCATGCCTGTATATAAGTCGATGGGTGTTTTTCTGTGTTTCTTGTGTATGTGTGTGTTGGGTCCTCGTTTTTGAGTATGTTAGCGAATTCCAAATGTAGATGTCTATGCCGGGGACCCAGTGTGAGTGCAGTGTTGTGAGTGTGATTGTGTGTGTGTGTGTGTGTGAGTCTTTGAAGGAAACCATTTTGTATGCCTGTGAGAAAAAGTCGATGGGTGTTTCTGTGTGTTTCTTGTGATTGTATGTCTCGGGACAACGTTTTTGGGTATGTCAGGGCAGTTCCAAGTGGTGATGGCTCTGCAAGGAACAGTGTGAGTGCTGTGTTGTGAGTGTGACAGTGTGTGTGTGTGTGTGTTTGGGGGAACCCCACTGTGTCTGCCTGTAAGGAAATGTCGTTGGGTGTTTGTGTGTGTTTCTTGTGTATCTGTGTTTCGGGAGCACGTATGTGCGTGTGTCAAGGCAGTTCCAAGTGTTCATGTCTCTGCTGGAGATCCAGTGTGAGTGCTGTGTTGTGAGGGTGACATTGTGTGTGTGTGTGTGTGTGTGTGTTGCTGGAAACCATTTGTATGCCTGTTAGAAAAAGTCGATGGGTGTTTGTGTGTGTTTCTTTTTATGTGTGTTTCGGGACCACGTTTGTGAATATGTTAGGTCAGTTCCAAGTGTTGATGGCTCTGCTGGAGACCCAGTGTGAGTGCTGTGTTGTGAGTGTGACAGTGTGTGTGTGTGTGTCTGTGTGTGTTTCGAAACCCCACTCTGTATGCCTTTACGAAAAAGTCGATGGGTGTTTGGTTGTGTTTCTTGCGTATGTGTGTGTCGGGACTACGTTTTTGAGTTTTAGGGCAGTTCGAAGTGTGTTATGCCGGAGACCCAATGTGAGTGCTGTGTTGAGAGTGTGACAGTTTGTGTGTGTGTGTCTGTGTGTGTGTTTCAGGGAAACCATTGTGTATGACTGTAAGAAAAAGTCGATGGATGTTTGTGTGTTACTTGTATATGTGTGTGTCGGGCCACGTTTGAGAGTATGTTAGGGCAGTTTCAAGTGTTGAGGGTTCTGCGGGAGACCCAGTGTGAGTGCTGTGTTCGGAGTGTCATAGTGTGTGTGTGTGTCTGTGTGTGTGTGTTTTGGGAACACCACTGTGTCTGCCTGTAAGAAAAGTCGATGGGTCTTTGTGTGTGTTTCTGTGTATGTGTGTGTCGGGACCACGTATTTGGGTATGTCAGGGCAGGTCCAAGTGTTCATGGCTCTGCTGGAGATCCAGTGTGAGTGCTGTGTTGTGAGGGTGACATTGTGTGTGTGTGTGCGTGTGTGTATGTGTTCCTTGAAACTATTTGTATGTCTGTAAGAAAAATTCGATGGGTGTTTGGTTGTGTTTCTTGTGTATGTGTGTGTCGGGACCACGTTTATGTGTATATAAGGGTAGTTCCAAGTCATTCTGAGAGTTGTCTTGTGAGTGTGATAGTTTATGTGTGTGTTTATGTGTTTGTGGTAAACCATTATGCATGCCTGTAAATAAAGTCGATGGGTGTTTTTCTGTGTTTCTTGTGTATGTGTGTGTTGGGACCTCGTTTTTGAGTATGTTAGGGAATTCCAAATGTTGATGTCTATGCCGGGGACCCAGTGTGAGTGCAGTGTTGTGAGTGTGATTGTGTGTGTGTGTATGTGAGTCTTTGAAGGAAACCATTTTGTATGCCTGTGAGAAAAAGTTGATGGTTGTTTCTGTGTGTTTCTTGTGATTGTATGTCTCGGGACAACGTTTTTGGGTATGTCAGGGCAGTTCCAAGTGGTGATGGCTCTGCAAGGAACAGTGTGAGTGCTGTGTTGAGTGTGTGACAGTGTGTGTGTGTGTGTGTTGGGGGAACCCCACTGTGTCTGCCTGTAAGAAAATGTCGTTGGGTGTTTGTGTGTGTTTCTTGTGTATCTGTGTTTCGGGAGCACGTATGTGAGTGTGTCAAGGCAGTTCCAAGTCTTCATGGCTCTGCTGGAGATCCAGTGTGAGTGCTGTGTTGTGAGGGTGACATTGTGTGTGTGTGTGTGTGTGTGTTGCTGGAAACCATTTGTATGCCTGTAAGAAAAAGTCGATGGGTGTTTGTGTGTGTTTCTTCTGTATGTGTGTTTCGGGACCACGTTTGTGAATATGTTAGGTCAGTTCCAAGTGTTGATGGCTCTGCTGGAGACGCAGTGTGAGTGCTGTGTTGTGAGTGTGACAGTGTGTGTGTGTGTGTCTGTGTGTGTTTCGAAACCCCACTGTGTATGCCTTTACGAAAAAGTCGATGGGTGTTTGGTTGTGTTTCTTGCGTATGTGTGTGTTGGGACTACGTTTTTGAGTTTTAGGGCAGTTCGAAGTGTGTTATGCCGGAGACCCAATGTGAGTGCTGTGTTGAGAGTGTGACAGTTTGTGTGTGTGTGTCTGTGTGTGTGTTTCAGGGAAACCATTGTGTATGACTGTAAGAAAAAGTCGATGGATGTTGGTGTGTTACTTGTATATGTGTGTGTCGGGCCACGTTTGAGATTATGTTAGGGCAGTTTCAAGTGTTGAGGGTTCTGCGGGAGACCCAGTGTGAGTGCTGTGTTGTGAGTGTCATCGTTTGTGTGTGTGTGTGTGTGTCTGTGTGTGTGTGTGGTTTGGGAACACCATTGTGTCTGCCTGTAAGAAAAGTCGATGGGTGTTTGTGTGTGTTTTTGTGTATGTGTGTGTCGGGACCACGTCTGTGTGTATATAAGGGTAGTTCCAAGTCATTCTGAGAGTTGTGTTGTGAGTGTGATAGTTTATGTGTGTGTTTATGTGTTTGTGGTAAACCATTATGCATGCCTGTAAATAAAGTCGATGGGTGTTTTTCTGTGTTTCTTGTGTATGTGTGTGTTGGGACCTCGTTTTTGAGTATGTTAGGGAATTCCAAATGTTGATGTCTATGCCGGGGACCCAGTGTGAGTGCAGTGTTGTGAGTGTGATTGTGTGTGTGTGTGTGTGTGTCTTTGAAGGAAACCATTTTGTATGCCTGTAAGAAAAAGTCGATGGATGTTTCTGTGTGTTTCTTGTGTATGTGTGTCTCGGGACAACGTAGTTGGGTATGTCAGGGCAGTTCCAAGTGGTGATGGCTCTGCAAGGAACAGTGTGAGTGCTGTGTGGTGAGTGTGACAGTGTGTGTGTGTGTATTTGGGGGAACCCCACTGTGTCTGCCTGTAAGAAAATGTCGTTGGGTGTTTGTGTGTGTTTCTTGTGTATCTGTGTTTCGGGAGCACGTATGTGAGTGTGTCAGGGCAGTTCCAAGTGTTCATGGCTCTGCTGCAGATCCAGTGTGAGTGCTGTGTTGTGAGGGTGACATTGTGTGTGTGTGTGTGTGTGTGTGTTGCTGGAAACCATTTGTATGCCTGTAAGAAAAAGTCGATGGGTGTTTGTGTGTGTTTCTGTGTATGTGTGTGTCGGGACCACGTATTTGGGTATGTCAGGGCAGTTCCAAGTGTTCATGGCTCTGCTGGAGATCCAGTGTGAGTGCTGTGTTGTGAGGGTGACATTGTGTGTATGTGTGCTTGTGTGTATGTGTTCCTTGAAACTATTTGTATGTCTGTAAGAAAAATTCGATGGGTGTTTGGTTGTTTTTCTTGTTTATGTGTGTGTCGGGACCACGTTTGTGTGTATATAAGGGTAGTTCCAACTCATTCTGAGAGTTGTGTTGTGAGTGTGATAGTTTATGTGTGTGTTTATGTGTTTGTGGTAAACCATTATGCATGCCTGTAAATAAAGACGATGGGTGTTTTTCTGTGTTTCTTGTGTATGTGTGTGTTGGGATCTCGTTTTTGAGTATGTTAGGGAATTCCAAATGCTGATGTCTATGCCAGGGACCCAGTTTGAGTGCTCTGTTGTGAGTGTGATAGTGTGTGTGTGTGTGTGTGTGTGTGTTTGCGGGAAACCATTTTGAATGCCTGTAAGAAAAACTCGATGGGTGTTTCTGTGTGTTTCTTGTGTATGTGTGTTTCGGGACAACGTTTTTGGGTATGTCAGGGCAGTTCCAAGTGGTGATGACTCTGCAAGGAACAGTGTGAGTGCTGTGTTGTGAGTGTGACAGTGTGTGTGTGTGTGTGTGTTTGGGGGAACCCCACTGTGTCTGCCTGTAAGAAAATGTCAATGGGTGTTTGAGTGTGTTTCTTGTGTATGTGTGTTTGGGACCACGTATGTGAGTGTGTCAGGGCAGTTCCAAGTGTTCATGGCTCTGCTGGAGATCCAGTGTGAGTGCTGTGTTGTGAGGGTGACATTGTGTGTGTGTGTGCGTGTGTGTATGTGTTCCTTGAAACTATTTGTATGTCTGTAAGAAAAAGTCGATGGGTGTTTGGTTGTGTTTCTTGTGTATGTGTGTGTCGGGACCACGTTTGTGTGTATATAAGGGTAGTTCCAAGTCATTCTGAGAGTTGTGTTGTGAGTGTGATAGTTTATGTGTGTGTTTATGTGTTTGTGGTAAACCATTATGCATGCCTGTAAATAAAGTCGATGGGTGTTTTTCTGTGTTTCTTGTGTATGTGTGTGTTGGGACCTCGTTTTTGAGTATGTTAGGGAATTCCAAATGTTGATGTCTATGCCGGGGACCCAGTGTGAGTGCAGTGTTGTGAGTGTGATTGTGTGTGTGTGTGTGTGTGTCTTTGAAGGAAACCATTTTGTATGCCTGTAAGAAAAAGTCGATGGGTGTTTCTGTGTGTTTCTTGTGTATGTGTGTCTCGGGACAACGTAGTTGGGTATGTCAGGGCAGTTCCCAGTGGTGATGGCTCTGCAAGGAACAGTGTGAGTGCTGTGTGGTGAGTGTGACAGTGTGTGTGTGTGTATTTGGGGGAACCCCACTGTGTCTGCCTGTAAGGAAATGTCGATGGGTGTTTGTGTGTGTTTCTTGTGTATCTGTGTTTCGTGAGCACGTATGTGAGTGTGTCAGGGCAGTTCCAAGTGTTCATGGCTCTGCTGGAGATCCAGTGTGAGTGCTGTGTTGTGAGGGTGACGTGTGTGTGTGTGTGTGTGTGTGTGTTTGTTGCGAGAAACCATTTGTATGCCTGTAAGAAAAAGTCGATGGGTGTTTGTGTGTGTTTCTTCTGTATGTGTGTTTCGGGACCACGTTTGTGAATATGTTAGGTCAGTTCCAAGTGTTGATGGCTCTGCTGGAGACGCAGTGTGAGTGCTGTGTTGTGAGTGTGACAGTGTGTGTGTGTGTGTCTGTGTGTGTTTCGAAACCCCACTGTGTATGCCTTTACGAAAAAGTCGATGGGTGTTTGGTTGTGTTTCTTGCGTATGTGTGTGTCGGGACTACGTTTTTGAGTTTTAGAGCAGTTCGAAGTGTTGATGGTTATGCCGGAGACCCAATGTGAGTGCCATGTTGAGAGTGTGACAGTTTGTGTGTGTGTGTCTGTGTGTGTGTGTTCCAGGGAAACCATTGTGTATGACTTTAAGAAAAAGTCGATGGATGTTTGTGTGTTACATGTATATGTGTGTGTCGGACCACATTTGAGAGTATGTTAGGGCAGTTTCAAGTGTTGAGGGTTCTGCGGGAGACCTAGTGTGAGTGCTGTGTTGTGAGTGTCATAGTGTGTGTGTGTGTGTCTGTGTGTGTGTTTTGGGAACACCACTGTGTCTGCCTGTAAGAAAAGTCGATCGGTGTTTGTGTGTGTTTCTTTGTATGTGTGTGTCGGAACCACGTATTTGGGTATGTCAGGGCAGGTCCAAAGGTTCATGGCTCTGCTGGAGATCCAGTGTGAGTGGTGTGTTGTGAGGGTGACATTGTGTGTGTGTGTGTTTGTGTGTGTTTGGGGGAACCCCACTGTGTCTGCCTGTAAGAAAATGTCAATGGGTGTTTGTGTGTGTTTCTTTTGTATGTGTGTTTGGGACCACGTATGTGAGTGTGTCAGGGCAGTTCCAAGTGTTCATGGCTCTGCTTGAGATCCATTGTGACTGCTGTGTTGTGAGGGTGACATTGTGTGTGTGTGTGCGTGTGTGTATGTGTTCCTTGAAACTATTTGTATGTCTGTAAGAAAAAGTCGATGGGTGTTTGGTTGTGTTTCTTGTGTATGTGTGTGTCGGGACCACGTTTGTGTGTATATAAGGGTAGTTCCAAGTCATTCTGAGAGTTGTGTTGTGAGTGTGATAGTTTATGTGTGTGTTTATGTGTTTGTGGTAAACCATTATGCATGCCTGTAAATAAAGTCGATGGGTGTTTTTCTGTGTTTCCTGTGTATGTGTGTGTTGGGACCTCGTTTTTGAGTATGTTAGGGAATTCCAAATGTTGATGTCTATGCCGGGGACCCAGTGTGAGTGCAGTGTTGTGAGTGCGATTGTGTGTGTGTGTGTGTGTGTCTTTGAAGGAAACCATTTTGTATGCCTGTAAGAAAAAGTCGATGGGTGTTTCTGTGTGTTTCTTGTGTATGTGTGTCTCAGGACAACGTTTTTGGGTATGTCAGGGCAGTTCCAAGTGGTGATGGCTCTGCAAGGAACAGTGTGAGTGCTGTGTTGTGAGTGTGACAGTGTGTGTGTGTATGTTTGAGGGAACCCCACTGTGTCTGCCTGTAAGGAAATGTCGATGGTTGTTTGTGTGTGTTTCTTGTGTATGTGTGTTTGGGACCACGTATGTGAGTGTGTCAGGGCAGTTCCAAGTGTTCATGGCTCTACTGGAGATCCAGTGTGAGTGCTGTGTTGTGAGGGTGACATTGTGTGTGTGTGTGTGTGTTGCTGAAAACCATTTGTATGCCTGTAAGAAAAAGTCGATGGGTGTTTGTGTGTGTTTCTGTGTATGTGTGTGTCGGACCACGTATTTGGGTATGTCAGGGCAGGTCCAAGTGTTCATGGCTCTGCTGGAGATCCAGTGTGAGTGCTGTGTTGTGAAGGTGACATTGTGTGTGTGTTCGTGTGTGTATGTGTTCCTTGAAACTATTTGTATGTCTGTAAGAAAAAGTCAATGGGTGTTTGGTTGTGTTTCTTGTGTATGTGTGTGTCGGGACTACGTTTGTGTGTATATAAGGGTAGTTCCAAGTCATTCTGAGAGTTGTGTTGTGAGTGTGATAGTTTATGTGTGTGTTTATGTGTTTGTGGTAAACCATTATGCATGCCTGTAAATAAAGACGATGGGTGTTTTTCTGTGTTTCTTGTGTATGTGTGTGTTTGGACCTCGTTTTTGAGTATGTTAGGGAATTCCAAATGCTGATGTCTATGCCAGGGACCCAGTGTGAGTGCTCTGTTGTGAGTGTGATAGTGTGTGTGTGTGTGTGTGTGTGTGTGTTTGTGGGAAACCATTTTGTATGCCTGTAAGAAAAAGTCGATGGGTGTTTCGGTGTGTTTCTTGTGTATGTGTGTCTCGGGACAACGTATTTGGGTATGTCAGGGCAGTTCCAAGTGGTGATGGCTCTGCAAGGAACAGTGTGAGTGCTGTGTTGTGAGTGTGACAGTGTGTGTGTGTGTGTGTGTGTGTTTGGGGAACCCCACTGTGTCTGCCTGTAAGAAAATGTCAATGGGTGTTTGTGTGTGTTTCTTGTGTATGTGTGTTTGGGACCACGTATGTGAGTGTGTCTGGGCAGTTCCAAGTGTTCATGGCTCTGCTGGAGATCCAGTGTGAGTGCTGTGTTGTGAGGGTGACATTGTGTGTGTGTGTGCGTGTGTGTACGTGTTCCTTGAAACTATTTGTATGTCTGTAAGAAAAATTCGATGTGTGTTTGGTTGTGTTTCTTGTGTATGTGTGTGTCGGGACCACGTTTGTGTGTATATAAGGGTAGTTCCAAGTCATTCTGAGAGTTGTGTTGAGTGTGATAGTTTATGTGTGTGTTTATGTGTTTGTGGTAAACCATTATGCATGCCTGTAAACAACGTCGATGGGTGTTTTTCTGTGTTTCTTGTGTATGTGTGTGTTGGGACCTCGTTTTTGAGTATGTTAGGGAATTCCAAATGTTGATGTCTATGCCGGGGACCCAGTGTGAGTGCAGTGTTGTGAGTGTGATTGTGTGTGTGTGTGTGTGTCTTTGAAGGAAACCATTTTGTATGCCTGTAAGAAAAAGTCGATGGGTGTTTCTGTGTGTTTCTTGTGTATGTTTGTCTCGGGACAACGTTTTTGGGTATGTCAGGGCAGTTCCAAGTGGTCATGGCTCTGCAAGGAACAGTGTGAGTGCTGTGTTGTGAGTGTGACAGTGTGTGTGTGTGTGTGTATTGCGGGAAACCATTTGTATGCCTGTAAGAAAAAGTCGATGGGTGTTTGTGTGTGTTTCTTCTGTATGTGTGTTTCGGGACCACGTTTGTGAATATGTTAGGTCAGTTCCAAGTGTTGATGGCTCTGCTGGAGACCCAGTGTGAGTGCTGTGTTTTGAGTGTGACAGTGTGTGTGTGTGTCTGTGTGTGTTTCGAAACCCCACTGTGTATGCCTTTACGAAAAAGTCGATGGGTGTTTGGTTGTGTTTCTTGCGTATGTGTGTGTCGGGACTACGTTTTTGAGTTTGAGGGCAGTTCGAAGTGTTGATGGTTATGCCGGAGACACAATGTGAGTGCTGTGTTGAGAGTGTGACAGTTTCTGTGTGTGTGTCTGTGTGTGTGTTTCAGGGAAACCCTTGTGTATGACTGTAAGAAAAAGTCGATGGATGTTTGTGTGTTACTTGTATATGTGTGTGTCGGGCCACGTTTGAGAGTATGTTAGGGCAGTTTCAAGTGTTGAGGGTTCTGCGGGAGACCCAGTGTGAGTGCTGTGTTGTGAGTGTCATAGTGTGTGTGTGTGTGTCTGTGTGTGTGTGTTTTGGGAACACCACTGTGTCTGCCTGTAAGAAAAGTCGATGGGTGTTTGTGTGTGTTTCTGTGTATGTGTGTGTCGGGACCACGTATTTGGGTATATCAGGGCAGGTCCAAGTGTTCATGGCTCTGCTGGAGATCCAGTGTGAGTGCTGTGTTGTGAGGGTGACATTGTGTGTGTGTGTGCGTGTGTGTATGTGTTCCTTGAAATTATTTGTATGTCTTTAAGAAAAATTCGATGGGTGTTTGGTTGTGTTTCTTGTGTATGTGTGTGTCGGGACCACGTTTGTGTGTATATAAGGGTAATTCCAAGTCATTCTGAGAGTTGTGTTGTGAGTGTGATAGTTTATGTGTGTGTTTATGTGTTTGTGGTAAACCATTATGCATGCCTGTAAATAAAGTCGATGGGTGTTTTTCTGTGTTTCTTGTGTATGTGTGTGTTGGGACCTCGTTTTTGAGTATGTTAGGGAATTCCAAATTTTGATGTCTATGCCGCGGACCCAGTGTGAGTGCAGTGTTGTGAATGTGATTGTGTGTGTGTGTGTGTGTGTGTCTTTGAAGGAAACCATTTTGTATGCCTGTAAGAAAAAGTCGATGGGTGTTTCTGTGTGTTTCTTGTGTATGTATGTCTCGGGACAACGTTTGTGTGTATGTCAGGGCAGTTCCAAGTGGTGATGGCTCTGCAAGGAACAGTGTGAGTGCTGTGTTGTGAGTGTGACAGTGTGTGTGTGTGTGTGTGTGTGTGTGTGTTTGGGGGAACCCCACTGTGTCTGCCTGTAAGAAAATGTCAATGGGTGTTTGTGTGTGTTTCTTGTGTATGTGTGTTTGGGAGCACGTATGTGAGTGTGTCAGGGCAGTTCCAAGTGTTCATGGCTCTGCTGGAGATCCAGTGTGAGTGCTGTGTTGTGAGGGTGACATTGTGTGTGTGTGTGTGTGTGTGTTGCTGGAAACCATTTGTATGCCTGTAACAAAAAGTCGATGGGTGTTTGTGTGTGTTTCTTCTGTATGTGTGTTTCGGGACCACGTTTGTGAATATGTTAGGTCAGTTCCAAGTGTTGATGGCTCTGCTGGAGACCCAGTATGAGTGCTGTGTTGTGAGTGTGACAGTGTGTGTGTGTTTGTCTGTGTGTGTTTCGAAACCCCACTCTGTATGCCTTTACGAAAAAGTCGATGGGTGTTTGGTTGTGTTTCTTGCGTATGTTTGTGTCGGGACTACGTTTTTGAGTTTGAGGGCAGTTCGAAGTGTTCATGGTTATGCCGGAGACCCAATGTGAGTGCTGTGTTGAGAGTGTGACAGTTTGTGTGTGTGTGTCTGTGTGTGTGTTTCAGGGAAACCATTGTGTATGACTGTAAGAAAAAGTCGATGGATGTTTGTGTGTTACTTGGATATGTGTGTGTCGGGCCACGTTTGAGAGTATGTTAGGGCAGTTTCAAGTGTTGAGGGTTCTGCGGGAGACCTAGTGTGAGTGCTGTGTTGTGAGTGTCATAGTGTGTGTGTGTGTGTCTGTGTGTGTGTGATTTGGGAACACCACTGTGTCTGCCTGTAAGAAAAGTCGATGGGTGTTTGTGTGTGTTTCTGTGTATGTGTGTGTCGGGACCACGTATTTGGGTATGTCAGGGCAGGTCCAAGTGTTCATGGCTCTGCTGGAGATCCAGTGTGAGTGCTGTGTTGTGAGGGTGACATTGTGTGTGTGTGTGCGTGTGTGTATGTGTTCCTTGAAACTATTTTTTTGTCTGTAAGAAAAAGTCGATGGGTGTTTGGTTGTGTTTCTTGTGTATGTGTGTGTCGGGACCACGTTTGTGTGTATATAAGGGTAGTTCCAAGTCATTCTGAGAGTTGTGTTGTGAGTGTGATAGTTTATGTGTGTGTTTATGTGTTTGTGGTAAACCATTATGCATGCTTGTAAATAAAGTCCATGGATGTTTTTCTGTGTTTCTTGTGTATGTGTGTGTTGGGACCTCGTTTTTGAGTATGTTGGGGAATTCCAAATGCTGATGTCTATGCCAGGGACCCAGTGTGAGTGCTCTGTTGTGAGTGTGATAGTGTGTGTGTGTGTGTGTGTGTGTGTTTGCGGGAAACCATTTTGTATGCCTGTAAGAAAAAGTCGATGGGTGTTTCTGTGTGTTTCTTGTGTATGTGTGTCTCGGACAACGTTTTTGGGTATGTCAAGGCAGTTCCAAGTGGTGATGGCTCCGGAAAGAACAGTGTGAGTGCTGTGTTGTAAGTGTGACAGTGTGTGTGTGTGTGTGTGTGTGTTTGGGGGAACCCCACTGTATCTGCCTGTAAGAAAATGTCAATGGGTGTTTGTGTGTGTTTCTTGTGTATGTGTGTTTGGGACCACGTATGTGAGTGTGTCAGGGCAGTTCCAAGTGTTCATGGCTCTGCTGGAGATCCAGTGGGAATGCTGTGTTGTGAGGGTGACATTGTGTGTGTGTGTGCGTGTGTGTATGTGTTCCTTGAAACTATTTGTATGTCTGTAAGAAAAATTCGATGTGTGTTTGGTTGTGTTTCTTGTGTATGTGTGTGTCGGGACCACGTTTGTGTGTATATAAGGGTAGTTCCAAGTCATTCTGAGAGTTGTGTTGTGAGTGTGATGGTTTATGTGTGTGTTTATGTGTTTGTGGTAAACCATTATGCATGCCTGTAAATAAAGTCGATGGGTGTTTTTCTGTGTTTCTTGTGTATGTGTGTGTTGGGACCTCGTTTTTGAGTATGTTAGGGAATTCCAAATGTTGATGTCTATGCCGGGGACCCAGTGTGAGTGCAGTGTTGTGAGTGTGATTGTGTGTGTGTGTGTGTCTTTGAAGGAAACCATTTTGTATGCCTGTAAGAAAAATCGATGGGTGTTTCTGTGTGTTTCTTGTGTATGTGTGTCTCGGGACAACGTTTTTGGGTATGTCAGGGCAGTTCCAAGTGGTGATGGCTCTGCAAGGAACAGTGTGAGTGCTGTGTTGTGAGTGTGACAGTGTGTGTGTGTGTGTGTTTGGGGGAACCCCACTGTGTCTGCCTGTAAGGAAATGTCGATGGGTGTTTCTGTGTGTTTCTTGTGTATCTGTGTTTCGGGAGCACGTATGTGAGTGTGTCAGTGGAGTTCCAAGTGTTCATGGCTCTAGTGGAGATCCAGTGTGAGTGCTGTGTTGTGAGGGTGACATTGTGTGTGTGTGTGTGTGTGTGTTGCGTTAAACCATTTGTATGCCTGTAATAAAAAGTCGATGGGTGTTTGTGTGTGTTTCTGTGTATGTGTGTGTCGGGAACACGTATTTGGGTATGTCAGGGCAGGTCCAAGTGTTCATGGCTCTGCTGGAGATCCAGTGTGAGTGCTGTGTTGTGAAGGTGACATTGTGTGTGTGTTCGTGTGAGTTTTTGTTCCTTGAAACTATTTGTATGTCTGTAAGAAAAATTCGATGGGTGTTTGGTTGTGTCTCTTGTGTATGTGTGTGTCGGGACCACGTTTGTGTGTATATAAGGGTAGTTCCAAGTCATTCTGAGAGTTGTGTTCTGAATGTGATAGTTTATGTGTGTGTTTATGTGTTTGTGGTAAACCATTATGCATGCCTGTAAATAAAGACGATGGGTGTTTTTCTGTGTTTCTTGTGTATGTGTGTGTTGGGACCTCGTTTTTGAGTATGTTAGGGAATTCCAAATGCTGATGTCTATGCCAGGGACCCAGTGTGAGTGCTCTGTTGTGAGTGTGATAGTGTGTGTGTGTCTGTGTGTGTGTGTTTGCGGGAAACCATTTTGTATGCCTGTAAGAAAAAGTCGATGGGTGTTTCTGTGTGTTTCTTGTGTATGTGTGTCTCGGGACAACGTTTTTGGGTATGTCAGGGCAGTTCCAAGTGTTCATGGCTCTGCTGGAGATCCAGTGTGAGTGCTGTGTTGTGAGGGTGACATTGTGTGTGTGTGTGTGTGTGTGTTGCTGGAAACCATTTGTATGCCTGTAAGAAAAAGTCGATGGGTGTTTCTGTGTGTTTCTGTGTATGTGTGTGTCGGGACCACGTATTTGGGTATGTCAGGGCAGGTCCAAGTGTTCATGGCTCTGCTGGAGATCCAGTGTGAGTGCTGTGTTGTGAGGGTGACATTGTGTGTGTGTGTGTGCGTGTGTGTATGTGTTCCTTGAAACTATTTGTATGTCTGTAAGGAAAATTCGATGGGTGTTTGGTTGTGTTTCTTGTGTATGTGTGTGTCGGGACCACGTTTGTGTGTATATAAGGGTAGTTCCAAGTCATTCTGAGAGTTGTGTTGTGAGTGTGATTGTTTATGTGTGTGTTTATGTGTTTGTGGTAAACCATTATGCATGCCTGTAAATAAAGTCAATGGGTGTTTTTCTGTGTTTCTTGTGTATGTGTGTGTTGGGACCTCGTTTTTGAGTATGTTAGGGAATTCCAAATGCTGATGTCTATGCCAGGGACCCAGTGTGAGTGCTCTGTTGTGAGTGTGATAGTGTGTGTGTGTGTGTGTGTGTGTGTGTTTGCGGGAAACCATTTTGTATGCCTGTAAGAAAAAGTCGATGGGTGTTTCTGTGTGTTTCTTGTGTAGGTGTGTCTCGGGACAACGTTTTTGGGTATGTCAAGGCAGTTCCAAGTGGTGATGGCTCCGGAAAGAACAGTGTGAGTGCTGTGTTGTGAGTGTGACAGTGTGTGTGTGTGTGTTTGGGGGAACCCCACTGTGTCTGCCTGTAAGGAAATGTCGATGGGTGTTTGTGTGTGTTTCTTGTGTATCTGTGTTTCGGGAGCACGTATGTGAGTGTGTCAGGGCAGTTCCAAGTGTTCATGGCTCTGCTGGAGATCCAGTGTGAGTGCTGTGTTGTGAGGGTGACATTGTGTGTGTGTGTGTGTGTGTGTGTGTGTGTTGCTGGAAACCATTTGTATGCCTGTAAGAAAAAGTCGATGGGTGTTTGTGTGTGTTTCTTCTGTATGTGTGTTTCGGGACCACGTTTGTGTATATGTTAGGTCAGTTCCAAGTGTTGATGGCTCTGCTGGAGACCCAGTGTGAGTGCTGTGTTGTGAGTGTGACAGTGTGTGTGTGTGTGTCTGTGTGTGTTTCGAAACCCCACTGTGTATGCCTTTACGAAAAAGTCGATGGGTGTTTGGTTGTGTTTCTTGCGTATGTGTGTGTCGGGACTACGTTTTTGAGTTTTAGGGCAGTTCGAAGTGTTGATGGTTATGCCGGAGACCCAATGTGAGTGCTGTGTTGAGAGTGTGGCAGTTTGTGTGTGTGTGTCTGTGTGTGTGTTTCAGGGAAACCATTGTGTATGACTGTAAGAAAAAGTCGATGGATGTTTGTGTGTTACTTGTATATGTGTGTGTCGGGCCACGTTTGAGAGTATATTAGGGCAGTTCCAAGTATTGAGGGTTCTGCAGGAGACCCAGTGTGAGTGCTGTGTTGTGAGGGTGACATTGTGTGTGTGTGTGCGTGTGTGTATGTGTTCCTTGAAACTATTTGTATGTCTGTAAGAAAAAGTCGATGGGTGTTTGGTTGTGTTTCTTGTGTATGTGTGTGTCGGGACCACGTTTGTGTGTATATAAGTGTAGTTCCAAGTCATTCTGAGAGTTGTGTTGTGAGTGTGATAGTTTATGTGTGTGTTTATGTGTTTGTGGTAAACCATTATGCCTGCCTGTAAATAAAGGCGATGGGTGTTTTTGTGTGTTTCTTGTGTATGTGTGTGTTGGGACCTCGTTTTTGAGTATGTTAGGGAATTCCAAATGTTGATGTCTATGCCGGGGACCCAGTGTGAGTGCAGTGTTGTGAGTGTGATTGTGTGTGTGTGTGTCTTTGAAGGAAACCATTTTGTATGCCTGTAAGAAAAAGTCGATGGGTGTTTCTGTGTGTTTCTTGTGTATGTGTGTCTCGGGACAACGTTTTTCGGTATGTCAGGGCAGTTCCAAGTGGTGATGGCTCTGCAAGGAACAGTGTGAGTGCTGTGTTGTGAGTGTGACAGTGTGTGTGTGTGTTGGGGGAACCCCACTGTGTCTGCCTGTAAGGAAATGTCGATGGGTGTTTGTGTGTGTTTCTTGTGTATCTGTGTTTCGGGAGCACGTATGTGAGTGTGTCAGGGCAGTTCCAAGTGTTCATGGCTCTGCTGGAGATCCAGTGTGAGTGCTGTGTAGTGAGGGTGACATTGTGTGTGTGTGTGTGTGTGTGTGTGTGTGTGTTGCGGGAAACCATTTGTATGCCTGTAAGAAAAAGTCGATGGGTGTTTGTGTGTGTTTCTTCTGTATGTGTGTTTCGGGACCACGTTTGTGAATATGTTAGGTCAGTTCCAAGTGGTGATGTCTCTGCAAGGAACAGTGTGAGTGCTGTGTTGTGAGTGTGACAGTGTGTGTGTGTGTGTGTTTGGGGGAACCCCACTGTGTCTGCCTGTAAGAAAATGTCAATGGTGTTTGTGTGTGTTTCTTGTGTATGTGTGTTTGGGACCACGTATGTGAGTGTGTCAGGGCAGTTCCAAGTGTTCATGGCTCTGCTGGAGATCCAGTGTGAGTGCTGTGTTGTGAGGGTGACATTGTGTGTGTGTGTGCGTGTGTGTATGTGTTCCTTGCAACTATTTGTATGTTTGTAAGGAAAATTCGATGGGTGTTTGGTTGTGTGTCTTGTGTATGTGTGTGTCGGGACCACATTTGTGTGTATATAAGTATAGTTCCAAGTCATTCTGAGAGTTGTGTTGTGAGTGTGATAGTTTATGTGTGTGTTTATGTGTTTGTGGTAAACCATTATGTATGCCTGTAAATAAAGTCGATGGGTGTTTTTGTGTGTTTCTTGTGTATGTGTATGTTGGGACATCGTTTTTGAGTATGTTAGGGAATTCCAAATGCTGATGTCTATGCCGGGGACCCAGTGTGAGTGCTGTGTTGTGAGTGTGATAGTGTGGGTGTGTGTGTGTCTTTGAAGGAAACCATTTTGTATGCATGTACAAAAAAGTCGATGGGTGTTTCTGTGTGTTTCTTGTGTATGTGTGTCTCGGGACAACGTTTTTGGGTATGTCAGGGCAGTTCCAAGTAGTGATGGCTCTGCAAGGAACAGTGTGAGTGCTGTGTTGTGAGTGTGACAGTGTGTGTGTGTGTTTGGGGGAACCCGACTCTGTCTGCCTTTACGAAAAAGTCGATGGGTGTTTGGTTGTGTTTCTTGCGTATGTGTGTGTCGGGACTACGTTTTTGAATATGTTAGGGCAGTTCGAAGTGTTGATGGTTATGCCGGAGACCCAATGTGAGTGGTGTGTTGTGAGTGTGACAGTTTTTGTGTGTGTGTCTGTGTGTGTGTTTCAGGGAAACCATTCTGTATGACTGTAAGAAAAAGTCGATGTATGTTTGTGTGTTACTTGTATATGTGTGTGTCGGGCCAAGTTTGAGAGTATGTTAGGGCAGTTTCAAGTGTTGAGGGTTCTGCGGGAAACCCACTGTGAGTGCTGTGTTGTGAGTGTGACAGTGTGTGTGTGTGTGTCTGTGTGTGTTTCGAAACCCCACTGTGTATGCCTTTACGAAAAAGTCGATGGGTGTTTGGTTGTGTTTCTTGCATATGTGTGTGTCGGGACTACATTTTGAGTTTTAGGGCAGTTCGAAGTGTTGATGGTTATGGCGGAGACCCAATGTGAGTGCTGTGTTGAGAGTGTGACAGTTTGTGTGTGTGTGTCTGTGTGTGTGTTTCAGGGAAACCATTGTGTATGACTGTAAGAAAAAGTCGATGGATGTTTGTGTGTTACTTGTATATGTGTGTGTCTGGCCACGTTTGAGAGTATGTTAGGGCAGTTTCAAGTGTTGAGGGTTCTGCGGGAGACCCAGTGTGAGTGCTGTGTTGTGAGTGTCATAGTGTGTGTGTGTGTGTCTGTGTGTGTGTGTTTTGGGAACACCACTGTGTCTGCCTGTAAGAAAAGTCGATGGGTGTTTGTGTGTGTTTCTGTGTATGTGTGTGTCGGGACTACGTATTTGGGTATGTCAGGGCAGGTCCAAGTGTTCATGGCTCTGCTGGAGATCCAGTGTGAGTGCTGTGTTGTGAGGGTGATACTGTGTGTGTGTGTGCGTGTGTGTATGTGTTCCTTGAAACTATTTGTATGTCTGTAAGAAAAAGTCGATGGGTGTTTGGTTGTGTTTCTTGTGTATGTATGTGTCGGGACCACGTTTGTGTGTATATAAGGGTAGTTCCAAGTCATTCTGAGAGTTGTGTTGTGAGTGTGATAGTTTATGTGTGTGTTTATGTGTTTGTGGTAAACCATTATGCATGCCTGTAAATAAAGTCGATGGGTGTTTTTCTGTGTTTCTTATGTATGTGTGTGTGGGGAACTCGTTTTTGAGTATGTTAGGGAATTCCAAATGTTGATGTCTATGCCGGGGACCCAGTGTGAGTGCAGTGTTGTGAGTGCGATTGTGTGTGTGTGTGTGTCTTTGAAGGAAACCATTTTGTATGCCTGTAAGAAAAAGTCGATGGGTGTTTCTGTGTGTTTCTTGTGTATGTATGTCTCGGGACAACGTTTTTGGGTATGTCAGGGCAGTTCCAAGTGGTGATGTCTCTGCAAGGAACAGTGTGAGTGCTGTGTTGTGAGTGTGACAGTGTGTGTGTGTGTGTTTGGGGGAACCCCACTGTGTCTGCCTGTAAGGAAATGTCGATGGGTGTGTGTGTTTCTTGTGTATCTGTGTTTCGAGAGCACGTATGTGAGTGTGTCAGGGCAGTTCCAAGTGTTCATGGCTCTGCTGGAGATCCAGTGTGAGTGCTGTGTTGTGAGGGTGACATTGTGTGTGTGTGTGTGTGTGTTGCGAGAAACCATTTGTATGCCTGTAAGAAAAAGTCGATGGGTGTTTGTGTGTGTTTCTTCTGTATGTGTGTTTCGGGACCACGTTTGTGAATATGTTAGGTCAGTTCCAAGTGATGATGGCTCTGCTGGAGACCCAGTGTGAGTGCTGTGTTGTGAGTGTGACAGTGTGTGTGTGTGTCTGTGTGTGTTTCGAAACCCCACTGTGTATGCCTTTACGAAAAAGTCGATGGGTGTTTGGTTGTGTTTCTTGCGTATGTGTGTGTCGGGACTACGTTTTTGAGTTTTAGGGCAGTTCGAAGTGTTGATGGTTATGCCGGAGACCCAATGTGAGTGCTGTGTTGAGAGTGTGACAGTTTGTGTGTGTGTGTCTGTGTGTGTGTTTCAGGGAAACCATTGTGTATGACTGTAAGAAAAAGTCGACGGATGTTTGTGTGTTACTTGTATATGTGTGTGTCGGGCCAAGTTTGAGAGTATGTTAGGGCAGTTTCAAGTGTTGAGGGTTCTGCGGGAGACCCAGTGTGAGTGCTGTGTTGTGAGTGTCATAGTGTGTGTGTGTGTGTCTGTGTGTGTGTGTTTTGGGAACACCATTGTGTCTGCCTTTAAGAAAAGTCGATGGGTGTTTGTGTTTCTGTGTATGTGTGTGTCGGGACCACGTATTTGGGTATGTCAGGGCAGGTCCAAGTGTTCATGGCTCTGCTGGAGATCCAGTGTGAGTGCTGTGTTGTGAGGGTGACATTGTGTGTGTGTGTGTGTGTGTGTATGTGTTCCTTGAAACTATTTGTATGTCTGTAAGAAAAAGTCGATGGGTGTTTGGTTGTGTTTCTTGTGTATGTGTGGTCGGGACCACGTTTGTGTGTATATAAGGGTAGTTCCAAGTCATTCTGAGAGTTGTGTTGTGAGTGTGATAGTTTATGTGTGTGTTTATGTGTTTGTGGTAAACCATTATGCATGCCTGTAAATAAAGACGATGGGTGTTTTTCTGTGTTTCTTGTGTATGTGTGTGTTGGGACCTCGTTTTTGAGTATGTTAGGGAATTCCAAATGTTGATTTCTATGCTGGGGACCCAGTGTGAGTTCAGTGTTGTGAGTGTGATTGTGTGTGTGTGTGTGTGTGTGTGTGTCTGTGTGTGTGTTGCTGGAAACCATTTGTATGCCTGTAAGAAAAAGTTGATGGGTGTTTGTGTGTGTTTCTTCTGTATGTGTGTTTCGGGACCACGTTTGTGAATATGTTAGGTTAGTTCCAAGTGTTGATGGCTCTGCTGGAGACCCAGTGTGAGTGCTGTGTTGTGAGTGTGACAGTGTGTGTGTGTGTCTGTGTGTGTTTCGAAACCCCACTGTGTATGCCTTTACGAAAAAGTCGATGGGTGTTTGGTTGTGTTTCTTGCGTATGTGTGTGTCGGGACTACGTTTTTGAGTTTTAGGGCAGTTCGAAGTGTTGATGGTTATGCCGGAGACCCAATGTGAGTGCTGTGTTGAGAGTGTGACAGTTTGTGTGTGTGTGTCTGTGTGTGTGTTTCAGGGAAACCATTGTGTATGACTGTAAGAAAAAGTCGATGGATGTTTGTGTGTTACTTGTATATGTGTGTGTCGGGCCACGTTTGAGAGTATGTTAGGGCAGTTCCAAGTGTTGAGGGTTCTGCAGGAGACCCAGTGTGAGTGCTGTGTTGTGAGTGTCATAGTGTGTGTGTGTGTGTCTGTGTGTGTGTGTTTTGGGAACACCACTGTGTCTGCCTGTAAGAAAAGTCGATGGGTGTTTGTGTGTGTTTCTGTGTATGTGTGTGTCGGGACCACGTATTTGGGTATGTCAGGGCAGGTCCAAGTGTTCATGGCTCTTCTGGAGATCCAGTGTGAGTGCTGTGTTGTGAGGGTGTCATTGTGTGTGTGTGTGCGTGTGTGTATGTGTTCCTTGAAACTATTTGTATGTCTGTAAGGAAAATTCGATGGGTGTTTGGTTGTGTTTCTTGTGTATGTGTGTGTCGGGACCACGTTTGTGTGTATATAAGGGTAGTTCCAAGTCATTCTGAGAGTTGTGTTGTGAGTGTGATAGTTTATGTGTGTGTTTATGTGTTTGTGGTAAACCATTATGCATGCCTGTAAATAAAGACGATGGGTGTTTTTCTGTGTTTCTTGTGTAAGTGTGTGTTGGGACCTCGTTTTTGAGTATGTTAGGGAATTCCAAATGCTGATGTCTATGCCAGGGACCCAGTGTGAGTGCTCTGTTGTGAGTGTGATAGTATGTGTGTGTGTGTGTGTGTGTGTGTGTTTGCGGGAAACCATTTTGTATGCCTGTAAGAAAAAGTCGATGGGTGTTTCTGTGTGTTTCTTGTGTATGTGTGTCTCCGGACAACGTTTTTGGGTATGTCAAGGCAGTTCCAAGTGGTGATGGCTCCGAAAAGAACAGTGTGAGTGCTGTGTTGTGAGTGTGAGAATGTGTGTGTGTGTGTGTGTGTGTGTGTTTGGGGGAACCCACCGTATCTGCCTGTAAGAAAATGTCAATGGGTGTTTGTGTGTGTTTCTTGTGTATGTGTGTTTGGGACCACGTATGTGAGTGTGTCAGGGCAGTTCCAAGTGTTCATGGCTCTGCTGGAGATCCAGTGGGAATGCTGTGTTGTGAGGGTGACATTGTGTGTGTGTGTGCGTGTGTGTATGTGTTCCTTGAAACTATTTGTATGTCTGTAAGAAAAATTCGATGTGTGTTTGGTTGTGTTTCTTGTGTATGTGGTGTCGGGACCACGTTTGTGTGTATATAAGGGTAGTTCCAAGTCATTCTGAGAGTTGTGTTGTGAGTGTGATAGTTTATGTGTGTGTTTATGTGTTTGTGGTAAACCATTATGCATGCCTGTAAATAAAGTCGATGGGTGTTTTTGTGTGTTTCTTGTGTATGTGTGTGTTGGGACCTCGTTTTTGAGTATGTTAGGGAATTCCAAATGTTGATTTCTATGCCGGAGACCCAGTGTGAGTGCAGTGTTGTGAGTGTGATTGTGTGTGTGTGTGTGTGTCTTTGAAGGAAACCATTTTGTATGCCTGTAAGTAAAAGTCGATATGTGTTTCTGTGTGTTTCTTGTGTATGTGTGTCTCGAGACAACGTTTTTGGGTATGTCAGGGCAGTTCCAAGTGGTGATGGCTCTGCAAGGAATAGTGCGAGTGCTGTGTTGTGAGTGTGACAGTGTGTGTGTGTGTGTTTGGGGGAACCCCACTGTGTCTGCATGTAAGGAAATGTCGATGGGTGTTTGTGTGTGTTTCTTGTGTATCTGTGTTTCGGGAACACGTATGTGAGTGTGTCAGGGCAGTTCCAAGTGTTCATGATTCTACTGGAGATCCAGTGTGAGTGCTGTGTTGTGAGGGTGACATTGTGTGTGTGTGTGTGTGTGTGTTGCTGGAAACCATTCGTATGCCTGTAACAAAAAGTCGATGGGTGTTTTTGTGTGTTTCTGTGTATGTGTGTGTCGGGAACACGTATTTGGGTATGTCAGGGCAGGTCCAAGTGTTCATGGCTCTTGTGGAAATCCAGTTTGAGTGCTGTGTTGTGAGGGTGACATTGTGTGTGTGTTCGTGTGTGTATGTGTTCCTTGAAACTATTTGTATGTCTGTAAGAAAAATTCGATGGGTGTTGGGTTGTTTTTCTTGTGTATGTGTGTGTCGGGACCACGTTTGTGTGTATATAAGGGTAGTTCCAAGTCATTCTGAGAGTTGTGTTGTGAGTGTGATAGTTTATGTGTGTGTTTATGTGTTTGTGGTAAACCATTATGCATGCCTGTAAATAAAGACGATCGGTGTTTTTGTGTGTTTCTTGTGTATGGTTGTGTTGGGACCTCGTTTTTGAGTATGTTGGGGAATTCCAAATGCTGATGTCTATACCAGGGACCCAGTGTGAGTGCTCTGTTGTGAGTGTGATAGTGTGTGTGTGTGTGTGTGTGTGTGTTTGCGGGAAACCATTTTGTATGCCTGTAAGAAAAAGTCGATGGGTGTTTCTGTGTGTTTCTTGTGTATGTGTGTCTCAGGACAACGTTTTTGGGTATGTCAGGGCAGTTCCAAGTGGTGATGGCTCTGCAAGGAACAGTGTGAGTGCTGTGTTGTGAGTGTGACAGTGTGTGTGTGTGTGTGTGTGTTTGGGGGAACCCCACTGTGTCTGCCTGTAAGAAAGTGTCAATGGGTGTTTGTGGGTGTTTCTTGTGTATGTGTGTTTCGGGACCACGTTTGTGAATATGTTAGGTCACTTCCAAGTGTTGATGGCTCTGCTGGAGACCCAGTGTGAGTGCTGTGTTGTGAGTGTGACAGTGTGTGTGTGTTTGTCTGTGTGTGTTTCGAAACCCCACTGTGTATGCCTTTACGAAAAAGTCGATGGGTGTTTGGTTGTGTTTCTTGCGTATGTGTGTGTCGGGACTACGTTTTTGAGTTTTAGGGCAGTTCGAAGTGTTGATGGTTATGCCGGAGACCCAATGTGAGTGCTGTGTTGAGAGTGTGACAGTTTGTGTGTGTGTGTCTGTGTGTGTGTTTCAGGGAAACCATTGTGTATGACTGTAAGAAAAAGTCGATGGATGTTTGTGTGTTACTTGTATATGTGTGTGTCGGGCCACGTTTGAGAGTATGTTAGGGCAGTTTCAAGTGTTGAGGGTTCTGCGGGAGACCCAGTGTGAGTGCTGTGTTGGGAGTGTCATAGTGTGTGTGTGTGTGTGTCTGTGTGTGTGTGTTTTGGGAACACCACTGTGTCTGCCTGTAAGAAAAGTCGATGTGTGTTTGTGTGTGTTTCTGTGTATGTGTGTGTCGGGACCACGTATTTGCGTATGTCAGGGCAGGTCCAAGTGTTCATGGCTCTGCTGGAGATCCAGTGTGAGTGCTGTGTTGTGAGGGTGACATTGTGTGTGTGTGTGCGTGTGTGTGTGTATGTGTTGCAGGAAACTATTTGTATGTCAGTAAGAAAAAGTGGATGGGTGTTTTGTTGTGTTTCTTGTGTATGTGTGTGTCGGGACCACGTTTGTGTGTATATAAGGGTAGTTCCAACTCATTCTGAGAGTTGTGTTGTGAGTGGGATAGTTTATGTGTGTGTTTATGTGTTTGTGGTAAACCATTATGCATGCCTGTAAATAAAGACGATGGGTGTTTTTCTGTGTTTCTTGTGTATGTGTGTGTTGGGACCTCGTTTTTGAGTATGTTAGGGAATTCCAAATGTTGATTTCTATGCTGGGGACCCAGTGTGAGTGCAGTGTTGTGAGTGTGATTGTGTGTGTGTGTGTGTGTGTGTCTTTGAAGGAAACCATTTTGTATGCCTGTAAGAAAAAGTCGATATGTGTTTCTGTGTGTTTCTTGTGTATGTGTGTCTCGGGACAACGTTTTTGGGTATGTCAGGGCAGTTCCAAATGGTGATGGCTCTGCAAGGAACAGTGTGAGTGCTGTGTTGTGAGTGTGACAGTGTGTGTGTGTGTGTTTGGGGGAACCCCACTGTGTCTGCCTGTAAGGAAATGTCGATGGGTGTTTGTGTGTTTTTCTTGTGTATCTGTGTTTCGTGAGCACGTATGTCAGTGTGTCAGGGCAGTTCCAAGTGTTCATGGCTCTACTGGAGATCCAGTGTGAGTGCTGTGTTGTGAGGGTGACATTGTGTGTGTGTGTGTGTGTGTGTGTGTGTGTTGCTGGAAACCATTTGTATGCCTGTAAGAAAAAGTTGATGGGTGTTTGTGTGTGTTTCTTCTGTATGTGTGTTTCGGGACCACGTTTGTGAATATGTTAGGTCAGTTCCAAGTGTTGATGGCTCTGCTGGAGACCCAGCGTGAGTGCTGTGTTGTGAGTCTGACAGTGTGTGTGTGTGTCTGTGTGTGTTTCGAAACCCCACTCTGTATGCCTTTACGAAAAATTCGATGGGTGTTTGGTTGTGTTTCTTGCGTATGTGTGTGTCGGGACTACGTTTTTGAGTTTTAGGGCAGTTCGAAGTGTTGATGGTTATGCCGGAGACCCAATGTGAGTGCTGTGTTGAGAGTGTGACAGTTTGTGTGTGTGTCTGTGTGTGTGTTTCAGGGAAACCATTGTGTATGACTGTAAGAAAAAGTCGATGGATGTTTGTGTGTTACTTGTATATGTGTGTGTCGGGCCACGTTTGAGAGTATGTTAGGGCAGTTCCAAGTGTTGAGGGTTCTGCAGGAGACCCAGTGTGAGTGCTGTGTTGTGAGTGTCATAGTGTGTGTGTGTGTGTCTGTGTGTGTGTGTTTTGGGAACACCACTGTGTCTGCCTGTAAGAAAAGTCGATGGGTGTTTGTGTGTGTTTCTGTGTATGTGTGTGTCGGGACCACGTATTTGGGTATGTCAGGGCAGGTCCAAGTGTTCATGGCTCTGCTGGAGATCCAGTGTGAGTGCTGTGTTGTGAGGGTGTCATTGTGTGTGTGTGTGCGTGTGTGTATGTGTTCCTTGAAACTATTTGTATGTCTGTAAGGAAAATTCGATGGGTGTTTGGTTGTGTTTCTTGTGTATGTGTGTGTCGGGACCACGTTTGTGTGTATATAAGGGTAGTTCCAAGTCATTCTGAGAGTTGTGTTGTGAGTGTGATAGTTTATGTGTGTGTTTATGTGTTTGTGGTAAACCATTATGCATGCCTGTAAATAAAGACGATGGGTGTTTTTCTGTGTTTCTTGTGTAAGTGTGTGTTGGGACCTCGTTTTTGAGTATGTTAGGGAATTCCAAATGCTGATGTCTATGCCAGGGACCCAGTGTGAGTGCTCTGTTGTGAGTGTGATAGTATGTGTGTGTGTGTGTGTGTGTGTGTGTTTGCGGGAAAGCATTTTGTATGCCTGTAAGAAAAAGTCGATGGGTGTTTCTGTGTGTTTCTTGTGTATGTGTGTCTCCGGACAACGTTTTTGGGTATGTCAAGGCAGTTCCAAGTGGTGATGGCTCCGAAAAGAACAGTGTGAGTGCTGTGTTGTGAGTGTGAGAATGTGTGTGTGTGTGTGTGTGTGTGTTTGGGGGAACCCACCGTATCTGCCTGTAAGAAAATGTCAATGGGTGTTTGTGTGTGTTTCTTGTGTATGTGTGTTTGGGACCACGTATGTGAGTGTGTCAGGGCAGTTCCAAGTGTTCATGGCTCTGCTAGAGATCCAGTGGGAATGCTGTGTTGTGAGGGTGACATTGTGTGTGTGTGTGCGTGTGTGTATGTGTTCCTTGAAACTATTTGTATGTCTGTAAGAAAAATTCGATGTGTGTTTGGTTGTGTTTCTTGTGTATGTGGTGTCGGGACCACGTTTGTGTGTATATAAGGGTAGTTCCAAGTCATTCTGAGAGTTGTGTTGTGAGTGTGATAGTTTATGTGTGTGTTTATGTGTTTGTGGTAAACCATTATGCATGCCTGTAAATAAAGTCGATGGGTGTTTTTCTGTGTTTCTTGTGTATGTGTGTGTTGGGACCTCGTTTTTGAGTATGTTAGGGAATTCCAAATGTTGATTTCTATGCCGGAGACCCAGTGTGAGTGCAGTGTTGTGAGGGTGATTGTGTGTGTGTGTGTGTGTCTTTGAAGGAAACCATTTTGTATGCCTGTAAGTAAAAGTCGATATGTGTTTCTGTGTCTTTCTTTTGTATGTGTGTCTCGAGACAACGTTTTTGGGTATGTCAGGGCAGTTCCAAGTGGTGATGGCTCTGCAAGGAATAGTGCGAGTGCTGTGTTGTGAGTGTGACAGTGTGTGTGTGTGTGTTTGGGGGAACCCCACTGTGTCTGCCTGTAAGGAAATGTCGATGGGTGTTTGTGTGTGTTTCTTGTGTATATGTGTTTCGGGAGCACGTATGTGAGTGTGTCAGGGCAGTTCCAAGTGTTCATGGCTCTGCTGGAGATCCAGTGTGAGTGCTGTGTTGTGAGGGTGACATTGTGTGTGTGTGTGTGTGTGTGTTGCTGGAAACCATTTCTATGCCTGTAACAAAAAGTCGATGGGTGTTTGTGTGTGTTTCTGTGTATGTGTGTGTCGGGAACACGTATTTGGGTATGTCAGGGCAGGTCCAAGTGTTCATGGCTCTGGTGGAAATCCAGTTTGAGTGCTGTGTTGTGAGGGTGACATTGTGTGTGTGTTCGTGTGTGTATGTGTTCCTTGAAACTATTTGTATGTCTCTAAGAAAAATTCGATGGGTGTTTGGTTGTTTTTCTTGTGTATGTGTGTGTCGGGACCACGTTTGTGTGTATATAAGGGTAGTTCCAAGTCATTCTGAGAGTTGTGTTGTGAGTGTGATAGTTCATGTGTGTGTTTATGTGTTTGTGGTAAACCATTATGCATGCCTGTAAATAAAGACGATCGGTGTTTTTGTGTGTTTCTTGTGTATGGTTGTGTTGGGACCTCGTTTTTGAGTATGTTGGGGAATTTCAAATGCTGATGTCTATACCAGGGACCCAGTGTGAGTGCTCTGTTGTGAGTGTGATAGTGTGTGTGTGTGTGTGTGTGTGTGTGTGTTTGCGGGAAACCATTTTGTATGCCTGTAAGAAAAAGTCGATGGGTGTTTCTGTGTGTTTCTTGTGTATGTGTGTCTCAGGACAACGTTTTTGGGTATGTCAGGGCAGTTCCAAGTGGTGATGGCTCTGCAAGGAACAGTGTGAGTGCTGTGTTGTGAGTGTGACAGTGTGTGTGTGTGTGTTTGGGGGAACCCCACTGTGTCTGCCTGTAAGAAAGTGTCAATGGGTGTTTGTGGGTGTTTCTTGTGTATGTGTGTTTCGGGACCACGTTTGTGAATATGTTAGGTCACTTCCAAGTGTTGATGGCTCTGCTGGAGACCCAGTGTGAGTGCTGTGTTGTGAGTGTGACAGTGTGTGTGTGTTTGTCTGTGTGTGTTTCGAAACCCCACTGTGTATGCCTTTACGAAAAAGTCGATGGGTGTTTGGTTGTGTTTCTTGCGTATGTGTGTGTCGGGACTACGTTTTTGAGTTTTAGGGCAGTTCGAAGTGTTGATGGTTATGCCGGAGACCCAATGTGAGTGCTGTGTTGAGAGTGTGACAGTTTGTGTGTGTGTGTCTGTGTGTGTGTTTCAGGGAAACCATTGTGTATGACTGTAAGAAAAAGTCGATGGATGTTTGTGTGTTACTTGTATATGTGTGTGTCGGGCCACGTTTGAGAGTATGTTAGGGCAGTTTCAAGTGTTGAGGGTTCTGCGGGAGACCCAGTGTGAGTGCTGTGTTGGGAGTGTCATAGTGTGTGTGTGTGTGTGTCTGTGTGTGTGTGTTTTGGGAACACCACTGTGTCTGCCTGTAAGAAAAGTCGATGGGTGTTTGTGTGTGTTTCTGTGTATGTGTGTGTCGGGACCACGTATTTGGGTATGTCAGGGCAGGTCCAAGTGTTCATGGCTCTGCTGGAGATCCAGTGTGAGTGCTGTGTTGTGAGGGTGACATTGTGTGTGTGTGTGCGTGTGTGTGTGTATGTGTTGCAGGAAACTATTTGTATGTCAGTAAGAAAACGTGGATGGGTGTTTTGTTGTGTTTCTTGTGTATGTGTGTGTCGGGACCACGTTTGTGTGTATATAAGGGTAGTTCCAAGTCATTCTGAGAGTTGTGTTGTGAGTGTGATTGTTTATGTGTGTTTATGTGTTTGTGGTAAACCATTATGCATGCCTGTAAATAAAGTCGATGGGTGTTTTTGTGTGTTTCTTTTGTATATTTGTGTTGGGACCTCGTTTTTGAGTATGTTAGGGAATTCCAAATGTTGATGTCTATGCCGGGGACCCAGTGTGAGTGCTGTGTTGTGAGTTGATAGTGTGTGTGTGTGTGTGTGTGTGTGTGTGTGTGTGTGTGTGTTTGCGGGAAACCATTTTATATGCCTGTAAGAAAAAGTCGATGGGTGTTTCTGTGTGTTTCTTGTGTATGTGTGTCTCGGGACAACGTTTTTCGGTATATCAGGGCAGTTCCAAGTGGTGATGGCTCTGCAAGGAACAGTGTGAGTGCTGTGTGGTGAGTGTGACAGTGTGTGTGTGTGTGTTTGGGGGAACCCAACTGTGTCTGCCTGTAAGAAAATGTTAATGGGTGTTTGAGTGCGTTTCTTGTGTATGTGTGTTTGGGACGACGTATGTGAGTGTGTCAGGGCAGTTCCAAGTGTTCATGGCTCTGCTGGAGATCCAGTGTGAGTGCTGTGTTGTGAGGGTTACATTGTGTGTGTGTGTGTGTGTGTGTGTGTGTGTGTGTTGCAGGAAACCATTTGTATGCCTGTAAGAAAAAGTCGATGGGTGTTTGTGTGTGTTTCTTCTGTATGTGTGTTTCGGGACCACGTGTGTGAATATGTTAGGTCAGTTCCAAGTGTTGATGGCTCTGCTGGAGACCCAGTGTGAGTGCTGTGTTGTGAGTGTGACAGTGTGTGTGTGTGTCTGTGTGTGTTTCGAATCCCCACTGTGTATGCCTTTATGAAAAAGTCGATGGGTGTTTGGTTGTGTTTCTTGCGTATGTGTGTGTCGGGACTACATTTTTGAGTTTTAGGGCAGTTCGAAGTGTTGATGGTTATGCCGGAGACCCAATGTGAGTGCTGTGTTGAGAGTGTGACAGTTTGTGTGTGTGTGTCTGTGTGTGTGTTTCAGGGAAACCCTTGTGTATGACTGTAAGAAAAAGTCGATGGATATTTGTCTGTTACTTGTATATGTGTGTGTCGGGTCACGTTTGAGAGTATGTTAGGGCAGTTTCAAGTGTTGAGGGTTCTGCGGGAGACCCAGTGTGAGTGCTGTGTTGCGAGTGTCATAGTGTGTGTGTGTGTGTCTGTGTGTGTGTGTTTTGGAGACACCACTGCGTCTGCCTGTAAGAAAAGTCGATGGGTGTTTGTGTGTGTTTCTGTGTATGTGTGTGTCGGGACCACGTATTTGGGTATGTCAGGGCAGGTCCAAGTGTTCATGGCTCTGCTGGAGATCCAGTGTGAGTGCTGTGTTGTGAGGGTGACATTGTGTGTGTGTGTGCGTGTGTGTATGTGTTCCTTGAAACTATTTGTATGTCTGTAAGAAAAAGTCGATGGGTGTTTGGTTGTGTTTCTTGTGTATGTGTGTGTCGGGACCACGTTTGTGTGTATATAAGGGTAGTTCCAAGTCATTCTGAGAGTTGTGTTGTGAGTGTGATAGTTTATGTGTGTGTTTATGTGTTTGTGGTAAACCATTATGCATGCCTGTAAATAAAGTCGATGGGTGTTTTTCTTTGTTTCTTGTGTATGTGTGTGTTGGGACCTCGTTTTTGAGTATGTTAGGGAATTCCAAATGCTGATGTCTATGCCAGGGACTCAGGGTGAGTGCTCTGTTGTGAGTGTGATAGTGTGTGTGTGTGTGTGTGTGTGTGTGTTTGCGGGAAACCATTTTGTGTGCCTGTAAGAAAAAGTCAATGGGTGTTTCTGTGTGTTTCTTGTGTATGTGTGTCTCGGGACAACGTTTTTGGGTATGTCAGGGCAGTTCCAAGTGGTGATGGCTCTGCAAGGAGCAGTGTGAGTGCTGTGTTGTGAGTGTGGCAGTGTGTGTGTGACAGTGTGTGTGTGTGTGTTTGGGGGAACCCCACTGTGTCTGCCTGTAAGAAAATGTCGATGGGTGTTTGTGTGTGTTTCTTGTGTATCTGTGTTTCGGGAGCACGTATGTGAGTGTGTCAGGGCAGGTCCAAGTGTTCATGGCTCTGCTGGAGATCCAGTGTGAGTGCTGTGTTGTGAGGGTGACATTGTGTGTGTGTGTGCGTGTGTGTATGTGTTCCTTGAAACTATTTGTATGTCTGTAAGAAAAAGTCGATGGGTGTTTTGTTGTGTTTCTTGTGTATGTGTGTGTCGGGACCACGTTTGTGTGTATATAAGGGTAGTTCCAAGTCATTCTGAGAGTTGTGTTGTGAGTGTGATAGTTTATGTGTGTGTTTATGTGTTTGTGGTAAACCATTATGCATGCCTGTAAATAAAGTCGATGGGTGTTTTTCTGTGTTTCTTGTGTATGTGTGTGTTGGGACCTCGTTTTTGAGTATGTTAGGGAATTCCAAATGCTGATGTCTATGCCAGGGACCCAGTGTGAGTGCTCTGTTGTGAGTGTGATAGTGTGTGTGTGTGTGTGTGTGTGTGTTTGCGGGAAACCATTTTGTATGCCTGTAAGAAAAAGCCGATGGGTGTTTCTGTGTGTTTCTTGTGTATGTGTGTCTCGGGACAACGTTTTTGGGTATGTCAGGGCAGTTCCAAGTGGTGATGGCTCTGGAAGGAACAGTGTGAATGCTCTGTTGTGAGTGTGACAGTGTGTGTGTGTGTGTGTGTGTTTGGGGGCCCCCACTGTGTCTGCCTGTAAGAAAATGTCAATGGGTGTTTGTGTGTGTTTCTTGTGTATGTGTGTTTGGGACCACGTATGTGAGTGTGTCAGGGCAGTTCCAAGTGTTCATGGCTCTGCTGGAGATCCAGTGTGAGTGCTGTGTTGTGAGGGTGACATTGTGTGTGTGTGTGCGTGTGTGTATGTGTTCCTTGAAACTATTTGTATGTCTGTAAGAAAAATTCGATGGGTGTTTGGTTGTGTTTCTTGTGTATGTGTGTGTCGGGACCACGTTTATGTGTATATAAGGGTAGTTCCAAGTCATTCTGAGAGTTGTGTTGTGAGTGTGATAGTTTATGTGTGTGTTTATGTGTTTGTGGTAAACCATTATGCATGCCTGTAAATAAAGTCGATGGGTGTTTTTGTGTGTTTCTTGTGTATGTGTGTGTTGGGACCTCGTTTTTGAGTATGTTAGGGAATTCCAAATGTTGATGTCTATGCCGGGGACCCAGTGTGAGTGCAGTGTTGTGAGTGTGATTGTGTGTGTGTGTGTGTGTCTTTGAAGGAAACCATTTTGTATGCCTGTGAGAAAAAGTCGATGGGTGTTTCTGTGTGTTTCTTGTGTATGTATGTCTCGGGACAACGTTTTTGGGTATGTCAGGGCAGTTCCAAGTGGTGATGCCTCTGCAAGGAACACTGTGAGTGCTGTGTTGTGAGTGTGACAGTGTGTGTGTGTGTGTTTGGGGGAACCCCACTGTGTCTACCTGTAAGGAAATGTCATTGGGTGTTTGTGTGTGTTTCTTGTGTATCTGTGTTTCGGGAGCACGTATGTGAGTGTGTCAAGGCAGTTCTAATTGTTCATGTCTCTGCTGGAGATCCAGTGTGAGTGCTGTGTTGTGAGGGTGACATTGTGTGTGTGTGTGTGTGTGTTGCTGGAAACCATTTGTATGCCTGTAAGAAAAAGTCAATGGGTGTTTGTGTGTGTTTCTTCTGTATGTGTGTTTTGGGACCACGTTTGTGAATATGTTAGGTCAGTTCCAAGTGTTCATGGCTCTGCTGGAGACCCAGTGTGAGTGCTGTGTTGTGAGTGTGACAGTGTGTGTGTGTGTGTCTGTGTGTGTTTCGAAACCCCACTGTGTATGCCTTTATGAAAAAGTCGATGGGTGTTTGGTTGTGTTTCTTGCGTATGTGTGTGTCGGGACTACGTTTTTGAGTTTTAGGGCAGTTCGAAGTGTGTTATGCCGGATACCCAATGTGAGTTCTGTGTTGAGAGTGTGACAGTTTGTGTGTGTGTGTCTGTGTGTGTGTTTCAGGGAAACCATTGTGTATGACTGTAAGAAAAAGTCGATGGATGTTTGTGTGTTACTTGTATATGTGTGTGTCGGGCCACGTTTGAGAGTATGTTAGGGCAGTTTCAAGTGTTGAGGGTTCTGCGGGAGACCCAGTGTGAGTGCTGTGTTGTGAGTGTCATAGTGTTTGTGTGTGTGTCTGTGTGTGTGTGTTTTGGGAACACCACTGTGTCTGCCTGTAAGAAAAGTCGATGGGTGTTTGTTTGTGTTTCTGTGTATGTGTGTGTCGAGACCACGTATTTGGGTATGTCAGGGCAGGTCCAAGTGTTCATGGCTCTGCTGGAGATCCAGTGTGAGTGCTGTGTTGTGAGGGTGACATTGTGTGTGTGTGTGCGTGTGTGTGTGTATGTGTTGCAGGAAACTATTTGTATGTCTGTAAGAAAAAGTCGATGGGTGTTTGGTTGTGTTTCTTGTGTATGTGTGTGTCGGGACCACGTTTGTGTGTATATAAGGGTAGTTCCAAGTCTTTCTGAGAGTTGTGTTGTGAGTGTGATAGTTTATGTGTGTGTTTATGTGTTTGTGGTAAACCATTATGCATGCCTGTAAATAAAGTCGATGGGTGTTTTTCTGTGTTTCTTGTGTATGTGTGTGTTGGGACCTCGTTTTTGAGTATGTTAGGGAATTCCAAATGTTGATGTCTATGCCGGGGACCCAGTGTGAGTGCAGTGTTGTGAGTGTGATTGTGTGTGTGTGTGTGTGTGTCTTTGAAGGAAACCATTTTGTATGCCTGTAAGAAAAATCGATGGGTGTTTCTGTGTGTTTCTTGTGTATGTGTGTCTCGGGACAACGTTTTTGGGTATGTCAGGGCAGTTCCAAGTGGTGATGGCTCTGCAAGGAACAGTGTGAGTGCTGTGTTGTGAGTGTGACAGTGTGTGTGTGTGTGTTTGGGGGAACCCCACTGTGTCTGCCTGTAAGAAAATGTCGATGGGTGTTTGTGTGTGTTTCTTGTGTATCTGTGTTTCGGGAGCACGTATGTGAGTGTGTCAGGGCAGTTCCAAGTGTTCATGGCTCTGCTGGAGATCCAGTGTGAGTGCTGTGTTGTGAGGGTGACATTGTGTGTGTGTGTGCGTGTGTGTATGTTTTCCTTGAAACTATTTGTATGTCTGTAAGAAAAAGTCGATGGGTGTTTGGTTGTGTTTCTTGTGTATGTGTGTGTCGGGACCACGTTTGTGTGTATATAAGGGTAGTTCCAAGTCATTCCGAGAGTTGTGTTGTGAGTGTGATAGTTTATGTGTGTGTTTATGTGTTTGTGGTAAACCATGATGCATGCCTGTAAATAAAGTCGATGGGTGTTTTTCTGTGTTTCTTGTGTATGTGTGTGTTGGGACCTCGTTTTTGAGTATGTTAGGGAATTCCAAATGTTGATGTCTATGCCGGGGCCCCAGTGTGAGTGCAGTGTTGTGAGTGTGAATGTGTGTGTGAAGGAAACCATTTTTTATGCTTGTAAGAAAAAGTCGATGGGTGTTTCTGTGTGTTTCTTGTGTATGTATGTCTCGGGACAACGTTTTTGGGTATGTCAGGGCAGTTCCAAGTGGTGATGGCTCTGCAAGGAACAGTGTGAGTGCTGTGTTGTGAGTGTGACAGTGTGTGTGTGTGTGTGTTTGGGGGAACCCCACTGTGTTTGCCTGTAAGAAAATGTCGATGGGTGTTTGAGTGTGTTTCTTGTGTATGTGTGTTTGGGAGCACGTATGTGAGTGTGTCAGGGCAGTTCCAAGTGTTCATGGCTCTGCTGGAGATCCAGTGTGAGTGCTGTGTTGTGAGGGTGACATTGTGTGTGTGTGTGTGTGTTTGTGTGTTGCTGGAAACCATTTGTATGCCTGTAAGAAAAAGTCGATGGGTGTTTGTGTGTGTTTCTTCTGTATGTGTGTTTCGGGACCACGTTTGAGAATATGTTAGGTCAGTTCCAAGTGTTGATGGCTCTGCTGGAGACCCAGTGTGAGTGCTGTGTTGTGAGTGTGACAGTGTGTGTGTGTGTGTGTGTCTGTGTGTGTTTCGAATCCCCACTGTGTATGCCTTTACGAAAAAGTCGATGGGTGTTTGGTTGTGTTTCTTGCGTATGTGTGTGTTGGGACTACGTTTTTGAGTTTTAGGGCAGTTCGAAGTGTTGATGGTTATGCCGGAGACCCAATATGAGTGCTGTGTTGAGAGTGTGACAGTTTGTGTGTGTGTGTCTGTGTGTGTGTTCAGGGAAACCATTGTGTATGACTGTAAGAAAAAGTCGATGGATGTTTGTGTGTTACTTGTATATGTGTGTGTCGGGCCACGTTTGAGAGTATGTTAGGGCAGTTTCAAGTGTTGAGGGTCTGCGGGAGACCCAGTGTGAGTGCTGTGTTGTGAGTGTCATAGTGTCTGTGTGTGTGTCCGTGTGTGTGTGTTTTGGGAACACCACTGTGTCTGCCTGTAAGAAAAGTCGATGGGTGTTTGTGTGTGTTTCTGTGTATGTGTGTGTCGGGACCACGTATTTGGGTATGTCAGGGCAGGTCCAAGTGTTCATGGCTCTGCTGGAGATCCAGTGTGAGTGCTGAGTTGTGAGGGTGACATTGTGTGTGTGTGTGCGTGTGTGTATGTGTTCCTTGAAACTATTTGTATGTCTGTAAGAAAAAGTGGATGGGTGTTTGGTTGTGTTTCTTGTGTATGTGTGTGTCGGGACCACGTTTGTGTGTATATAAGGGTAGTTCCAAGTCATTCTGAGAGTTGTGTTGTGAGTGTGATAGTTTATGTGTGTGTTTATGTGTTTGTGGTAAACCATTATGCATGCCTGTAAATAAAGTCGATGGGTGTTTTTCTGTGTTTCTTGTGTATGTGTGTGTTGGGACCTCGTTTTTGAGTATGTTAGGGAATTCCAAATGCTGATGTCTATGCCAGGGACCCAGTGTGAGTGCTCTGTTGTGAGTGTGATAGTGTGTGTGTGTGTGTGTGTGTGTGTTTGCGGGAAACCATTTTGTATGCCTGTAAGAAAAAGTCGATGGGTGTTTCTGTGTGTTTCTTGTGTATGTGTGTCTCGGGACAACGTTTTTGGGTATGTCAGGGCCGTTCCAAGTGGTGATGGCTCTGCAAGGAACAGTGTGAGTGCTGTGTTGTGAGTGTGACAGTGTGTGTGTGTGTGTGTGTTTGGGGGAACCCCACTGTGTCTGCCTGTAAGAAAATGTGAATGGGTGTTTGTGTGTGTTTCTTGTGTATGTGTGTTTGGGACCACGTATGTGAGTGTGTCAGGGCAGTTCCAAGTGTTCATGGCTCTGCTGGAGATCCAGTGTGAGTGCTGTGTTGTGAGGGTGACATTGTGTGTGTGTGTGCGTGTGTGTATGTGTTCCTTGCAACTATTTGTATGTCTGTAAGGAAAATTCGATGGGTGTTTGGCTGTGTTTCTTGTGTATGTGTGTGTTGGGACCTCGTTTTTGAGTATGTTAGGGAATTCCAAATGTTGATGTCTATGCCAGGGACCCAGTGTGAGTGCAGTGTTGTGAGTGTGATTGTGTGTGTGTGTGTGTGTGTCTTTGAAGGAAACCATTTTGTATGCCTGTAAGAAAAATCGATGGGTGTTTCTGTGTGTTTCTTGTGTATGTGTGTCTCGGGACAACGTTTTTGGGTATGTCAGGGCAGTTCCAAGTGGTGATGGCTCTGCAAGGAACAGTGTGAGTGCTGTGTTGTGAGTGTGACAGTGTGTGTGTGTGTGTTTGGGGGAACCCCACTGTGTCTGCCTGTAAGAAAATGTCGATGGGTGTTTGTGTGTGTTTCTTGTGTATCTGTGTTTCGGGAGCACGTATGTGAGTGTGTCAGGGCAGTTCCAAGTGTTCATGGCTCTGCTGGAGATCCAGTGTGAGTGCTGTGTTGTGAGGGTTACATTGTGTGTGTGTGTGCGTGTGTGTATGTGTTCCTTGAAACTATTTGTACGTCTGTAAGAAAAAGTCGATGGGTGTTTGGTTGTGTTTCTTGTGTATGTGTGTGTCGGGACCACGTTTGTGTGTATATAAGGGTAGTTCCAAGTCATTCTGAGAGTTGTGTTGTGAGTGTGATAGTTTATGTGTGTGTTTATGTGTTTGTGGTAAACCATTATGCATGCCTGTAAATAAAGACGATGGGTGTTTTTCTGTGTTTCTTGTGTATGTGTGTGTTGGGACCTCGTTTTTGAGTATGTTAGGCAATTCCAAATGCTGATGTCTATGCCAGGGACCCAGTGTGAGTGCTCTGTTGTGAGTGTGATAGTGTGTGTGTGTGTGTGTGTGTGTGTGTGTGTTTGCGGGAAACCATTTTGTATGCCTGTAAGAAAAAGCCGATGGGTGTTTCTGTGTGTTTCTTGTGTATGTGTGTCTTGGGACAACGTTTTTGGGTATGTCAGGGCATTTACAAGTGGTGATGGCTCTGGAAGGAACAGTGTGAGTGCTCTGTTGTGAGTGTGACAGTGTGTGTGTGTGTGTGTGTGTGTGTTTGGGGGCCCCCACTGTGTCTGCCTGTAAGAAAATGTCAATGGGTGTTTGTGTGTGTTTCTTGTGTATCTGTGTTTCGGGAGCACGTATGTGAGTGTGTCAGGGCAGTTCCAAGTGTTCATGGCTCTGCTGGAGATCCAGTGTGAGTGCTGTGTTGTGAGGGTGACATTGTGTGTGTGTGTGCGTGTGTGTATGTGTTCCTTGATACTATTTGTATGTCTGTAAGAAAAAGTCGATGGGTGTTTGGTTGTGTTTCTTGTGTATGTGTGTGTCGGGACCACGTTTGTGTGTATATAAGGGTAGTTCCAAGTCATTCTGAGAGTTGTGTTGTGAGTGTGATAGTTTATGTGTGTGTTTATGTGTTTGTGGTAAACCATTATGCATGCCTGTAAATAAAGTCGATGGGTGTTTTTGTGTGTTTCTTGTGTATGTGTGTGTTGGGACCTCGTTTTTGAGTATGTTAGGGAATTCCAAATGTTGATGTCTATGCCGGGGACCCAGTGTGAGTGCAGTGTTGTGAGTGTGATTGTGTGTGTGTGTGTGTGTGTCTTTGAAGGAAACCATTTTGTATGCCTGTGAGAAAAAGTCGATGGGAGTTTCTGTGTGTTTCTTGTGTATGTATGTCTCGGGACAACGTTTTTGGGTATGTCAGGGCAGTTCCAAGTGGTGATGGCTCTGCAAGGAACAGTGTGAGTGCTGTGTTGTGAGTGTGACAGTGTGTGTGTGTGTGTTTGGGGGAACCCCACTGTGTCTGCCTGTAAAGAAATGTCGTTGGGTGTTTGTGTGTGTTTCTTGTGTATCTGTGTTTCGGGAGCACGTATGTGAGTGTGTCAAGGCAGTTCCAATTGTTCATGTCTCTGCTGGAGATCCAGTGTGAGTGCTGTGTTGTGAGGGTGACATTGTGTGTCTGTGTGTGTGTGTTGCTGGAAACCATTTGTATGCCTGTAAGAAAAAGTCGATGGGTGTTTGTGTGTGTTTCTTCTGTATGTGTGTTTCGGGACCACGTTTGTGAATATGTTAGGTCAGTTCCAAGTGTTGATGGCTCTGCTGGAGACCCAGTGTGAGTGCTGTGTTGTGAGTGTGACAGTGTGTGTGTGTGTGTCTGTGTGTGTTTCGAAACCCCACTGTGTATGCCTTTATGAAAAAGTCGATGGGTGTTTGGTTGTGTTTCTTGCGTATGTGTGTGTCGGGACTACGTTTTTGAGTTTTAGGGCAGTTCGAAGTGTTGATGGTTATGCCGGAGACCCAATGTGAGTGCTGTGTTGAGAGTGTGACAGTTTGTGTGTGTGTGTCTGTGTGTGTGTTTCAGGGAAACCATTGTGTATGACTGTAAGAAAAAGTCGATGGATGTTTGTGTGTTACTTGTATATGTGTGTGTCGGGCCACGTTTGAGAGTATGTTAGGGCAGTTTCAAGTGTTGAGGGTTCTGCGGGAGTCCCAGTGTGAGTGCTGTGTTGTGAGTGTCATAGTGTGTGTGTGTGTGTCTGTGTGTGTGTGTTTTGGGAACACCACTGTGTCTGCCTGTAAGAAAAGTCGATGGGTGTTTGTGTGTGTTTCTGAGTATGTGTGTGTCGGGACCACGTATTTGGGTATGTCAGGGCAGGTCCAGTGTTCATGGCTCTGCTGGAGATCCAGTGTGAGTGCTGTGTTGTGAGGGTGACATTGTGTGTGTGTGTGCGTGTGTGTATGTGTTCCTTGAATCTATTTGTATGTCTGTAAGAAAAAGTCGATGGGTGTTTGGTTGTGTTTCTTGTGTATGTGTGTGTCGGGACCACGTTTGTGTGTATATAAGGGTAGTTCCAAGTCATTCTGAGAGTTGTGTTGTGAGTGTGATAGTTTATGTGTGTGTTTATGTGTTTGTGGTAAACCATTATGCATGCCTGTAAATAAAGTCGATGGGTGTTTTTGTGTGTTTCTTGTGTATGTGTGTGTTGGGACCTCGTTTTTGAGTATGTTAGGGAATTCCAAATGTTGATGTCTATGCCGGGGACCCAGTGTGAGTGCAGTGTTGTGAGTGTGATTGTGTGTGTGTGATTCTTTGAAGGAAACCATTTTGTATGCCTGTAAGAAAAAGTCGATGGGTGTTTCTGTGTGTTTCTTGTGTATGTGTGTCTCGGGACAACGTTTTTGGGTATGTCAGGGCAGTTCCAAGTGGTGATGGCTCTGCAAGGAACAGTGTGAGTGCTGAGTTGTGAGTGTGACAGTGTGTGTGTGTGTGTGTTTGGGGGAACCCCACTGTGTCTGCCTGTAAGGAAATGTCGATGGGTGTTTGTGTGTGTTTCTTGTGTATCTGTGTTTCGTGAGCACGTATGTGAGTGTGTCAGGGCAGTTCCAAGTGTTCATGGCTCTGCTGGAGATCCAGTGTGAGTGTTGTGTTGTGAGGGTGACATTGTGTGTGTGTGTGTGTGTGTTGCTGGAAACCATTTGTATGCCTGTAAGAAAAAGTTGATGGGTGTTTGTGTGTGTTTCTTCTGTATGTGTGTTTCGGGACCACGTTTGTGAATATGTTAGGTCAGTTCCAAGTGTTGATGGCTCTGCTGGAGACCCAGTGTGAATGCTGTGTTGTGAGTGTGACAGTGTGTGTGTGTGTCTGTGTGTGTTTCGAAACCCCACTGTGTATGCCTTTACGAAAAAGTCGATGGGTGTTTGGTTGTGTTTCTTGCGTATGTGTGTGTCGGGACTACGTTTTTGAGTTTTAGGGCAGTTCGAAGTGTTGATGGTTATGCCGGAGACCCAATGTGAGTGCTGTGTTGAGAGTGTGACAGTTTGTGTGTGTGTGTCTGTGTGTGTGTTCAGGGAAACCATTGTGTATGACTGTAAGAAAAAGTCGATGGATGTTTGTGTGTTACTTGTATATGTGTGTGTCGGGCCACGTTTGAGAGTATGTTAGGGCAGTTTCAAGTGTTGAGGGTTCTGCGGGAGACCCAGTGTGAGTGCTGTGTTGTGAGTGTCATAGTGTGTGTGTGTGTGTCTGTGTGTGTGTGTTTTGGGAACACCACTGTGTCTGCCTGTAAGAAAAGCCGATGGGTGTTTGTGTGTGTTTCTGTGTATGTGTGTGTCGGGACCATGTATTTGGGTATGTCAGGGCAGGTCCAAGTGTTCATGGCTCTGCTGGAGATCCAGTGTGAGTGCTGTGTTGTGAGGGTGACATTGTGTGTGTGTGTGCGTGTGTGTATGTGTTCCTTGAAACTATTTGTATGTCTGTAAGAAAAAGTCGATGGGTGTTTGGTTGTGTTTCTTGTGTATGTGTGTGTCGGGACCACGTTTGTGTGTATATAAGGGTAGTTCCAAGTCATTCTGAGAGTTGTGTTGTGAGTGTGATAGTTTATGTGTGTGTTTATGTGTTTGTGGTAAACCATTATGCATGCCTGTAAATAAAGTCGATGGGTGTTTTTCTGTGTTTCTTGTGTATGTGTGTGTTGGGACCTCGTTTTTGAGTATGTTAGGCAATTCCAAATGCTGATGTCTATGCCAGGGACCCAGTGTGAGTGCTCTGTTGTGAGTGTGATAGTGTGTGTGTGTGTGTGTGTGTGTGTGTGTTTGCGGGAAACCATTTTGTATGCCTGTAAGAAAAAGCCGATGGGTGTTTCTGTGTGTTTCTTGTGTATGTGTGTCTCGGGACAACGTTTTTGGGTATGTCAGGGCAGTTCCAAGTGGTGATGGCTCTGGAAGGAACAGTGTGAGTGCTGTGTTTTGAGTGTGACAGTGTGTGTGTGTGTGTTTGGGGGAACCCCACTGTGTCTGCCTGTAAGAAAATGTCGATGGGTGTTTGTGTGTGTTTCTTGTGTATCTGTGTTTCGGGAGCACGTATGTGAGTGTGTCAGGGCAGTTCCAAGTGTTCATGGCTCTGCTGGAGATCCAGTGTGAGTGCTGTGTTGTGAGGGTGACATTGTGTGTGTGTGTGCGTGTGTGTATGTGTTCCTTGAAACTATTTGTATGTCTGTAAGAAAAAGTCGATGGGTGTTTGGTTGTGTTTCTTGTGTATGTGTGTGTCGGGACCACGTTTGTGTGTATATAAGGGTAGTTCCAAGTCATTCTGAGAGTTGTGTTGTGAGTGTGATAGTTTATGTGTGTGTTTATGTGTTTGTGGTAAACCATTATGCATGCCTGTAAATAAAGTCGATGGGTGTTTTTCTGTGTTTCTTGTGTATGTGTGTGTTGGGACCTCGTTTTTGAGTATGTTAGGGAATTCCAAATGTTGATGTCTATGCCGGGGACCCAGTGTGAGTGCAGTGTTGTGAGTGTGATTGTGTGTGTGTGTGTGTGTGTCTTTGAAGGAAACCATTTTGTATGCCTGTGAGAAAAAGTCGATGGGAGTTTCTGTGTGTTTCTTGTGTATGTATGTCTCGGGACAACGTTTTTGGGTATGTCAGGGCAGTTCCAAGTGGTGATGGCTCTGCAAGGAACAGTGTGAGTGCTGTGTTGTGAGTGTGACAGTGTGTGTGTGTGTGTTTGGGGGAACCCCACTGTGTCTGCCTGTAAAGAAATGTCGATGGGTGTTTGTGTGTGTTTCTTGTGTATCTGTGTTTCGGGAGCACGTATGTGAGTGTGTCAAGGCAGTTCCAATTGTTCATGTCTCTGCTGGAGATCCAGTGTGAGTGCTGTGTTGTGAGGGTGACATTGTGTGTCTGTGTGTGTGTGTTGCTGGAAACCATTTGTATGCCTGTAAGAAAAAGTCGATGGGTGTTTGTGTGTGTTTCTTCTGTATGTGTGTTTCGGGACCACGTTTGTGAATATGTTAGGTCAGTTCCAAGTGTTGATGGCTCTGCTGGAGACCCAGTGTGAGTGCTGTGTTGTGAGTGTGACAGTGTGTGTGTGTGTGTCTGTGTGTGTTTCGAAACCCCACTGTGTATGCCTTTATGAAAAAGTCGATGGGTGTTTGGTTGTGTTTCTTGCGTATGTGTGTGTCGGGACTACGTTTTTGAGTTTTAGGGCAGTTCGAAGTGTGTTATGCCGGAGACCCAATGTGAGTGCTGTGTTGAGAGTGTGACAGTTTGTGTGTGTGTGTCTGTGTGTGTGTTTCAGGGAAACCATTGTGTATGACTGTAAAGAAAAAGTCGATGGATGTTTGTGTGTTACTTGTATATGTGTGTGTCGGGCCACGTTTGAGAGTATGTTAGGGCAGTTTCAAGTGTTGAGGGTTCTGCGGGAGACCCAGTGTGAGTGCTGTGTTGTGAGTGTCATAGTGTCTGTGTGTGTGTCTGTGTGTGTGTGTTTTGGGAACACCACTGTGTCTGCCTGTAAGAAAAGTCGATGGGTGTTTGTGTGTGTTTCTGTGTATGTGTGTGTCGGGACCACGTATTTGGGTATGTCAGGGCAGGTCCAAGTGTTCATGGCTCTGCTGGAGATCCAGTGTGAGTGCTGTGTTGTGAGGGTGACATTGTGTGTGTGTGTGCGTGTGTGTATGTGTTCCTTGAAACTATTTGTATGTCTGTAAGAAAAAGTCGATGGGTGTTTGGTTGTGTTTCTTGTGTATGTGTGTGTCGGGACCACGTTTGTGTGTATATAAGGGTAGTTCCAAGTCATTCTGAGAGTTGTGTTGTGAGTGTGATAGTTTATGTGTGTGTTTATGTGTTTGTGGTAAACCATTATGCATGCCTGTAAATAAAGTCGATGGGTGTTTTTCTGTGTTTCTTGTGTATGTGTGTGTTGGGACCTCGTTTTTGAGTATGTTAGGGAATTCCAAATGTTGATGTCTATGCCGGGGACCCAGTGTGAGTGCAGTGTTGTGAGTGTGATTGTGTGTGTGTGTGTGTGTGTCTTTGAAGGAAACCATTTTGTATGCCTGTAAGAAAAATCGATGGGTGTTTCTGTGTGTTTCTTGTGTATGTGTGTCTCGGGACAACGTTTTTGGGTATGTCAGGGCAGTTCCAAGTGGTGATGGCTCTGGAAGGAACAGTGTGAGTGCTGTGTTGTGAGTGTGACAGTGTGTGTGTGTGTGTTTGGGGGAACCCCACTGTGTCTGCCTGTAAGGAAATGTCGATGGGTGTTTGTGTGTGTTTCTTGTGTATCTGTGTTTCGGGAGCACGTATGTGAGTGTGTCAGGGCAGTTCCAAGTGTTCATGGCTCTGCTGGAGATCCAGTGTGAGTGCTGTGTTGTGAGGGTGACATTGTGTGTGTGTGTGCGTGTGTGTATGTGTTCCTTGAAACTATTTGTATGTCTGTAAGAAAAAGTCGATGGGTGTTTGGTTGTGTTTCTTGTGTATGTGTGTGTCGGGACCACGTTTGTGTGTATATAAGGGTAGTTCCAAGTCATTCTGAGAGTTGTGTTGTGAGTGTGATAGTTTATGTGTGTGTTTATGTGTTTGTGGTAAACCATTATGCATGCCTGTAAATAAAGTCGATGGGTGTTTTTCTGTGTTTCTTGTGTATGTGTGTGTTGGGACCTCGTTTTTGAGTATGTTAGGGAATTCCAAATGTTGATGTCTATGCCGGGGACCCAGTGTGAGTGCAGTGTTGTGAGTGTGATTGTGTGTGTGTGTGTGTGTGTCTTTGAAGGAAACCATTTTCTATGCCTGTGAGAAAAAGTCGATGGGTTTTTCTGTGTGTTTCTTGTGTATGTATGTCTCGGGACAACGTTTTTGGGTATGTCAGGGCAGTTCCAAGTGGTGATGTCTCTGCAAGGAACAGTGTGAGTGCTGTGTTGTGAGTGTGACAGTGTGTGTGTGTGTGTTTGGGGGAACCCCACTGTATCTGCCTGTAAGGAAATGTCGATGGGTGTTTGTGTGTGTTTCTTGTGTATCTGTGTTTCGGGTGCACGTATGTGACTGTGTCAGGGCAGTTCCAAGTGTTCATGGCTCTGCTGGAGATCCAGTGTGAGTGCTGTGTTGTGAGGGTGACATTGTGTGTGTGTGTGTGTGTGTGTGTGTGTGTTGCGGGAAACCATTTGTATGCCTGTAAGAAAAAGTCGATGGGTGTTTGTGTGTGTTTCTTCTGATTGTGTTTCGGGACCACATTTGTGAATATGTTAGGTCAGTTCCAAGTGTTGATGGCTCTGCTGGAGACCCAGTGTGAGTGCTGTGTTGAGAGTGTGACAGTGTGTGTGTGTGTGTCTGTGTGTGTTTCAAAACCCCACTGTGTATGCCTTTACGAAAAAGTCGATGGGTGTTTGGTTGTGTTTCTTGCGTATGTGTTTGTCGGGACTACGTTTTTGAGTTTTAGGGCAGTTCGAAGTGTTGATGGTTATGCCGGAGACCCAATGTGAGTGCTGTGTTGAGAGTGTGACAGTTTGTGTGTGTGTGTCTGTGTGTGTGTTTCAGGGAAACCATTGTGTATGACTGTAAGAAAAAGTCGATGGATGTTTGTGTGTTACTTGTATATGTGTGTGTCGGGCCACGTTTGAGAGTATGTTAGGGCAGTTTCAAGTGTTGAGGGTTCTGCGGGAGTCCCAGTGTGAGTGCTGTGTTGTGAGTGTCATAGTGTGTGTGTGTGTGTCTGTGTGTGTGTGTTTTGGGAACACCACTGTGTCTGCCTGTAAGAAAAGTCGATGGGTGTTTGTGTGTGTTTCTGAGTATGTGTGTGTCGGGACCACGTCTTTGGGTATGTCAGGGCAGGTCCAGTGTTCATGGCTCTGCTGGAGATCCAGTGTGAGTGCTGTGTTGTGAGGGTGACATTGTGTGTGTGTGTGCGTGTGTGTATGTGTTCCTTGAATCTATTTGTATGTCTGTAAGAAAAAGTCAATGGGTGTTTGGTTGTGTTTCTTGTGTATGTGTGTGTCGGGACCACGTTTGTGTGTATATAAGGGTAGTTCCAAGTCATTCTGAGAGTTGTGTTGTGAGTGTGATAGTTTATGTGTGTGTTTATGTGTTTGTGGTAAACCATTATGCATGCCTGTAAATAAAGTCGGTGGGTGTTTTTGTGTGTTTCTTGTGTATGTGTGTGTTGGGACCTCGTTTTTGAGTATGTTAGGGAATTCCAAATGTTGATGTCTATGCCGGGGCCCCAGTGTGAGTGCAGTGTTGTGAGTGTGATTGTGTGTGTGTGATTCTTTGAAGGAAACCATTTTGTATGCCTGTAAGAAAAAGTCGATGGGTGTTTCTGTGTGTTTCTTGTGTATGTGTGTCTCGGGACAACGTTTTTGGGTATGTCAGGGCAGTTCCAAGTGGTGATGGCTCTGCAAGGAACAGTGTGAGTGCTGAGTTGTGAGTGTGACAGTGTGTGTGTGTGTGTTTGGGGGAACCCCACTGTGTCTGCCTGTAAGGAAATGTCGATGGGTGTTTGTGTGTGTTTCTTGTGTATCTGTGTTTCGTGAGCACGTATGTGAGTGTGTCAGGGCAGTTCCAAGTGTTCATGGCTCTGCTGGAGATCCAGTGTGAGTGTTGTGTTGTGAGGGTGACATTGTGTGTGTGTGTGTGTGTGTGTGTGTGTTGCTGGAAACCATTTGTATGCCTGTAAGAAAAAGTTGATGGGTGTTTGTGTGTGTTTCTTCTGTATGTGTGTTTCGGGACCACGTTTGTGAATATGTTAGGTCAGTTCCAAGTGTTGATGGCTCTGCTGGAGACCCAGTGTGAATGCTGTGTTGTGAGTGTGACAGTGTGTGTGTGTGTCTGTGTGTGTTTCGAAACCCCACTGTGTATGCCTTTACGAAAAAGTCGATGGGTGTTTGGTTGTGTTTCTTGCGTATGTCTGTGTCGGGACTACGTTTTTGAGTTTTAGGGCAGTTCGAAGTGTTTATGGTTATGCCGGAGACCCAATGTGAGTGCTGTGTTGAGAGTGTGACAGTTTGTGTGTGTGTGTCTGTGTGTGTGTTTCAGGGAAACCATTGTGTATGACTGTAAGAAAAAGTCGATGGATGTTTGTGTGTTACTTGTATATGTGTGTGTCGGGCCACATTTGAGAGTATGTTAGGGCAGTTTCAAGTGTTGAGGGTTCTGCGGGAGACCCAGTGTGAGTGCTATGTTGTGAGTGTCATAGTGTGTGTGTGTGTGTCTGTGTGTGTGTGTTTTGGGAACACCACTGTGTCTGCCTGTAAGAAAAGTCGATGGGTGTTTGTGTGTGTTTCTGTGTATGTGTGTGTCGGGACCACGTATTTGGGTATGTCAGGGCAGGTCCAAGTGTTCATGGCTCTGCTGGAGATCCAGTGTGAGTGCTGTGTTGTGAGGGTGACATTGTGTGTGTGTGTGCGTGTGTGTATGTGTTCCTTGAAACTATTTGTATGTCTGTAAGAAAAAGTCGATGGGTGTTTGGTTGTGTTTCTTGTGTATGTGTGTGTCGGGACCACGTTTGTGGGTATATAAGGGTAGTTCCAAGTCATTCTGAGAGTTGTGTTGTGAGTGTGATAGTTTATGTGTGTGTTTATGTGTTTGTGGTAAACCATTATGCATGCCTGTAAATAAAGTCGATGGGTGTTTTTCTGTGTTTCTTGTGTATGTGTGTGTTGGGACCTCGTTTTTGAGTATGTTAGGCAATTCCAAATGCTGATGTCTATGCCAGGGACCCAGTGTGAGTGCTCTGTTGTGAGTGTGATAGTGTGTGTGTGTGTGTGTGTGTGTGTGTGTGTGTGTTTGCGGGAAACCATTTTGTATGCCTGTAAGAAAAAGCCGATGGGTGTTTCTGTGTGTTTCTTGTGTATGTGTGTCTCGGGACAACGTTTTTGGGTATGTCAGGGCAGTTCCAAGTGGTGATGGCTCTGGAAGGAACAGTGTGAGTGCTGTGTTTTGAGTGTGACAGTGTGTGTGTGTGTGTTTGGGGGAACCCCACTGTGTCTGCCTGTAAGAAAATGTCGATGGGTGTTTGTGTGTGTTTCTTGTGTATCTGTGTTTCGGGAGCACGTATGTGAGTGTGTCAGGGCAGTTCCAAGTGTTCATGGCTCTGCTGGAGATCCAGTGTGAGTGCTGTGTTGTGAGGGTGACATTGTGTGTGTGTGTGCGTGTGTGTATGTGTTCCTTGAAACTATTTGTATGTCTGTAAGAAAAAGTCGATGGGTGTTTGGTTGTGTTTCTTGTGTATGTGTGTGTCGGGACCACGTTTGTGTGTATATAAGGGTAGTTCCAAGTCATTCTGAGAGTTGTGTTGTGAGTGTGATAGTTTATGTGTGTGTTTATGTGTTTGTGGTAAACCATTATGCATGCCTGTAAATAAAGTCGATGGGTGTTTTTGTGTGTTTCTTGTGTATGTGTGTGTTGGGACCTCGTTTTTGAGTATGTTAGGGAATTCCAAATGTTGATGTCTATGCCGGGGACCCAGTGTGAGTGCAGTGTTGTGAGTGTGATTGTGTGTGTGTGTGTGTGTGTCTTTGAAGGAAACCATTTTGTATGCCTGTGAGAAAAAGTCGATGGGAGTTTCTGTGTGTTTCTTGTGTATGTATGTCTCGGGACAACGTTTTTGGGTATGTCAGGGCAGTTCCAAGTGGTGATGGCTCTGCAAGGAACAGTGTGAGTGCTGTGTTGTGAGTGTGACAGTGTGTGTGTGTGTGTTTGGGGGAACCCCACTGTGTCTGCCTGTAAAGAAATGTCGTTGGGTGTTTGTGTGTGTTTCTTGTGTATCTGTGTTTCGGGAGCACGTATGTGAGTGTGTCAAGGCAGTTCCAATTGTTCATGTCTCTGCTGGAGATCCAGTGTGAGTGCTGTGTTGTGAGGGTGACATTGTGTGTCTGTGTGTGTGTGTTGCTGGAAACCATTTGTATGCCTGTAAGAAAAAGTCGATGGGTGTTTGTGTGTGTTTCTTCTGTATGTGTGTTTCGGGACCACGTTTGTGAATATGTTAGGTCAGTTCCAAGTGTTGATGGCTCTGCTGGAGACCCAGTGTGAGTGCTGTGTTGTGAGTGTGACAGTGTGTGTGTGTGTGTCTGTGTGTGTTTCGAAACCCCACTGTGTATGCCTTTATGAAAAAGTCGATGGGTGTTTGGTTGTGTTTCTTGCGTATGTGTGTGTCGGGACTACGTTTTTGAGTTTTAGGGCAGTTCGAAGTGTGTTATGCCGGAGACCCAATGTGAGTTCTGTGTTGAGAGTGTGACAGTTTGTGTGTGTGTGTCTGTGTGTGTGTTTCAGGGAAACCATTGTGTATGACTGTAAGAAAAAGTCGATGGATGTTTGTGTGTTACTTGTATATGTGTGTGTCGGGCCACGTTTGAGAGTATGTTAGGGCAGTTTCAAGTGTTGAGGGTTCTGCGGGAGACCCAGTGTGAGTGCTGTGTTGTGAGTGTCATAGTGTGTGTGTGTGTGTCTGTGTGTGTGTGTTTTGGGAACACCACTGTGTCTGCCTGTAAGAAAAGTCGATGGGTGTTTGTGTGTGTTTCTGTGTATGTGTGTGTCGGGACCACGTATTTGGGTATGTCAGGGCAGGTCCAAGTGTTCATGGCTCTGCTGGAGATCCAGTGTGAGTGCTGTGTTGTGAGGGTGACATTGTGTGTGTGTGTGCGTGTGTGTATGTGTTCCTTGAAACTATTTGTATGTCTGTAAGAAAAAGTCGATGGGTGTTTGGTTGTGTTTCTTGTGTATGTGTGTGTCGGGACCACGTTTGTGTGTATATAAGGGTAGTTCCAAGTCATTCTGAGAGTTGTGTTGTGAGTGTGATAGTTTATGTGTGTGTTTATGTGTTTGTGGTAAACCATTATGCATGCCTGTAAATAAAGTCGATGGGTGTTTTTCTGTGTTTCTTGTGTATGTGTGTGTTGGGACCTCGTTTTTGAGTATGTTAGGGAATTCCAAATGTTGATGTCTATGCCGGGGACCCAGTGTGAGTGCAGTGTTGTGAGTGTGATTGTGTGTGTGTGTGTGTGTCTTTGAAGGAAACCATTTTGTATGCTTGTAAGAAAAATCGATGGGTGTTTCTGTGTGTTTCTTGTGTATGTGTGTCTCGGGACAACGTTTTTGGGTATGTCAGGGCAGTTCCAAGTGGTGATGGCTCTGGAAGGAACAGTGTGAGTGCTGTGTTGTGAGTGTGACAGTGTGTGTGTGTGTGTTTGGGGGAACCCCACTGTGTCTGCCTGTAAGGAAATGTCGATGGGTGTTTCTGTGTGTTTCTTGTGTATCTGTGTTTCGGGAGCACGTATGTGAGTGTGTCAGGGCAGTTCCAAGTGTTCATGGCTCTGCTGGAGATCCAGTGTGAGTGCTGTGTTGTGAGGGTGACATTGTGAGTGTGTGTGCGTGTGTGTATGTGTTCCTTGAAACTATTTGTATGTCTGTAAGAAAAAGTCGATGGGTGTTTGGTTGTGTTTCTTGTGTGTGTGTGTCGGGACCACGTTTGTGTGTATATAAGGGTAGTTCCAAGTCATTCTGAGAGTTGTGTTGTGAGTGTGATAGTTTATGTGTGTGTTTATGTGTTTGAGGTAAACCATTATGCATGCCTGTAAATAAAGTCGATGGGTGTTTTTCTGTGTTTCTTGTGTATGTGTGTGTTGGGACCTCGTTTTTGAGTATGTTAGGGAATTCCAAATGTTGATGTCTATGCCGGGGACCCAGTGTGAGTGCAGTGTTGTGAGTGTGATTGTGTGTGTGTGTGTGTGTGTGTCTTTGAAGGAAACCATTTTCTATGCCTGTGAGAAAAAGTCGATGGGTTTTTCTGTGTGTTTCTTGTGTATGTATGTCTCGGGACAACGTTTTTGGGTATGTCAGGGCAGTTCCAAGTGGTGATGTCTCTGCAAGGAACAGTGTGAGTGCTGTGTTGTGAGTGTGACAGTGTGTGTGTGTGTGTTTGGGGGAACCCCACTGTGTCTGCCTGTAAGGAAATGTCGATGGGTGTTTGTGTGTGTTTCTTGTGTATCTGTGTTTCGGGTGCACGTATGTGACTGTGTCAGGGCAGTTCCAAGTGTTCATGGCTCTGCTGGAGATCCAGTGTGAGTGCTGTGTTGTGAGGGTGACATTGTGTGTGTGTGTGTGTGTGTGTGTGTGTGTTGCGGGAAACCATTTGTATGCCTGTAAGAAAAAGTCGATGGGTGTTTGTGTGTGTTTCTTCTGATTGTGTTTCGGGACCACATTTGTGAATATGTTAGGTCAGTTCCAAGTGTTGATGGCTCTGCTGGAGACCCAGTGTGAGTGCTGTGTTGAGAGTGTGACAGTGTGTGTGTGTGTGTCTGTGTGTGTTTCAAAACCCCACTGTGTATGCCTTTACGAAAAAGTCGATGGGTGTTTGGTTGTGTTTCTTGCGTATGTGTTTGTCGGGACTACGTTTTTGAGTTTTAGGGCAGTTCGAAGTGTTGATGGTTATGCCGGAGACCCAATGTGAGTGCTGTGTTGAGAGTGTGACAGTTTGTGTGTGTGTGTCTGTGTGTGTGTTTCAGGGAAACCATTGTGTATGACTGTAAGAAAAAGTCGATGGATGTTTGTGTGTTACTTGTATATGTGTGTGTCGGGCCACGTTTGAGAGTATGTTAGGGCAGTTTCAAGTGTTGAGGGTTCTGCGGGAGTCCCAGTGTGAGTGCTGTGTTGTGAGTGTCATAGTGTGTGTGTGTGTGTCTGTGTGTGTGTGTTTTGGGAACACCACTGTGTCTGCCTGTAAGAAAAGTCGATGGGTGTTTGTGTGTGTTTCTGAGTATGTGTGTGTCGGGACCACGTATTTGGGTATGTCAGGGCAGGTCCAGTGTTCATGGCTCTGCTGGAGATCCAGTGTGAGTGCTGTGTTGTGAGGGTGACATTGTGTGTGTGTGTGCGTGTGTGTATGTGTTCCTTGAATCTATTTGTGTGTCTGTAAGAAAAAGTCGATGGGTGTTTGGTTGTGTTTCTTGTGTATGTGTGTGTCGGGACCACGTTTGTGTGTATATAAGGGTAGTTCCAAGTCATTCTGAGAGTTGTGTTGTGAGTGTGATAGTTTATGTGTGTGTTTATGTGTTTGTGGTAAACCATTATGCATGCCTGTAAATAAAGTCGATGGGTGTTTTTGTGTGTTTCTTGTGTATGTGTGTGTTGGGACCTCGTTTTTGAGTATGTTAGGGAATTCCAAATGTTGATGTCTATGCCGGGGACCCAGTGTGAGTGCAGTGTTGTGAGTGTGATTGTGTGTGTGTGATTCTTTGAAGGAAACCATTTTGTATGCCTGTAAGAAAAAGTCGATGGGTGTTTCTGTGTGTTTCTTGTGTATGTTTGTCTCGGGACAACGTTTTTGGGTATGTCAGGGCAGTTCCAAGTGGTGATGGCTCTGCAAGGAACAGTGTGAGTGCTGAGTTGTGAGTGTGACAGTGTGTGTGTGTGTGTGTTTGGGGGAACCCCACTGTGTCTGCCTGTAAGGAAATGTCGATGGGTGTTTGTGTGTGTTTCTTGTGTATCTGTGTTTCGTGAGCACGTATGTGAGTGTGTCAGGGCAGTTCCAAGTGTTCATGGCTCTGCTGGAGATCCAGTGTGAGTGTTGTGTTGTGAGGGTGACATTGTGCGTGTGTGTGTGTGTGTTGCTGGAAACCATTTGTATGCCTGTAAGAAAAAGTTGATGGGTGTTTGTGTGTGTTTCTTCTGTATGTGTGTTTCGGGACCACGTTTGTGAATATGTTAGGTCAGTTCCAAGTGTTGATGGCTCTGCTGGAGACCCAGTGTGAATGCTGTGTTGTGAGTGTGACAGTGTGTGTGTGTGTCTGTGTGTGTTTCGAAACCCCACTGTGTATGCCTTTACGAAAAAGTCGATGGGTGTTTGGTTGTGTTTCTTGCGTATGTGTGTGTCGGGACTACGTTTTTGAGTTTTAGGGCAGTTCGAAGTGTTGATGGTTATGCCGGAGACCCAATGTGAGTGCTGTGTTGAGAGTGTGACAGTTTGTGTGTGTGTGTCTGTGTGTGTGTTTCAGGGAAACCATTGTGTATGACTGTAAGAAAAAGTCGATGGATGTTTGTGTGTTACTTGTATATGTGTGTGTCGGGCCACGTTTGAGAGTATGTTAGGGCAGTTTCAAGTGTTGAGGGTTCTGCGGGAGACCCAGTGTGAGTGCTGTGTTGTGAGTGTCATAGTGTGTGTGTGTGTGTCTGTGTGTGTGTGTTTTGGGAACACCACTGTGTCTGCCTGTAAGAAAAGTCGATGGGTGTCTGTGTGTGTTTCTGTGTATGTGTGTGTCGGGACCATGTATTTGGGTATGTCAGGGCAGGTCCAAGTGTTCATGGCTCTGCTGGAGATCCAGTGTGAGTGCTGTGTTGTGAGGGTGACATTGTGTGTGTGTGTGCGTGTGTGTATGTGTTCCTTGAAACTATTTGTATGTCTGTAAGAAAAAGTCGATGGGTGTTTGGTTGTGTTTCTTGTGTATGTGTGTGTCGGGACCACGTTTGTGTGTATATAAGGGTAGTTCCAAGTCATTCTGAGAGTTGTGTTGTGAGTGTGATAGTTTATGTGTGTGTTTATGTGTTTGTGGTAAACCATTATGCATGCCTGTAAATAAAGTCGATGGGTGTTTTTCTGTGTTTCTTGTGTATGTGTGTGTTGGGACCTCGTTTTTGAGTATGTTAGGCAATTCCAAATGCTGATGTCTATGCCAGGGACCCAGTGTGAGTGCTCTGTTGTGAGTGTGATAGTGTGTGTGTGTGTGTGTGTGTGTGTGTTTGCGGGAAACCATTTTGTATGCCTGTAAGAAAAAGCCGATGGGTGTTTCTGTGTGTTTCTTGTGTATGTGTGTCTCGGGACAACGTTTTTGGGTATGTCAGGGCAGTTCCAAGTGGTGATGGCTCTGGAAGGAACAGTGTGAGTGCTGTGTTTTGAGTGTGACAGTGTGTGTGTGTGTGTTTGGGGGAACCCCACTGTGTCTGCCTGTAAGAAAATGTCGATGGGTGTTTGTGTGTGTTTCTTGTGTATCTGTGTTTCGGGAGCACGTATGTGAGTGTGTCAGGGCAGTTCCAAGTGTTCATGGCTCTGCTGGAGATCCAGTGTGAGTGCTGTGTTGTGAGGGTGACATTGTGTGTGTGTGTGCGTGTGTGTATGTGTTCCTTGAAACTATTTGTATGTCTGTAAGAAAAAGTCGATGGGTGTTTGGTTGTGTTTCTTGTGTATGTGTGTGTCGGGACCACGTTTGTGTGTATATAAGGGTAGTTCCAAATCATTCTGAGAGTTGTGTAGTGAGTGTGATAGTTTATGTGTGTGTTTATGTGTTTGTGGTAAACCATTATGCATGCCTGTAAATAAAGTCGATGGGTGTTTTTGTGTGTTTCTTGTGTATGTGTGTGTTGGGACCTCGTTTTTGAGTATGTTAGGGAATTCCAAATGTTGATGTCTATGCCGGGGACCCAGTGTGAGTGCAGTGTTGTGAGTGTGATTGTGTGTGTGTGTGTGTGTGTCTTTGAAGGAAACCATTTTGTATGCCTGTGAGAAAAAGTCGATGGGAGTTTCTGTGTGTTTCTTGTGTATGTATGTCTCGGGACAACGTTTTTGGGTATGTCAGGGCAGTTCCAAGTGGTGATGGCTCTGCAAGGAACAGTGTGAGTGCTGTGTTGTGAGTGTGACAGTGTGTGTGTGTGTGTTTGGGGGAACCCCACTGTGTCTGCCTGTAAAGAAATGTCGTTGGGTGTTTGTGTGTGTTTCTTGTGTATCTGTGTTTCGGGAGCACGTATGTGAGTGTGTCAAGGCAGTTCCAATTGTTCATGTCTCTGCTGGAGATCCAGTGTGAGTGCTGTGTTGTGAGGGTGACATTGTGTGTCTGTGTGTGTGTGTTGCTGGAAACCATTTGTATGCCTGTAAGAAAAAGTTGATGGGTGTTTGTGTGTGTTTCTTCTGTATGTGTGTTTCGGGACCACGTTTGTGAATATGTTAGGTCAGTTCCAAGTGTTGATGGCTCTGCTGGAGACCCAGTGTGAGTGCTGTGTTGTGAGTGTGACAGTGTGTGTGTGTGTGTCTGTGTGTGTTTCGAAACCCCACTGTGTATGCCTTTATGAAAAAGTCGATGGGTGTTTGGTTGTGTTTCTTGCGTATGTGTGTGTCGGGACTACGTTTTTGAGTTTTAGGGCAGTTCGAAGTGTGTTATGCCGGAGACCCAATGTGAGTTCTGTGTTGAGAGTGTGACAGTTTGTGTGTGTGTGTCTGTGTGTGTGTTTCAGGGAAACCATTGTGTATGACTGTAAGAAAAAGTCGATGGATGTTTGTGTGTTACTTGTATATGTGTGTGTCGGGCCACGTTTGAGAGTATGTTAGGGCAGTTTCAAGTGTTGAGGGTTCTGCGGGAGACCCAGTGTGAGTGCTGTGTTGTGAGTGTCATAGTGTCTGTGTGTGTGTCTGTGTGTGTGTGTTTTGGGAACACCACTGTGTCTGCCTGTAAGAAAAGTCGATGGGTGTTTGTGTGTGTTTCTGTGTATGTGTGTGTCGGGACCACGTATTTGGGTATGTCAGGGCAGGTCCAAGTGTTCATGGCTCTGCTGGAGATCCAGTGTGAGTGCTGTGTTGTGAGGGTGACATTGTGTGTGTGTGTGCGTGTGTGTATGTGTTCCTTGAAACTATTTGTATGTCTGTAAGAAAAAGTCGATGGGTGTTTGGTTGTGTTTCTTGTGTATGTGTGTGTCGGGACCACGTTTGTGTGTATATAAGGGTAGTTCCAAGTCATTCTGAGAGTTGTGTTGTGAGTGTGATAGTTTATGTGTGTGTTTATGTGTTTGTGGTAAACCATTATGCATGCCTGTAAATAAAGTCGATGGGTGTTTTTCTGTGTTTCTTGTGTATGTGTGTGTTGGGACCTCGTTTTTGAGTATGTTAGGGAATTCCAAATGTTGATGTCTATGCCGGGGACCCAGTGTGAGTGCAGTGTTGTGAGTGTGATTGTGTGTGTGTGTGTGTGTCTTTGAAGGAAACCATTTTGTATGCCTGTAAGAAAAATCGATGGGTGTTTCTGTGTGTTTCTTGTGTATGTGTGTCTCGGGACAACGTTTTTGGGTATGTCAGGGCAGTTCCAAGTGGTGATGGCTCTGGAAGGAACAGTGTGAGTGCTGTGTTGTGAGTGTGACAGTGTGTGTGTGTGTGTTTGGGGGAACCCCACTGTGTCTGCCTGTAAGGAAATGTCGATGGGTGTTTCTGTGTGTTTCTTGTGTATCTGTGTTTCGGGAGCACGTATGTGAGTGTGTCAGGGCAGTTCCAAGTGTTCATGGCTCTGCTGGAGATCCAGTGTGAGTGCTGTGTTGTGAGGGTGACATTGTGAGTGTGTGTGCGTGTGTGTATGTGTTCCTTGAAACTATTTGTATGTCTGTAAGAAAAAGTCGATGGGTGTTTGGTTGTGTTTCTTGTGTATGTGTGTGTCGGGACCACGTTTGTGTGTATATAAGGGTAGTTCCAAGTCATTCTGAGAGTTGTGTTGTGAGTGTGATAGTTTATGTGTGTGTTTATGTGTTTGAGGTAAACCATTATGCATGCCTGTAAATAAAGTCGATGGGTGTTTTTCTGTGTTTCTTGTGTATGTGTGTGTTGGGACCTCGTTTTTGAGTATGTTAGGGAATTCCAAATGTTGATGTCTATGCCGGGGACCCAGTGTGAGTGCAGTGTTGTGAGTGTGATAGTGTGTGTGTGTGTGTGTCTTTGAAGGAAACCATTTTCTATGCCTGTGAGAAAAAGTCGATGGGTTTTTCTGTGTGTTTCTTGTGTATGTATGTCTCGGGACAACGTTTTTGGGTATGTCAGGGCAGTTCCAAGTGGTGATGTCTCTGCAAGGAACAGTGTGAGTGCTGTGTTGTGAGTATGACAGTGTGTGTGTGTGTGTTTGGGGGAACCCCACTGTGTCTGCCTGTAAGGAAATGTCGATGGGTGTTTGTGTGTGTTTCTTGTGTATCTGTGTTTCGGGTGCACGTATGTGACTGTGTCAGGGTAGTTCCAAGTGTTCATGGCTCTGCTGGAGATCCAGTGTGAGTGCTGTGTTGTGAGGGTGACATTGTGTGTGTGTGTGTGTGTGTGTGTGTGTGTTGCGGGAAACCATTTGTATGCCTGTAAGAAAAAGTCGATGGGTGTTTGTGTGTGTTTCTTCTGATTGTGTTTCGGGACCACATTTGTGAATATGTTAGGTCAGTTCCAAGTGTTGATGGCTCTGCTGGAGACCCAGTGTGAGTGCTGTGTTGAGAGTGTGACAGTGTGTGTGTGTGTGTCTGTGTGTGTTTCAAAACCCCACTGTGTATGCCTTTACGAAAAAGTCGATGGGTGTTTGGTTGTGTTTCTTGCGTATGTGTTTGTCGGGACTACGTTTTTGAGTTTTAGGGCAGTTCGAAGTGTTGATGGTTATGCCGGAGACCCAATGTGAGTGCTGTGTTGAGAGTGTGACAGTTTGTGTGTGTGTGTCTGTGTGTGTGTTTCAGGGAAACCATTGTGTATGACTGTAAGAAAAAGTCGATGGATGTTTGTGTGTTACTTGTATATGTGTGTGTCGGGCCACGTTTGAGAGTATGTTAGGGCAGTTTCAAGTGTTGAGGGTTCTGCGGGAGTCCCAGTGTGAGTGCTGTGTTGAGAGTGTGACAGTGTGTGTGTGTGTGTCTGTGTGTGTTTCAAAACCCCACTGTGTATGCCTTTACGAAAAAGTCGATGGGTGTTTGGTTGTGTTTCTTGCGTATGTGTTTGTCGGGACTACGTTTTTGAGTTTTAGGGCAGTTCGAAGTGTTGATGGTTATGCCGGAGACCCAATGTGAGTGCTGTGTTGAGAGTGTGACAGTTTGTGTGTGTGTGTCTGTGTGTGTGTTTCAGGGAAACCATTGTGTATGACTGTAAGAAAAAGTCGATGGATGTTTGTGTGTTACTTGTATATGTGTGTGTCGGGCCACGTTTGAGAGTATGTTAGGGCAGTTTCAAGTGTTGAGGGTTCTGCGGGAGTCCCAGTGTGAGTGCTGTGTTGTGAGTGTCATAGTGTGTGTGTGTGTGTCTGTGTGTGTGTGTTTTGGGAACACCACTGTATCTGCCTGTAAGAAAAGTCGATGGGTGTTTGTGTGTGTTTCTGAGTATGTGTGTGTCGGGACCACGTATTTGGGTATGTCAGGGCAGGTCCAGTGTTCATGGCTCTGCTGGAGATCCAGTGTGAGTGCTGTGTTGTGAGGGTGACATTGTGTGTGTGTGTGCGTGTGTGTATGTGTTCCTTGAATCTATTTGTATGTCTGTAAGAAAAAGTCGATGGGTGTTTGGTTGTGTTTCTTGTGTATGTGTGTGTCGGGACCACGTTTGTGTGTATATAAGGGTAGTTCCAAGTCATTCTGAGAGTTGTGTTGTGAGTGTGATAGTTTATGTGTGTGTTTATGTGTTTGTGGTAAACCATTATGCATGCCTGTAAATAAAGTCGATGGGTGTTTTTGTGTGTTTCTTGTGTATGTGTGTGTTGGGACCTCGTTTTTGAGTATGTTAGGGAATTCCAAATGTTGATGTCTATGCCGGGGACCCAGTGTGAGTGCAGTGTTGTGAGTGTGATTGTGTGTGTGTGATTCTTTGAAGGAAACCATTTTGTATGCCTGTAAGAAAAAGTCGATGGGTGTTTCTGTGTGTTTCTTGTGTATGTTTGTCTCGGGACAACGTTTTTGGGTATGTCAGGGCAGTTCCAAGTGGTGATGGCTCTGCAAGGAACAGTGTGAGTGCTGAGTTGTGAGTGTGACAGTGTGTGTGTGTGTGTGTTTGGGGGAACCCCACTGTGTCTGCCTGTAAGGAAATGTCGATGGGTGTTTGTGTGTGTTTCTTGTGTATCTGTGTTTCGTGAGCACGTATGTGAGTGTGTCAGGGCAGTTCCAAGTGTTCATGGCTCTGCTGGAGATCCAGTGTGAGTGTTGTGTTGTGAGGGTGACATTGTGTGTGTGTGTGTGTGTGTTGCTGGAAACCATTTGTATGCCTGTAAGAAAAAGTTGATGGGTGTTTGTGTGTGTTTCTTCTGTATGTGTGTTTCGGGACCACGTTTGTGAATATGTTAGGTCAGTTCCAAGTGTTGATGGCTCTGCTGGAGACCCAGTGTGAATGCTGTGTTGTGAGTGTGACAGTGTGTGTGTGTGTCTGTGTGTGTTTCGAAACCCCACTGTGTATGCCTTTACGAAAAAGTCGATGGGTGTTTGGTTGTGTTTCTTGCGTATGTGTGTGTCGGGACTACGTTTTTGAGTTTTAGGGCAGTTCGAAGTGTTGATGGTTATGCCGGAGACCCAATGTGAGTGCTGTGTTGAGAGTGTGACAGTTTGTGTGTATGTGTCTGTGTGTGTGTTTCAGGGAAACCATTGTGTATGACTGTAAGAAAAAGTCGATGGATGTTTGTGTGTTACTTGTATATGTGTGTGTCGGGCCACGTTTGAGAGTATGTTAGGGCAGTTTCAAGTGTTGAGGGTTCTGCGGGAGACCCAGTGTGAGTGCTGTGTTGTGAGTGTCATAGTGTGTGTGTGTGTGTCTGTGTGTGTGTGTTTTGGGAACACCACTGTGTCTGCCTGTAAGAAAAGTCGATGGGTGTCTGTGTGTGTTTCTGTGTATGTGTGTGTCGGGACCATGTATTTGGGTTGTCAGGGCAGGTCCAAGTGTTCATGGCTCTGCTGGAGATCCAGTGTGAGTGCTGTGTTGTGAGGGTGACATTGTGTGTGTGTGTGCGTGTGTGTATGTGTTCCTTGAAACTATTTGTATGTCTGTAAGAAAAAGTCGATGGGTGTTTGGTTGTGTTTCTTGTGTATGTGTGTGTCGGGACCACGTTTGTGTGTATATAAGGGTAGTTCCAAGTCATTCTGAGAGTTGTGTTGTGAGTGTGATAGTTTATGTGTGTGTTTATGTGTTTGTGGTAAACCATTATGCATGCCTGTAAATAAAGTCGATGGGTGTTTTTCTGTGTTTCTTGTGTATGTGTGTGTTGGGACCTCGTTTTTGAGTATGTTAGGCAATTCCAAATGCTGATGTCTATGCCAGGGACCCAGTGTGAGTGCTCTGTTGTGAGTGTGATAGTGTGTGTGTGTGTGTGTGTGTGTGTGTGTGTTTGCGGGAAACCATTTTGTATGCCTGTAAGAAAAAGCCGATGGGTGTTTCTGTGTGTTTCTTGTGTATGTGTGTCTCGGGACAACGTTTTTGGGTATGTCAGGGCAGTTCCAAGTGGTGATGGCTCTGGAAGGAACGGTGTGAGTGCTGTGTTTTGAGTGTGACAGTGTGTGTGTGTGTGTTTGGGGGAACCCCACTGTGTCTGCCTGTAAGAAAATGTCGATGGGTGTTTGTGTGTGTTTCTTGTGTATCTGTGTTTCGGGAGCACGTATGTGAGTGTGTCAGGGCAGTTCCAAGTGTTCATGGCTCTGCTGGAGATCCAGTGTGAGTGCTGTGTTGTGAGGGTGACATTGTGTGTGTGTGTGCGTGTGTGTATGTGTTCCTTGAAACTATTTGTATGTCTGTAAGAAAAAGTCGATGGGTGTTTGGTTGTGTTTCTTGTGTATGTGTGTGTCGGGACCACGTTTGTGTGTATATAAGGGTAGTTCCAAGTCATTCTGAGAGTTGTGTTGTGAGTGTGATAGTTTATGTGTGTGTTTATGTGTTTGTGGTAAACCATTATGCATGCCTGTAAATAAAGTCGATGGGTGTTTTTCTGTGTTTCTTGTGTATGTGTGTGTTGGGACCTCGTTTTTGAGTATGTTAGGGAATTCCAAATGTTGATGTCTATGCCGGGGACCCAGTGTGAGTGCAGTGTTGTGAGTGTGATTGTGTGTGTGTGTGTGTGTGTCTTTGAAGGAAACCATTTTGTATGCCTGTGAGAAAAAGTCGATGGGAGTTTCTGTGTGTTTCTTGTGTATGTATGTCTCGGGACAACGTTTTTGGGTATGTCAGGGCAGTTCCAAGTGGTGATGGCTCTGCAAGGAACAGTGTGAGTGCTGTGTTGTGAGTGTGACAGTGTGTGTGTGTGTGTTTGGGGGAACCCCACTGTGTCTGCCTGTAAAGAAATGTCGTTGGGTGTTTGTGTGTGTTTCTTGTGTATCTGTGTTTCGGGAGCACGTATGTGAGTGTGTCAAGGCAGTTCCAATTGTTCATGTCTCTGCTGGAGATCCAGTGTGAGTGCTGTGTTGTGAGGGTGACATTGTGTGTCTGTGTGTGTGTGTTGCTGGAAACCATTTGTATGCCTGTAAGAAAAAGTCGATGGGTGTTTGTGTGTGTTTCTTCTGTATGTGTGTTTCGGGACCACGTTTGTGAATATGTTAGGTCAGTTCCAAGTGTTGATGGCTCTGCTGGAGACCCAGTGTGAGTGCTGTGTTGTGAGTGTGACAGTGTGTGTGTGTGTGTCTGTGTGTGTTTCGAAACCCCACTGTGTATGCCTTTATGAAAAAGTCGATGGGTGTTTGGTTGTGTTTCTTGCGTATGTGTGTGTCGGGACTACGTTTTTGAGTTTTAGGGCAGTTCGAAGTGTGTTATGCCGGAGACCCAATGTGAGTTCTGTGTTGAGAGTGTGACAGTTTGTGTGTGTGTGTCTGTGTGTGTGTTTCAGGGAAACCATTGTGTATGACTGTAAAGAAAAAGTCGATGGATGTTTGTGTGTTACTTGTATATGTGTGTGTCGGGCCACGTTTGAGAGTATGTTAGGGCAGTTTCAAGTGTTGAGGGTTCTGCGGGAGACCCAGTGTGAGTGCTGTGTTGTGAGTGTCATAGTGTCTGTGTGTGTGTCTGTGTGTGTGTGTTTTGGGAACACCACTGTGTCTGCCTGTAAGAAAAGTCGATGGGTGTGTGTGTGTGTTTCTGTGTATGTGTGTGTCGGGACCACGTATTTGGGTATGTCAGGGCAGGTCCAAGTGTTCATGGCTCTGCTGGAGATCCAGTGTGAGTGCTGTGTTGTGAGGGTGACATTGTGTGTGTGTGTGCGTGTGTGTATGTGTTCCTTGAAACTATTTGTATGTCTGTAAGAAAAAGTCGATGGGTGTTTGGTTGTGTTTCTTGTGTATGTGTGTGTCGGGACCACGTTTGTGTGTATATAAGGGTAGTTCCAAGTCATTCTGAGAGTTGTGTTGTGAGTGTGATAGTTTATGTGTGTGTTTATGTGTTTGTGGTAAACCATTATGCATGCCTGTAAATAAAGTCGATGGGTGTTTTTCTGTGTTTCTTGTGTATGTGTGTGTTGGGACCTCGTTTTTGAGTATGTTAGGGAATTCCAAATGTTGATGTCTATGCCGGGGACCCAGTGTGAGTGCAGTGTTGTGAGTGTGATTGTGTGTGTGTGTGTGTGTGTCTTTGAAGGAAACCATTTTGTATGCCTGTAAGAAAAATCGATGGGTGTTTCTGTGTGTTTCTTGTGTATGTGTGTCTCAGGACAACGTTTTTGGGTATGTCAGGGCAGTTCCAAGTGGTGATGGCTCTGGAAGGAACAGTGTGAGTGCTGTGTTGTGAGTGTGACAGTGTGTGTGTGTGTGTGTGTTTGGGGGAACCCCACTGTGTCTGCCTGTAAGGAAATGTCGATGGGTGTTTGTGTGTGTTTCTTGTGTATCTGTGTTTCGGGAGCACGTATGTGAGTGTGTCAGGGCAGTTCCAAGTGTTCATGGCTCTGCTGGAGATCCAGTGTGAGTGCTGTGTTGTGAGGGTGACATTGTGTGTGTGTGTGCGTGTGTGTATGTGTTCCTTGAAACTATTTGTATGTCTGTAAGAAAAAGTCGATGGGTGTTTGGTTGTGTTTCTTGTGTATGTGTGTGTCGGGACCACGTTTGTGTGTATATAAGGGTAGTTCCAAGTCATTCTGAGAGTTGTGTTGTGAGTGTGATAGTTTATGTGTGTGTTTATGTGTTTGTGGTAAACCATTATGCATGCCTGTAAATAAAGTCGATGGGTGTTTTTCTGTGTTTCTTGTGTATGTGTGTGTTGGGACCTCGTTTTTGAGTATGTTAGGGAATTCCAAATGTTGATGTCTATGCCGGGGACCCAGTGTGAGTGCAGTGTTGTGAGTGTGATTGTGTGTGTGTGTGTGTGTGTCTTTGAAGGAAACCATTTTCTATGCCTGTGAGAAAAAGTCGATGGGTTTTTCTGTGTGTTTCTTGTGTATGTATTTCTCGGGACAACGTTTTTGGGTATGTCAGGGCAGTTCCAAGTGGTGATGTCTCTGCAAGGAACAGTGTGAGTGCTGTGTTGTGAGTGTGACAGTGTGTGTGTGTGTGTTTGGGGGAACCCCACTGTATCTGCCTGTAAGGAAATGTCGATGGGTGTTTGTGTGTGTTTCTTGTGTATCTGTGTTTCGGGTGCACGTATGTGACTGTGTCAGGGCAGTTCCAAGTGTTCATGGCTCTGCTGGAGATCCAGTGTGAGTGCTGTGTTGTGAGGGTGACATTGTGTGTGTGTGTGTGTGTGTGTGTGTGTGTGTTGCGGGAAACCATTTGTATGCCTGTAAGAAAAAGTCGATGGGTGTTTGTGTGTGTTTCTTCTGATTGTGTTTCGGGACCACATTTGTGAATATGTTAGGTCAGTTCCAAGTGTTGATGGCTCTGCTGGAGACCCAGTGTGAGTGCTGTGTTGAGAGTGTGACAGTGTGTGTGTGTGTGTCTGTGTGTGTTTCAAAACCCCACTGTGTATGCCTTTACGAAAAAGTCGATGGGTGTTTGGTTGTGTTTCTTGCGTATGTGTGTGTCGGAACTACGTTTTTGAGTTTTAGGGCAGTTCGAAGTGTTGATGGTTATGCCGGAGACCCAATGTGAGTGCTGTGTTGAGAGTGTGACAGTTTGTGTGTGTGTGTCTGTGTGTGTGTTTCAGGGAAACCATTGTGTATGACTGTAAGAAAAAGTCGATGGATGTTTGTGTGTTACTTGTATATGTGTGTGTCGGGCCACGTTTGAGAGTATGTTAGGGCAGTTTCAAGTGTTGAGGGTTCTGCGGGAGTCCCAGTGTGAGTGCTGTGTTGTGAGTGTCATAGTGTGTGTGTGTGTGTGTGTCTGTGTGTGTGTGTTTTGGGAACACCACTGTGTCTGCCTGTAAGAAAAGTCGATGGGTGTTTGTGTGTGTTTCTGAGTATGTGTGTGTCGGGACCACGTCTTTGGGTATGTCAGGGCAGGTCCAGTGTTCATGGCTCTGCTGGAGATCCAGTGTGAGTGCTGTGTTGTGAGGGTGACATTGTGTGTGTGTGTGCGTGTGTGTATGTGTTCCTTGAATCTATTTGTATGTCTGTAAGAAAAAGTCGATGGGTGTTTGGTTGTGTTTCTTGTGTATGTGTGTGTCGGGACCACGTTTGTGTGTATATAAGGGTAGTTCCAAGTCATTCTGAGAGTTGTGTTGTGAGTGTGATAGTTTATGTGTGTGTTTATGTGTTTGTGGTAAACCATTATGCATGCCTGTAAATAAAGTCGATGGGTGTTTTTGTGTGTTTCTTGTGTATGTGTGTGTTGGGACCTCGTTTTTGAGTATGTTAGGGAATTCCAAATGTTGATGTCTATGCCGGGGCCCCAGTGTGAGTGCAGTGTTGTGAGTGTGATTGTGTGTGTGTGATTCTTTGAAGGAAACCATTTTGTATGCCTGTAAGAAAAAGTCGATGGGTGTTTCTGTGTGTTTCTTGTGTATGTGTGTCTCGGGACAACGTTTTTGGGTATGTCAGGGCAGTTCCAAGTGGTGATGGCTCTGCAAGGAACAGTGTGAGTGCTGAGTTGTGAGTGTGACAGTGTGTGTGGGTGTGTTTGGGGGAACCCCACTGTGTGTGCCTGTAAGGAAATGTCGATGGGTGTTTGTGTGTGTTTCTTGTGTATCTGTGTTTCGTGAGCACGTATGTGAGTGTGTCAGGGCAGTTCCAAGTGTTCATGGCTCTGCTGGAGATCCAGTGTGAGTGTTGTGTTGTGAGGGTGACATTGTGTGTGTGTGTGTGTGTGTTGCTGGAAACCATTTGTATGCCTGTAAGAAAAAGTTGATGGGTGTTTGTGTGTGTTTCTTCTGTATGTGTGTTTCGGGACCACGTTTGTGAATATGTTAGGTCAGTTCCAAGTGTTGATGGCTCTGCTGGAGACCCAGTGTGAATGCTGTGTTGTGAGTGTGACAGTGTGTGTGTGTGTCTGTGTGTGTTTCGAAACCCCACTGTGTATGCCTTTACGAAAAAGTCGATGGGTGTTTGGTTGTGTTTCTTGCGTATGTGTGTGTCGGGACTACGTTTTTGAGTTTTAGGGCAGTTCGAAGTGTTGATGGTTATGCCGGAGACCCAATGTGAGTGCTGTGTTGAGAGTGTGACAGTTTGTGTGTGTGTGTCTGTGTGTGTGTTCAGGGAAACCATTGTGTATGACTGTAAGAAAAAGTCGATGGATGTTTTTGTGTTACTTGTATATGTGTGTGTCGGGCCACGTTTGAGAGTATGTTAGGGCAGTTTCAAGTGTTGAGGGTTCTGCGGGAGACCCAGTGTGAGTGCTGTGTTGTGAGTGTCATAGTGTGTGTGTGTGTGTCTGTGTGTGTGTGTTTTGGGATCACCACTGTGTCTGCCTGTAAGAAAAGTCGATGGGTGTTTGTGTGTGTTTCTGTGTATGTGTGTGTCGGGACCACGTATTTGGGTATGTCAGGGCAGGTCCAAGTGTTCATGGCTCTGCTGGAGGTCCAGTGTGAGTGCTGTGTTGTGAGGGTGACATTGTGTGTGTGTGTGCGTGTGTGTATGTGTTCCTTGAAACTATTTGTATGTCTGTAAGAAAAAGTCGATGGGTGTTTGGTTGTGTTTCTTGTGTATGTGTGTGTCGGGACCACGTTTGTGTGTATATAAGGGTAGTTCCAAGTCATTCTGAGAGTTGTGTTGTGAGTGTGATAGTTTATGTGTGTGTTTATGTGTTTGTGGTAAACCATTATGCATGCCTGTAAATAAAGGCGATGGGTGTTTTTGTGTGTTTCTTGTGTATGTGTGTGTTGGGACCTCGTTTTTGAGTATGTTAGGGAATTCCAAATGTTGATGTCTATGCCGGGGACCCAGTGTGAGTGCAGTGTTGTGAGTGTGATTGTGTGTGTGTGTGTGTCTTTGAAGGAAACCATTTTGTATGCCTGTAAGAAAAAGTCGATGGGTGTTTCTGTGTGTTTCTTGTGTATGTGTGTCTCGGGACAACGTTTTTCGGTATGTCAGGGCAGTTCCAAGTGGTGATGGCTCTGCAAGGAACAGTGTGAGTGCTGTGTTGTGAGTGTGACAGTGTGTGTGTGTTTGGGGGAACCCCACTGTGTCTGCCTGTAAGGAAATGTCGATGGGTGTTTGTGTGTGTTTCTTGTGTATCTGTGTTTCGGGAGCACGTATGTGAGTGTGTCAGGGCAGTTCCAAGTGTTCATGGCTCTGCTGGAGATCCAGTGTGAGTGCTGTGTAGTGAGGGTGACATTGTGTGTGTGTGTGTGTGTGTGTGTGTGTTGCGGGAAACCATTTGTATGCCTGTAAGAAAAAGTCGATGGGTGTTTGTGTGTGTTTCTTCTGTATGTGTGTTTCGGGACCACGTTTGTGAATATGTTAGGTCAGTTCCAAGTGTTGATGGCTCTGCTGGAGACCCAGTGTGAGTGCTGTGTTGTGAGTGTGACAGTGTGTGTGTGTGTGTCTGTGTGTGTTTCGAAACCCCACTGTGTATGCCTTTACGAAAAAGTCGATGGGTGTTTGGTTGTGTTTCTTGCGTATGTGTGTGTCGGGACTACGTTTTTGAGTTTTAGGTCAGTTCGAAGTGTTGATGGTTATGCCGGAGACCCAATGTGAGTGCTGTGTTGAGAGTGTGACAGTTTGTGTGTGTGTGTCTGTGTGTGTGTTTCAGGGAAACCATTGTGTATGACTGTAAGAAAAAGTCGATGGATGTTGGTGTGTTACTTGTATATGTGTGTGTCGGGCCAAGTTTGAGAGTATGTTAGGGCAGTTTCAAGTGTTGAGGGTTCTGCGGGAGACCCAGTGTGAGTGCTGTGTTGTGAGTGTCATAGTGTGTGTGTGTGTGTCTGTGTGTGTGTGTGTTTTGGGAACACCACTGCGTCTGCCTGTAAGAAAAGTCGATGGGTGTTTGTGTGTGTTTCTGTGTATGTGTGTGTCGGGACCACGTATTTGGGTATGTCAGGGCAGGTCCAAGTGTTCATGGCTCTGCTGGAGATCCAGTGTGAGTGCTGTGTTGTGAGGGTGACATTGTGTGTGTGTGTGCGTGTGTGTATGTGTTCCGTGAAACTATTTGTATGTCTGTAAGAAAAATTCGATGGGTGTTTGGTTGTGTTTCTTGTGTATGTATGTGTCGGGACCACGTTTGTGTGTATATAAGGGTAGTTCCAAGTCATTCTGAGAGTTGTGTTGTGAGTGTGATAGTTTATGTGTGTGTTTATGTGTTTGTGGTAAACCATTATGCATGCCTGTAAATAAAGTCGATGGGTGTTTTTCTGTGTTTCTTGTGTATGTGTGTGTGGGGACCTCGTTTTTGAGTATGTTAGGGAATTCCAAATGTTGATGTCTATGCCGGGGACCCAGTGTGAGTGCAGTGTTGTGAGTGTGATTGTGTGTGTGTGTGTGTCTTTGAAGGAAACCATTTTGTATGCCTGTAAGAAAAAGTCGATGGGTGTTTCTGTGTGTTTCTTGTGTATGTATGTCTCGGGACAACGTTTTTGGGTATGTCAGGGCAGTTCCAAGTGGTGATGTCTCTGCAAGGAACAGTGTGAGTGCTGTGTTGTGAGTGTGACAGTGTGTGTGTGTGTGTTTGGGGGAACCCCACTGTGTCTGCCTGTAAGGAAATGTCGATGGGTGTGTGTGTTTCTTGTGTATCTGTGTTTCGAGAGCACGTATGTGAGTGTGTCAGGGCAGTTCCAAGTGTTCATGGCTCTGCTGGAGATCCAGTGTGAGTGCTGTGTTGTGAGGGTGACATTGTGTGTTGTGTGTGTGTGTGTGTTGCGAGAAACCATTTGTATGCCTGTAAGAAAAAGTCGATGGGTGTTTGTGTGTGTTTCTTCTGTATGTGTGTTTCGGGACCACGTTTGTGAATATGTTAGGTCAGTTCCAAGTGATGATGGCTCTGCTGGAGACCCAGTGTGAGTGCTGTGTTGTGAGTGTGACAGTGTGTGTGTGTGTCTGTGTGTGTTTCGAAACCCCACTGTGTATGCCTTTACGAAAAAGTCGATGGGTGTTTGGTTGTGTTTCTTGCGTATGTGTGTGTCGGGACTACGTTTTTGAGTTTTAGGGCAGTTCGAAGTGTTGATGGTTATGCCGGAGACCCAATGTGAGTGCTGTGTTGAGAGTGTGACAGTTTGTGTGTGTGTGTCTGTGTGTGTGTTTCAGGGAAACCATTGTGTATGACTGTAAGAAAAAGTCGATGGATGTTTGTGTGTTACTTGTATATGTGTGTGTCGGGCCAAGTTTGAGAGTATGTTAGGGCAGTTTCAAGTGTTGAGGGTTCTGCGGGAGACCTAGTGTGAGTGCTGTGTTGTGAGTGTCATAGTGTGTGTGTGTGTGTGTGTGTCTGTGTGTGTGTGTTTTGGGAACACCACTGTGTCTGCCTGTAAGAAAAGTCGATGGGTGTTTGTGTGTGTTTCTGTGTATGTGTGTGTCGGGACCACGTATTTGGGTATGTCAGGGCAGGTCCAAGTGTTCATGGCTCTGCTGGAGATCCAGTGTGAGTGCTGTGTTGTGAGGGTGACATTGTGTGTGTGTGTGCGTGTGTGTATGTGTTCCTTGAAACTATTTGTATGTCTGTAAGAAAAAGTCGATGGGTGTTTGGTTGTGTTTCTTGTGTATGTGTGTGTCGGGACCACGTTTGTGTGTATATGGGTAGTTCCAAGTCATTCTGAGAGTTGGGTTGTGAGTGTGATAGTTTATGTGTGTGTTTATGTGTTTGTGGTAAACCATGATGCATGCCTGTAAATAAAGTCGGTGGGTGTTTTTCTGTGTTTCTTGTGTATGTGTGTGTTGGGACCTCGTTTTTGAGTATGTTAGGGAATTCCAAATGCTGATGTCTATGCCAGGGACCCAGTGTGAGTGCTCTGTTGTGAGTGTGATTGTGTCTGTGTGTGTGTGTTTGTGGGAAACCATTTTGTATGCCTGTAAGAAAAAGTCGATGGGTGTTTCTGTGTGTTTCTTGTGTATGTGTGTCTCGGGACAAAGTTTTTGGGAATGTCAGGGCAGTTCCAGTGGTGATGGCTCTGGAAGGAACAGTGTGAGTGCTGTGTTGTGAGTGTGACAGTGTGTGTGTGTGTGTGTGTGTGTTTGGGGGCACCCCACTGTGTCTGCCTTTAAGAAAATGTCAATGGGTGTTTGTGTGTGTTTCCTGTGTATGTGTGTTTGGGACCACGTATGTGAGTGTGTCAGGGCAGTTCCAAGTGTTCATGGCTCTGCTGGAGATCCAGTGTGAGTGCTGTGTTGTGAGGGTGACATTGTGTGTGTGTGTGCGTGTGTGTATGTGTTCCTTGAAACTATTTGTATGTCTGTAAGAAAAAGTCGATGGGTGTTTGGTTGTGTTTCTTGTGTATGTGTGTGTCGGGACCACGTTTGTGTGTATATAAGGGTAGTTCCAAGTCATTCTGAGAGTTTTGTTGTGAGTGTGATAGTTTATGTGTGTGTTTATGTGTTTGTGGTAAACCATTATGCATGCCTGTAAATAAAGTCGATGGGTGTTTTTGTGTGTTTCTTGTGTATGTGTGTGTTGGGACCTCGTTTTTGAGTATGTTAGGGAATTCCAAATGTTGATGTCTATGCCGGGGACCCAGTGTGAGTGCAGTGTTGTGAGTGTGATTGTGTGTGTGTGTGTGTCTTTGAAGGAAACCATTTTGTATGCCTGTAAGAAAAAGTCGATGGGTGTTTCTGTGTGTTTCTTGTGTATGTATGTCTCGGGACAACGTTTTTGGGTATGTCAAGGCAGTTCCAAGTGGTGATGGCTCTGCAAGGAACAGTGTGAGTGCTGTGTTGTGAGTGTGACAGTGTGTGTGTGTGTGTGTGTGTGTGTGTTTGGGGGAACCCCACTGTGTCTGCCTGAAGAAAATGTCAATGTGTGTTTGTGTGTGTTTCTTGTGTATGTGTGTTTGGGACCACGTATGTGAGAGTGTCAGGGCAGTTCCAAGTGTTCATGGCTCTGCTGGAGATCCAGTGTGAGTGCTGTGTTGTGAGGGTGACATTGTGTGTCTGTGTGCCTGTGTGTATGTGTTCCTTGAAACTATTTGTATGTCTGTAAGAAAAATTCGATGGGTGTTTGGTTGTGTTTCTTGTGTATGTGTGTGTCGGGAGCACGTTTGTGCGTATATAAGGGTAGTTCCAAGTCATTCTGAGAGTTGTGTTGTGAGTGTGATAGTTTATGTGTGTGTTTATGTGTTTGTGGTAAACCATTATGCATGCCTGTAAATAAAGTTGATGGGTGTTTTTCTGTGTTTCTTGTGTATGTGTGTGTTGGGACCTCGTTTTTGAGTATGTTAGGGAATTCCAAATGTTGATGTCTATACCGCGGACCCAGTGTGAGTGCAGTGTTGTGAGTGTGATGTGTGTGTGTGTGTGTCTTTGAAGGAAACCATTTTGTATGCCTGTAAGCAAAAGTCAATGGGTGTTTCTGTGTGTTTCTTGTGTATGTGTGTCTCGGGACAACGTTTTTGGGTATGTCAGGGCAGTTCCAAGTGGTGATGGCTCTGCAAGGAACAGTGTGAGTGCTGAGTTGTGAGTGTGACAGTGTGTGTGTGTGTGTGTTTGGGGGAACCCCACTGTGTCTGCCTGTAAGGAAATGTCGATGGGTGTTTGTGTGTGTTTCTTGTGTATCTGTGTTTCGGGAGCACGTATGTGAGTGTGTCAGGGTAGTTCCAAGTGTTCATGGCTCTGCTGGAGATCCAGTGTGAGTGCTGTGTTGTGAGGGTGACATTGTGTGTGTGTGTGTGTGTGTGTGTGTGTGTGTGTTGCGGGAAACCATTTGTATGCCTGTAAGAAAAAGTCGATGGGCTTTTGTGTGTGTTTCTTCTGTATGTGTGTTTCGGGACCACGTTTGTGAATATGTTAGGTCAGTTCCAAGTGTTGATGGCTCTGCTGGAGACCCAGTGTGAGTGCTGTGTTGTGAGTGTGACAGTGTGTGTGTGTTTGTCTGTGTGTGTTTCGAAACCCCCTGTGTATGCCTTTATGAAAAAGTCGATGGGTGTTTGGTTGTGTTTCTTGCGTATGTGTGTGTCGGGACTACGTTTTTGAGTTTTAGGGCAGTTCGAAGTGTTGATGGTTATGCCGGAGACCCAATGTGAGTGCTGTGTTGAGAGTGTGACAGTTTGTGTGTGTGTGTCTGTGTGTGTGTTTCAGGGAAACCATTGTGTATGACTATAAGAAAAAGTCGATGGATGTTTGAGTGTTACTTGTATATGTGTGTGTCGAACCACGTTTGAGAGTATGTTAGGGCAGTTTCAAGTGTTGAGGGTTCTGCGGGAGACCCAGTGTGAGTGCTGTGTTGTGAGTGTCATAGTGTGTGTGTGTGTGTGTCTGTGTGTGTGTGTGTTTTGGGAACACCACTGCGTCTGCCTGTAAGAAAAGTCGATGGGTGTTTGTGTGTGTTTCTGTGTATGTGTGTGTCTGGACCACGTATTTGGGTATGTCAGGGCAGGTCCAAGTGTTCATGGCTCTGCTGGACATCCAGTGTGAGTGCTGTGTTGTGAGGGTGACATTGTGTGTGTGTGTGCGTGTGTGTATGTGTTCCTTGAAACTATTTGTATGTCTGTTAGAAAAAGTCGATGGGTGTTTGGTTGTCTTTCTTGTGTATGTGTGTGTCGGGACCACGTTTGTGTGTATATAAGGGTAGTTCCAAGTCATTCTGAGAGTTGTGTTGTGAGTGTGATAGTTTATGTGTGTGTTTATGTGTTTGTGGTAAACCATTATGCATGCCTGTAAATAAAGTCGATGGGTGTTTTTCTGTGTTTCTTGTGTATGTGTGTGTTGGGACCTCGTTTTTGAGTATGTTAGGGAATTCCAAATGCTGATGTCTATGCCAGGGACCCAGGGTGAGTGCTCTGTTGTGAGTGTGATAGTGTGTGTGTGTGTGTGTGTGTGTTTGCGGGAAACCATTTTTTATGCCTGTAAGAAAAAGTCGATGGGTGTTTCTGTGTGTTTCTTGTGTATGTGTGTCTCGGGACAACGTTTTTGGGTATGTCAGGGCAGTTCCAAGTGGTGATGGCTCTGCAAGGAACAGTGTGAGTGCTGTGTTGTGAGTGTGACAGTGTGTGTGTGTGTGTGTGTGTGTGTTTGGGGGAACCCCACTGTGTCTGCCTGTAAGAAAATGTCAGTGGGTGTTTGTGTGTGTTTCTTGTGTATGTGTGTTTGGGACCACGTATGTGAGTGTGTCAGGGCAGTTCCAAGTGTTCATGGCTCTGCTGGAGATCCAGTGTGAGTGCTGTGTTGTGAGGGTGACATTGTGTGTGTGTGTGCGTGTGTGTATGTGTTCCTTGCAACTATTTGTATGTCTGTAAGGAAAATTCGATGGGTGTTTGGTTGTGTTTCTTGTGTATGTGTGTGTCGGGACCACATTTGTGTGTATATAAGTATAGTTCCAAGTCATTCTGAGAGTTGTGTTGTGAGTGTGATAGTTTATGTGTGTGTTTATGTGTTTGTGGTAAACCATTATGTATGCCTGTAAATAAAGTCGATGGGTGTTTTTGTGTGTTTCTTGTGTATGTGTATGTTGGGACCTCGTTTTTGAGTATGTTAGGGAATTCCAAATGCTGATGTCTATGCCGGGGACCCAGTGTGAGTGTTGTGTTGTGAGTGTGATAGTGTGGGTGTGTGTGTGTCTTTGAAGGAAACCTTTCTGTATGCATGTACAAAAAAGTCGATGGGTGTTTGTGTGTGTTTCTTGTGTATGTGTGTCTCGGGACAACGTTTTTGGGTATGTCAGGGCAGTTCCAAGTGGTGATGGCTCTGCAAGGAACAGTGTGAGTGCTGTGTTGTGAATGTGACAGTGTGTGTGTGTGTTTGGGGGAACCCGACTCTGTCTGCCTTTACGAAAAAGTCGATGGGTGTTTGGTTGTGTTTCTTGCGTATGTGTGTGTCGGGACTACGTTTTTGAATATGTTAGGGCAGTTCGAAGTGTTGATGGTTATGCCGGAGACCCAATGTGAGTGGTGTGATGTGAGTGTGACAGTTTTTGTGTGTGTGTCTGTGTGTGTGTTTCAGGGAAACCATTCTGTATGACTGTAAGAAAAAGTCGATGTATGTTTGTGTGTTACTTGTATATGTGTGTGTCGGGCCACGTTTGAGAGTATGTTAGGGCAGTTTCAAGTGTTGAGGGTTCTGCGGGAAACCCAGTGTGAGTGCTGTGTTGTGAGTGTCATAGTGTGTGTGTGTGTGTCTGTGTGTGTGTTTTGGGAACACCACTGTGTCTGCCTGTAAGAAAAGTCGATGGGTGTTTGTGTGTGTTTCTGTGTATGTGTGTGTCGGGACCACGTATTTGGGTATGTCAAGGCAAGTCCAAGTGTTCATGGCTCTGCTGGAGATCCAGTGTGAGTGCTGTGTTGTGAGGGTGACATTCTGTGTGTGTGTGCGTGTGTGTATGTGTTCCTTGAAACTATTTGTATGTCTGTAAGAAAAATTCGATGGGTGTTTGGTTGTGTTTCTTGTGTATGTCTGTGTCGGGACCACGTTTGTGTGTATATAAGGGTAGTTCCAAGTCATTCTGAGAGTTGTGTTGTGAGTGTGATAGTTTATGTGTGTGTTTATGTGTTTGTGGTAAACCATTATGCATGCCTGTAAATAAAGTCTATGGGTGTTTTTCTGTGTTTCTTGTGTATGTGTGTGTTGGGACCTCGTTTTTGAGTATGTTGGGAATTCCAAATGCTGATGTCTATGCCAGAGACCCAGTGTGAGTGCCCTGTTGTGAGTGTGATAGTGTGTGTGTGTGTGTGTGTGTGTTTGCGGGAAACCATTTTGTATGCCTGTAAGAAAAAGTCGATGGGTGTTTGTGTGTGTTTCTTGTGTATGTGTGTCTCGGGACAACGTTTTTGGGTATGTCAGGGCAGTTCCAAGTGGTGATGGCTCTGCAAGGAACAGTGTGAGTGCTGTGTTGTGAGTGTGACAGTGTGTGTGTGTGTGTTTGGGGGAACCCCACTGTGTCTGCCTGTAAGGAAATGTCGATGGGTGTTTGTGTGTGTTTCTTGTGTATCTGTGTTTCGGGAGCACGTATGTGAGTGTGTCAGGGCAGTTCCAAGTGTTCATGGCTCTGCTGGTGATCCAGTGTGAGTGCTGTGTTGTGAGGGTGACATTGTGTGTGTGTGTGTGTTTGTGTGTGTGTGTGTGTGTTGCGGGAAACCATTTGTATGCCTGTAAGAAAAAGTCGATGGGTGTTTGTGTGTGTTTCTTGTGTATGTGTGTTTCGGGACCACGTTTGTGAATATGTTAGGTCAGTTCCAAGTGTTGATGGCTCTGCTGGAGACCCAGTGTGAGTGCTGTGTTGTGAGTGTGACAGTGTGTGTGTGTGTGTGTGTGTGTTTCGAAACCCCACTGTGTATGCCTTAACGAAAAAGTCGATGGGTGTTTGGTTGTGTTTCTTGCGTATGTGTGTGTCGGGACTACGTTTTTGAGTTTTAGGGCAGTTCGAAGTGTTGATGGTTATGCCGGAGACCCAATGTGAGTGCTGTGTTGAGAGTGTGACAGTTTCTGTGTGTGTGTCTGTGTGTGTGTTTCAGGGAAACCATTGTGTATGACTGTAAGAAAAAGTCGATGGATGTTTGTGTGATACTTCTATATGTGTGTGTCGGGCCACGTTTGAGAGTATGTTAGGGCAGTTTCAAGTGTTGAGGGTTCTGCAGGAGATCCAGTGTGAGTGCTGTGTTGTGAGGGTGATATTGTGTGTGTGTGTGCGTGTGTGTATGTGTTCCTTGAAACTATTTGTATGTCTGTAAGAAAAAGTCGATGGGTGTTTGGTTGTGTTTCTTGTGTATGTGTTTGTCGGGACCACGTTTGTGTGTATATAAGGGTAGTTCCAAGTCATTCTGAGAGTTGTGTTGTGAGTGTGATAGTTTATGTGTGTGTTTATGTGTTTGTGGTAAACCATTATGTATGCCTGTAAATAAAGTCGATGGGTGTTTTTCTGTGTTTCTTGTGTATGTGTGTGTTGGGACCTCGTTTTTGAGTATGTTAGGGAATTCCAAATGCTGATGTCTATGCCAGGGACCCAGTGTGAGTGCTCTGTTGTGAGTGTGATAGTGTGTGTGTGTGTGTGTGTGTGTGTTTGCGGGAAACCATTTTGTATGCCTGTAAGAAAAAGTCGATGGGTGTTTCTGTGTGTTTCTTGTGTATGTGTGTCTCGGGACAACGTTTTTGGGTATGTAAGGGCAGTTCCAAGTGGTGATGACTCTGCAAGGAACAGTGTGAGTGCTGTGTTGTGAGTGTGACAGTGTGTGTGTGTGTGTGTGTTTGGGGGAACCCCACTGTGTCTGCATGTAAGAAAATGTCAATGGGTGTTTGTGTGTGTTTCTTGTGTATGTGTGTTTGGGACCACGTATGTGAGTGTGTCAGGGCAGTTCCAAGTGTTCATGGCTCTGCTGGAGATCCAGTGTGAGTGCTGTGTTGTGAGGGTGACATTGTGTGTGTGTGTGCGTGTGTGTATGTGTTCCTTGCACCTATTTGTATGTCTGTAAGGAATATTCGATAGGTGTTTGGCTGTGTTTCTTGTGTATGTGTGTGTTGGGACCTCGTTTTTGAGTATGTTAGGGCATTCCAAATGTTGATGTCTATGCCGGGGAACCAGTGTGAGTGCAGTGTTGTTAGTGTGATTGTGTGTGTGTGTGTGTGTCTTTGATGGAAACCATTTTGTATGCCTGTAAGAAAAAGTCGATGGGTGTTTCTGTGTGTCTTGTGTATGTGTGTCTCGGGACAACGTTTTTGGGTATGTCAGGGCAGTTCCAAGTGGTGATGGCTCTGCATGGAACAGTGTGAGTGCTGTGTTGTGAGTGTGACAGTGTGTGTGTGTGTGTTTGGGGGAACCCCACTGTGTCTGCCTGTAAGGAAATGTCGATGGGTGTTTGTGTCTGTTTCTTGTGTATCTGTGTTTCGGGAGCACGTATGTGAGTGTGTCAGGGCAGTTCCAAGTGTTCATGGCTCTGCTGGTGATCCAGTGTGAGTGCTGTGTTGTGAGGGTGACATTGTGTGTGTGTGTGTGTGTTTGTGTGTGTGTGTGTGTGTGTGTTGCGGGAAACCATTTGTATGCCTGTAAGAAAAAGTCGATGGGTGTTTGCGTGTGTTTCTTCTGTATGTGTGTTTCGGGACCACGTTTGTGAATATGTTAGGTCACTTCCAAGTGTTGATGGCTCTGCTGGAGACCCAGTGTGAGTGCTGTGTTGTGAGGGTGACATTGTGTGTGTGTGTGCGTGTGTGTATGTGTTCCTTGCAACTATTTGTATGTCTGTAAGGAAAATTCGATGGGTGTTTGGTTGTGTTTCTTGTGTATGTGTGTGTCGGGACCACATTTGTGTGTATATAAGTATAGTTCCAAGTCATTCTGAGAGTTGTGTTGTGAGTGTGATAGTTTATGTGTGTGTTTATGTGTTTGTGGTAAACCATTATGTATGCCTGTAAATAAATCGATGGGTGTTTTTCTGTGTTTCTTGTGTATGTGTATGTTGGGACCTCGTTTTTGAGTATGTTAGGGAATTTCAAATGCTGATGTCTATGTCGGGGACCCAGTGTGAGTGCTGTGTTGTGAGTGTGATAGTGTGGGTGTGTGTGTGTCTTTGAAGGAAACCATTTTGTATGCATGTACAAAAAAGTCGATGGGTGTTTCTGTGTGTTTCTTGTGTATGTGTGTCTCGGGACAACGTTTTTGGGTATGTCAGGGCAGTTCCAAGTAGTGATGGCTCTGGAAGGAACAGTGTGAGTGCTGTGTTGTGAGTGTGACAGTGTGTGTGTGTGTTTGGGGGAACCCGACTCTGTCTGCCTTTACGAAAATGTCGATGGGTGTTTGGTTGTGTTTCTTGCGTATGTGTGTGTCGGGACTACGTTTTTGAATATGTTAGGGAAGTTCGAAGTGTTGATGGTTATGCCGGAGACCCAATGTGAGTGGTGTGTTGTGAGTGTGACAGTTTTTGTGTGTGTGTCTGTGTGTGTGTTTCAGGGAAACCATTCTGTATGACTGTAAGAAAAAGTCGATGTATGTTTGTGTGTTACTTGTATATGTGTGTGTCGGGCCAAGTTTGAGAGTATGTTAGGGCAGTTTCAAGTGTTGAGGGTTCTGCGGGAAACCCACTGTGAGTGCTGTGTTGTGAGTGTCATTGTGTGTGTGTGTGTGTCTGTGTGTGTGTTTTGGGAACACCACTGTGTCTGCCTGTAAGAAAAGTCGATGGGTGTTTGTGTGTGTTTCTGTGTATGTGTGTGTAGGGACCACGTATTTGGGTATGTCAGGGCAGGTCCAAGTGTTCATGGCTCTGCTGGAGATCCAGTGTGAGTGCTGTGTTGTGAGGGTGACATTGTGTGTGTGTGTGCGTGTGTGTATGTGTTCCTTGAAACTATTTGTATGTCTGTAAGAAAAATTCGATGGGTGTTTTTGTGTGTTTCTTGTGTATGTGTGTGTTGGGACCTCGTTTTTGAGTATGTTAGGGAATTCCAAATGCTGATGTCTATGCCAGGGACCCAGTGTGAGTGCCCTGTTGTGAGTGTGATAGTGTGTGTGTGTGTGTGTGTGTGTGTGTTTGCGGGAAACCATTTTGTATGCCTGTAAGAAAAAGTGGATGGGTGTTTGTGTGTGTTTCTCGTGTATGTGTGTCTCGGGACAACGTTTTTGGGTATGTCAGGGCCGTTCCAAGTGGTGATGGCTCTGGAAGGAACAGTGTGAGTGCTGTGTTGTGAGTGTGACAGTGTGTGTGTGTGTGTGTGTGTGTGTGTGTTTGGGGGAACCCCACTGTGTCTGCCTGTAAGAAAATGTCAATGGGTGTTTGTGTGTGTTTCTTGTGTATGTGTGTTTGGGACCACGTATTTGAGTGTGTCAGGGCAGTTCCAAGTGTTCATGGCTCTGCTGCAGATCCAGTGTGAGTGCTGTGTTGTGAGGGTGACATTGTGTGTGTGTGTGCCTGTGTGTATGTGTTCCTTGAAACTATTTGTGTGTCTGTAAGAAAAAGTCGATGGGTGTTTGGTTGTGTTTCTTGTGTATGTGTGTGTCGGGACCACGTTTGTGTGTATATAAGGGTAGTTCCAAGTCATTCTGAGAGTTGTGTTGTGAGTGTGATAGTTTATGTGTGTGTTTATGTGTTTGTGGTAAACCATTATGCATGCCTGTAAATAAAGTCGATGGGTGTTTTTCTGTGTTTCTTGTGTATGTGTGTGTTGGGACCTCGTTTTTGAGTATGTTAGGGAATTCCAAATGTTGATGTCTATGCCGGGGACCCAGTGTGAGTGCAGTATTGTGAGTGTGATTGTGTGTGTGTGTGTGTGTGTGTCTTTGAAGGAAACCATTTTGTATGCCTGTGAGAAAAAGTCGATGGGTGTTTCTGTGTGTTTTTTCTGTATGTGTGTCTCGGGACAACGTTTTTGGGTATGTCAGGGCAGTTCCAAGTGGTGATGGCTCTGCAAGGAACAATGTGAGTGCTGTGTTGTGAGTGTGACAGTGTGTGTGTGTGTGTGTTTGGGGGAACCCCACTGTGTCTGCCTGTAAGGAAATGTCGATGGGTGTTTGTGTGTTACTTGTATATGTGTGTGTCAGGCCACGTTTGAGAGTATGTTAGGGCAGTTTCAAGTGTTGAGGGTTCTGCGGGAGACCCAGTGTGAGTGCTGTGTTGTGAGTGTCATCGTTTGTTTGTGTGTGTGTGTCTGTGTGTGTGTGTGGTTTGGGAACACCATTGTGTCTGCTTGTAAGAAAAGTCGATGGGTGTTTGTGTGTGTTTTTGTGTATGTGTGTGTCGGGACCACGTCTGTGTGTATATAAGGGTAGTTCCAAGTCATTCTGAGAGTTGTGTTGTGAGTGTGATAGTTTATGTGTGTGTTTATGTGTTTGTGGTAAACCATTATGCATGCCTGTAAATAAAGTCGATGGGTGTTTTTCTGTGTTTCTTGTGTATGTGTGTGTTGGGACCTCGTTTTTGAGTATGTTAGGGAATTCCAAATGTTGATGTCTATGCCGGGGACCCAGTGTGAGTGCAGTGTTGTGAGTGTGATTGTGTGTGTGTGTGTTTCTTTGAAGGAAACCAATTTGTATGCCTGTAAGAAAAAGTCGATGGGTGTTTCTGTCAGTTTCTTGTGTATGTGTGTCTCGGGACAACGTTTTTCGGTATGTCAGGGCAGTTCCAAGTGCTGATGGCTCTGCAAGGAACAGTGTGAGTGCTGTGTTGTGAGTGTGACAGTGTGTGTGTGTGTTTGGGGGAACCCCACTGTGTCTGCCTGTAAGGAAATGTCGATGGGTGTTTGTGTGTGTTTCTTGTGTATCTGTGTTTCGGGAGCACGTATGTGAGTGTGTCAGGGCAGTTCCAAGTGTTCATGGCTCTGCTGGAGATCCAGTGTGAGTGCTGTGTTGTGAGGGTGACATTGTGTGTGTGTGTGTGGTTGTGTGTGTTGCTGGAAACCATTTGTATGTCTGTAGAAAAAGTCGATGGGTGTTTGTGTGTGTTTCTTCTGTATGTGTGTTTCGAGACCACGTTTGTGAATATGTTAGGTCAGTTCCAAGTGTTGATAGCTCTGCTGGAGACCCAGTGTCAGTGCTGTGTTGTGAGTGTCACAGTGTGTGTGTGTGTGTCTGTGTGTGTTTCGAAACCCCACTGTGTATGCCTTTACGAAAAAGTCGATGGGTGTTTGATTGTGTTTCTTGCGTATGTGTGTGTCGGGACTACGTTTTTGAGTTTTAGGGCAGTTCGAAGTGTTGATGGTTATGCCGGAGACCCAATGTGAGTGCTGTGTTGAGAGTGTAACAGTTTGTGTGTGTGTGTCTGTGTGTGTGTTTCAGGGAAACCATTGTGTATGACTGTAAGAAAAAGTCGATGGATGTTTGTGTGTTACTTGTATATGTGTGTGTCGGGCCACGTTTGAGAGTATGTTAGGGCAGTTTCAAGTGTTGAGGGTTCTGCAGGAGACCCAGTGTGAGTGCTGTGTTGTGAGTGTCATAGTGTGTGTGTGTGTGTCTGTGTGTGTGTGTTTTGGGAACACCACTGTGTCTGCCTGTAAGAAAAGTCGATGGGTGTTTGTGTGTGTTTCTGTGTATGTGTGTGTCGGGACCACGTATTTGGGTATGTCAGGTCAGGTCCAAGTGTTCATGGCTCTGCTGGAGATCCAGTGTGAGTGCTGTGTTGTGAGGGTGACATTGTTTGTGTGTGTGCGTGTGTGTATGTGTTCCATGAAACTATTTGTATGTCTGTAAGAAAAAGTCGATGGGTGTTTGGTTGTGTTTCTTGTGTATGTGTGTGTCGGGACCACGTTTGTGTGTATATAAGGGTAGTTCCAAGTCATTCTGAGAGTTGTGTTGTGAGTGTGATACTTTATGTGTGTGTTTATGTGTTTGTGGTAAACCATTATGAATGCCTGTAAATAAAGTCGATGGATGTTTTTGTGTGTTTCTTGTGTATGTGTGTGTTGGGACCTCGTTTTTGAGTATGTTAGGGAATTCCAAATGTTGATGTCTATGCCGGGGACCCAGTGTGAGTGCTCTGTTGTGAGTGTGAATGTGTGTGTGTGTGTGTGTGTGTGTTTGCGAGAAACCATTTTGTATGCCTGTAAGAAAAAGTCGATGGGTGTTTCTGTGTGTTTCTGTGTATGTGTGTCTCGGGACAACGTTTTTGTGTATGTCAGGGCAGTTCCTTGTGGTGATGGCTCTGGAAGGAACAGTGTGAGTGCTGTGTTGTGAGTGTGACAGTGTGTGTGTGTGTGTGTGTGTGTTGGGGGGAACCCCACTGTGTCTGCCTGTAAGAAAATGTCAATGGGTGTTTGTGTGTGTTTCTTCTGTATGTGTGTTTGGGACCACGTATGTGAGTGTGTCAGGGCAGTTCCAAGTGTTCATGGCTCTGCTGGAGATCCAGTGTGAGTGCTGTGTTGTGAGGGTGACATTGTGTGTGTGTGTGCGTGTGTGTATGTGTTCCTTGAAACTATTTGTATGTTTGTAAGAAAAAGTCGATGGGTGTTTGGTTGTGTTTCTTGTGTATGTGTGTGTCGGGACCACGTTTGTGTGTATTTGAGGGTAGTTCCAAGTCATTCTGAGAGTTGTGTTGTGAGTGTGATAGTTTATGTGTGTGTTTATGTGTTTGTGGTAAACCATTATGCATTCCTGTAAATAAAGTCGATGGGTGTTTTTGTGTGTTTCTTGTGTATGTGTGTGTTGGGACCTCGTTTTTGAGTATGTTAGGGAATTCCAAATGTTGATGTCTATGCCGGGGACCCAGTGTGAGTGCAGTGCTGTGAGTGTGATTGTGTGTGTGTGTGTGTGTGTCTTTGAAGGAAACCATTTTGCATGCCTGTAAGAAAAAGTCGATGGGTGTTTCTGTGTGTTTCTAGTGTATGTGTGTCTCGGGACAACGTTTTTGGGTATGTCAGGGCAGTTCCAAGTGGTGATGGCTCTGCAAGGAACAGTGTGAGTGCTGTGTTGTGAGTGTGACAGTGTGTGTGTGTGTGTTTGGGGGAACCCCACTGTGTCTGCCTGTAAGCTAATGTCAATGGGTGTTTGTGTGTGTTTCTTGTGTATGTGTGTTTGTGACCACGTATGTGAGTGTGTCAGGGCAGTTCCCAGTGTTCATGGCTCTGCTGGAGATCCAGTGTGAGTGCTGTGTTGTGAGGGTGACATTGTGTGTGTGTGTGTGTGTGTGTGTGTGTTGCGGGAAACCATTTGTATGCCTGTAAGAAAAAGTCGATGGGTGTTTGTGTGTGTTTCTGTGTATGTGTGTTTCGGGACCACGTTCGTGAATATGTTAGGTCAGTTCCAAGTGTTGATGGCTCTGCTGGAGACCCAGTGTGAGTGCTGTGTTGTGAGTGTGACAGTGTGTGTGTGTGTGTCTGTGTGTGTTTCGAAACCCCACTGTGTATGCCTTTACGAAAAAGTTGATGGGTGTTTTGTTGTGTTTCTTGCGTATGTGTGCTTCGGGACCACGTTTTTTACTATGTTAGGGCAGTTCGAAGTGTTGATGGTTATGCCGGAGACCCAATGTGAGTGATGTGTTGAGAGTGTGACAGTTTGTGTGTGTGTGTCTGTGTGTGTGTTTCAGGGAAACCATTGTGTATGACTGTAAGAAAAAGTCGATGGATGTTTGTGTGTTACTTGTATATGTGTGTGTCGGGCCACGTTTGAGAGTATGTTAGGGCAGTTTCAAGTGTTGAGGGTTCTGCGGGAGACCCAGTGTGAGTGCTGTGTTGTGAGTGTCATCGTTTGTGTGTGTGTGTGTGTGTGTGTGTGTGTGGTTTGGGAACACCATTGTGTCTGCCTGTAAGAAAAGTCGATGGGTGTTTGTGTGTGTTTTTGTGTATGTGTGTGTCGGGACCACGTCTGTGTGTATATAAGGGTAGTTCCAAGTCATTCTGAGAGTTGTGTTGTGAGTGTGATAGTTTATGTGTGTGTTTATGTGTTTGTGGTAAACCATTATGCATGCCTGTAAATAAAGTCGATGGGTGTTTTTGTGTGTTTCTTGTGTATGTGTGTGTTGGGTCCTCGTTTTTGAGTATGTTAGGGAATTCCAAATGTTGATGTCTATGCCGGGGACCCAGTGTGAGTGCAGTGTTGTGAGTGTGATTGTGTGTGTGTGTGTTTCTTTGAAGGAAACCAATTTGTATGCCTGTAAGAAAAAGTCGATGGGTGTTTCTGTCAGTTTCTTGTGTATGTGTGTCTCGGGACAACGTTTTTCGGTATGTCAGGGCAGTTCCAAGTGGTGATGGCTCTGCAAGGAACAGTGTGAGTGCTGTGTTGTGAGTGTGACAGTGTGTGTGTGTGTTTGGGGGAACCGCACTGTGTCTGCCTGTAAGGAAATGTCGATGGGTGTTTGTGTGTGTTTCTTGTGTATCTGTGTTTCGGGAGCACGTATGTGAGTGTGTCAGGGCAGTTCCAAGTGTTCATGGCTCTGCTGGAGATCCAGGGTGAGTGCTGTGTTGTGAGGGTGACATTGTGTGTCTGTGTGTGTTTGTGTGTGTTGCTGGAAACCATTTGTATGTCTGTAGAAAAAGTCGATGGGTGTTTGTGTGTGTTTCTTCTGTATGTGTGTTTCGAGACCACGTTTGTGAATATGTTAGGTCAGTTCCAAGTGTTGATAGCTCTGCTGGAGACCCAGTGTCAGTGCTGTGTTGTGAGTGTCACAGTGTGTGTGTGTGTGTCTGTGTGTGTTTCGAAACCCCACTGTGTATGCCTTTACGAAAAAGTCGATGGGTGTTTGGTTGTGTTTCTTGCGTATGTGTGTGTCGGGACTACGTTTTTGAGTTTTAGGGCAGTTCGAAGTGTTGATGGTTATGCCGGAGACCCAATGTGAGTGCTGTGTTGAGAGTGTAACAGTTTGTGTGTGTGTGTCTGTGTGTGTGTTTCAGGGAAACCATTGTGTATGACTGTAAGAAAAAGTCGATGGATGTTTGTGTGTTACTTGTATATGTGTGTGTCGGGCCACGTTTGAGAGTATGTTAGGGCAGTTTCAAGTGTTGAGGGTTCTGCGGGAGACCCAGTGTGAGTGCTGTGTTGTGAGTGTCATAGTGTGTGTGTGTGTGTCTGTGTGTGTGTGTTTTGGGAACACCACTGTGTCTGCCTGTAAGAAAAGTCGATGGGTGTTTGTGTGTGTTGTTGTGTATGTGTGTGTCGGGACCACGTATTTGGGTATGTCAGGGCAGGTCCAAGTGTTCATGGCTCTGCTGGAGATCCAGTGTGAGTGCTGTGTTGTGAGGGTGACATTGTGTGTGTGTGTGCGTGTGTGTATGTGTTCCTTGAAACTATTTGTATGTCTGTAAGAAAAAGTCGATGGGTGTTTGGTTGTGTTTCTTGTGTATGTGTGTGTCGGGACCACGTTTGTGTGTATATAAGGGTAGTTCCAAGTCATTCTGAGAGTTGTGTTGTGAGTGTGATACTTTATGTGTGTGTTTATGTGTTTGTGGTAAACTATTATGAATGCCTGTAAATAAAGTCGATGGATGTTTTTGTGTGTTTCTTGTGTATGTGTGTGTTGGGACCTCGTTTTTGAGTATGTTAGGGAATTCCAAATGTTGATGTCTATGCCGGGGATCCAGTGTGAGTGCAGTGTTGTGAGTCTGATTGTGTGTGAGCGTGTGTGTCTTTGAAGGAAACCATTTTGTATGCCTGTAAGAAAAAGTCGATGGGTGTTTCTGTGTGTTTCTTGTGTATGTGTGTCTCGGGACAACGTTTTTCGGTATGTCAGGGCAGTTCCAAGTGGTGATGGCTCTGCAAGGAACAGTGTGAGTGCTGTGTTGTGAGTGTGACAGTGTGTGTGTGTGTGTGTTTGGGGGAACCCCACTGTGTCTGCCTGTAAGGAAATGTCGATGGGTGTTTGTGTGTGTTTCTTGTGTATCTGTGTTTCGGGAGCACGTATGTGAGTGTGTCAGGGCAGTTCTAAGTGTTCATGGCTCTGCTGGAGATCCAGTGTGAGTGCTGTGTTGTGAGGGTGACATTGTGTGTGTGTGTGTGTGTTGCGGGAAACCATTTGTATGCCTGTAAGAAAAAGTCGATGGGTGTTTGTGTGTGTTTCTTCTGTATGTGTGTTTCGGGACCACGTTTGTGAATATGTTAGGTCAGTTCCAAGTGTTGATGGCTCTGCTGGAGACCCAGTGTGAGTGCTGTGTTGTGAGTGTGACAGTGTGTGTGTGTGTGTGTCTGTGTGTGTTTCGAAACTCCACTGTGTATGCCTTTACGAACAAGTCGATGGGTGTTTGGTTGTGTTTTTTGCGTATGTGTGTGTCAGTACTACGTTTTTGAGTATGTTAGGGCAGTTCGAAGTGTTGATGGTAATGCCGGAGACCCAATGTGAGTGCTGTGTTGAGAGTGTGACAGTTTGTGTGTGTGTGTCTGTGTGTGTGTTTCAGGGAAACCATTGTGTATGACTGTCAGAAAAAGTTGATGCATGTTTGTGTGTTACTTGTATATGTGTGTGTCGGGCCACGTTTGAGAGTATGTTAGGGCAGTTTCAAGTGTTGAGGGTTCTGCGGGAGACCCAGTGTGAGTGCTGTGTTGTGAGTGTCATCGTGTGTGTGTGTGTGTCTGTGTGTGTGTGTTTTGGGAACACCACTGTGTCTGCCTGTAAGAAAAGTCGATGGGTGTTTGTGTGTGTTTCTGTGTATGTGTGTGTCGGGACCACGTCTGTGTGTATATAAGGGTAGTTCTAAGTCATTCTGAGAGTTGTGTTGTGAGTGTGATAGTTTATGTGTGTGTTTATGTGTTTGTGGTAAACCATTATGCATGCCTGTAAATAAAGTCGATGGGTGTTTTTCTGTGTTTCTTGTGTATGTGTGTGTTGGGACCTCGTTTTTGAGTATGTTAGGGAATTCCAAATGTTGATGTCTATGCCGGGGACCCAGTGTGAGTGCAGTGTTGTGAGTGTGATTGTGTGTGTGTGTGTGTGTGTCTTTGAAGGAAACCATTTTGTATGCCTGTAAGAAAAAGTCGATGGGTGTTTCTGTGTGTTTCTTGTGTATGTGTGTCTCGGGACAACGTTTTTGGGTATGTCAGGGCAGTTCCAAGTGGTGATGGCCCTGGAAGGAACAGTGTGAGTGCTGTGTTTTGAGTGTGACAGTGTGTGTGTGTGTGTTTGGGGGAACCCCACTGTGTCTGCCTGTAAGAAAATGTCAATGGGTGTTTGTGTGTGTTTCTTGTGTATGTGTGTGTGGGACCACGTATGTGAGTGTGTCAGGGCAGTTCCAAGTGTTCATGGCTCTGCTGGAGATCCAGTGTGAGTGCTGTGTTGTGAGGGTGACATTGTGTGTGTGTGTGCGTGTGTGTATGTGTTCCTTGAAACTATTTGTATGTCTGTAAGAAAAATTCGATGGGTGTTTGGTTGTGTTTCTTGTGTATGTGTGTGTCGGGACCACGTTTATGTGTATATAAGGGTAGTTCCAAGTCATTCTGAGAGTTGTGTTGTGAGTGTGATAGTTTATGTGTGTGTTTATGTGTTTGTGGTAAACCATTATGCATGCCTGTATATAAAGTCGATGGGTGTTTTTCTGTGTTTCTTGTGTATGTGTGTGTTGGGACCTCGTTTTTGAGTATGTTAGGGAATTCCAAATGTTGATGTCTATGCCGGGGACCCAGTGTGAGTGCAGTGTTGTGAGTGTGATTGTGTGTGTGTGTGTGTGTCTTTGAAGGAAACCATTTTGTATGCCTGTAAGAAAAAGTCGATGGGTGTTTCTGTGTGTTTCTTGTGTATGTGTGTCTCGGGACAACGTTTTTGGGTATGTCAGGGCAGTTCCAAGTGGTGATGGCTCTGCAAGGAACAGTGTGAGTGCTGTGTTGTGAGTGTGACAGTGTGTGTGTGTGTGTGTGTGTGTTTGGGGGAACCCCACTGTGTCTGCCTGTAAGAAAATGTCAATGGGTGTTTGTGTGTGTTTCTTGTGTATGTGTGTGTGGGACCACGTATGTGAGTGTGTCAGGGCAGTTCCAAGTGTTCATGGCTCTGCTGGAGATCCAGTGTGAGTGCTGTGTTGTGAGGGTGACATTGTGTGTGTGTGTGCGTGTGTGTATGTGTTCCTTTAAACTATTTGTATGTCTGTAAGAAAAATTCGATGGGTGTTTGGTTGTGTTTCTTGTGTATGTGTGTGTCGGGACCACGTTTATGTGTATATAAGGGTAGTTCCAAGTCATTCTGAGAGTTGTGTTGTGAGTGTGATAGTTTATGTGTGTGTTTATGTGTTTGTGGTAAACCATTATGCATGCCTGTATATAAGTCGATGGGTGTTTTTCTGTGTTTCTTGTGTATGTGTGTGTTGGGTCCTCGTTTTTGAGTATGTTAGCGAATTCCAAATGTAGATGTCTATGCCGGGGACCCAGTGTGAGTGCAGTGTTGTGAGTGTGATTGTGTGTGTGTGTGTGTGTGAGTCTTTGAAGGAAACCATTTTGTATGCCTGTGAGAAAAAGTCGATGGGTGTTTCTGTGTGTTTCTTGTGATTGTATGTCTCGGGACAACGTTTTTGGGTATGTCAGGGCAGTTCCAAGTGGTGATGGCTCTGCAAGGAACAGTGTGAGTGCTGTGTTGTGAGTGTGACAGTGTGTGTGTGTGTGTGTTTGGGGGAACCCCACTGTGTCTGCCTGTAAGGAAATGTCGTTGGGTGTTTGTGTGTGTTTCTTGTGTATCTGTGTTTCGGGAGCACGTATGTGCGTGTGTCAAGGCAGTTCCAAGTGTTCATGTCTCTGCTGGAGATCCAGTGTGAGTGCTGTGTTGTGAGGGTGACATTGTGTGTGTGTGTGTGTGTGTGTGTGTGTTGCTGGAAACCATTTGTATGCCTGTTAGAAAAAGTCGATGGGTGTTTGTGTGTGTTTCTTTTTATGTGTGTTTCGGGACCACGTTTGTGAATATGTTAGGTCAGTTCCAAGTGTTGATGGCTCTGCTGGAGACCCAGTGTGAGTGCTGTGTTGTGAGTGTGACAGTGTGTGTGTGTGTGTCTGTGTGTGTTTCGAAACCCCACTCTGTATGCCTTTACGAAAAAGTCGATGGGTGTTTGGTTGTGTTTCTTGCGTATGTGTGTGTCGGGACTACGTTTTTGAGTTTTAGGGCAGTTCGAAGTGTGTTATGCCGGAGACCCAATGTGAGTGCTGTGTTGAGAGTGTGACAGTTTGTGTGTGTGTGTCTGTGTGTGTGTTTCAGGGAAACCATTGTGTATGACTGTAAGAAAAAGTCGATGGATGTTTGTGTGTTACTTGTATATGTGTGTGTCGGGCCACGTTTGAGAGTATGTTAGGGCAGTTTCAAGTGTTGAGGGTTCTGCGGGAGACCCAGTGTGAGTGCTGTGTTCGGAGTGTCATAGTGTGTGTGTGTGTCTGTGTGTGTGTGTTTTGGGAACACCACTGTGTCTGCCTGTAAGAAAAGTCGATGGGTCTTTGTGTGTGTTTCTGTGTATGTGTGTGTCGGGACCACGTATTTGGGTATGTCAGGGCAGGTCCAAGTGTTCATGGCTCTGCTGGAGATCCAGTGTGAGTGCTGTGTTGTGAGGGTGACATTGTGTGTGTGTGTGCGTGTGTGTATGTGTTCCTTGAAACTATTTGTATGTCTGTAAGAAAAATTCGATGGGTGTTTGGTTGTGTTTCTTGTGTATGTGTGTGTCGGGACCACGTTTATGTGTATATAAGGGTAGTTCCAAGTCATTCTGAGAGTTGTCTTGTGAGTGTGATAGTTTATGTGTGTGTTTATGTGTTTGTGGTAAACCATTATGCATGCCTGTAAATAAAGTCGATGGGTGTTTTTCTGTGTTTCTTGTGTATGTGTGTGTTGGGACCTCGTTTTTGAGTATGTTAGGGAATTCCAAATGTTGATGTCTATGCCGGGGACCCAGTGTGAGTGCAGTGTTGTGAGTGTGATTGTGTGTGTGTGTATGTGAGTCTTTGAAGGAAACCATTTTGTATGCCTGTGAGAAAAAGTTGATGGTTGTTTCTGTGTGTTTCTTGTGATTGTATGTCTCGGGACAACGTTTTTGGGTATGTCAGGGCAGTTCCAAGTGGTGATGGCTCTGCAAGGAACAGTGTGAGTGCTGTGTTGAGTGTGTGACAGTGTGTGTGTGTGTGTGTTGGGGGAACCCCACTGTGTCTGCCTGTAAGAAAATGTCGTTGGGTGTTTGTGTGTGTTTCTTGTGTATCTGTGTTTCGGGAGCACGTATGTGAGTGTGTCAAGGCAGTTCCAAGTCTTCATGGCTCTGCTGGAGATCCAGTGTGAGTGCTGTGTTGTGAGGGTGACATTGTGTGTGTGTGTGTGTGTGTGTTGCTGGAAACCATTTGTATGCCTGTAAGAAAAAGTCGATGGGTGTTTGTGTGTGTTTCTTCTGTATGTGTGTTTCGGGACCACGTTTGTGAATATGTTAGGTCAGTTCCAAGTGTTGATGGCTCTGCTGGAGACGCAGTGTGAGTGCTGTGTTGTGAGTGTGACAGTGTGTGTGTGTGTGTCTGTGTGTGTTTCGAAACCCCACTGTGTATGCCTTTACGAAAAAGTCGATGGGTGTTTGGTTGTGTTTCTTGCGTATGTGTGTGTTGGGACTACGTTTTTGAGTTTTAGGGCAGTTCGAAGTGTGTTATGCCGGAGACCCAATGTGAGTGCTGTGTTGAGAGTGTGACAGTTTGTGTGTGTGTGTCTGTGTGTGTGTTTCAGGGAAACCATTGTGTATGACTGTAAGAAAAAGTCGATGGATGTTGGTGTGTTACTTGTATATGTGTGTGTCGGGCCACGTTTGAGATTATGTTAGGGCAGTTTCAAGTGTTGAGGGTTCTGCGGGAGACCCAGTGTGAGTGCTGTGTTGTGAGTGTCATCGTTTGTGTGTGTGTGTGTGTGTCTGTGTGTGTGTGTGGTTTGGGAACACCATTGTGTCTGCCTGTAAGAAAAGTCGATGGGTGTTTGTGTGTGTTTTTGTGTATGTGTGTGTCGGGACCACGTCTGTGTGTATATAAGGGTAGTTCCAAGTCATTCTGAGAGTTGTGTTGTGAGTGTGATAGTTTATGTGTGTGTTTATGTGTTTGTGGTAAACCATTATGCATGCCTGTAAATAAAGTCGATGGGTGTTTTTCTGTGTTTCTTGTGTATGTGTGTGTTGGGACCTCGTTTTTGAGTATGTTAGGGAATTCCAAATGTTGATGTCTATGCCGGGGACCCAGTGTGAGTGCAGTGTTGTGAGTGTGATTGTGTGTGTGTGTGTGTGTGTCTTTGAAGGAAACCATTTTGTATGCCTGTAAGAAAAAGTCGATGGATGTTTCTGTGTGTTTCTTGTGTATGTGTGTCTCGGGACAACGTAGTTGGGTATGTCAGGGCAGTTCCAAGTGGTGATGGCTCTGCAAGGAACAGTGTGAGTGCTGTGTGGTGAGTGTGACAGTGTGTGTGTGTGTATTTGGGGGAACCCCACTGTGTCTGCCTGTAAGAAAATGTCGTTGGGTGTTTGTGTGTGTTTCTTGTGTATCTGTGTTTCGGGAGCACGTATGTGAGTGTGTCAGGGCAGTTCCAAGTGTTCATGGCTCTGCTGCAGATCCAGTGTGAGTGCTGTGTTGTGAGGGTGACATTGTGTGTGTGTGTGTGTGTGTGTGTTGCTGGAAACCATTTGTATGCCTGTAAGAAAAAGTCGATGGGTGTTTGTGTGTGTTTCTGTGTATGTGTGTGTCGGGACCACGTATTTGGGTATGTCAGGGCAGTTCCAAGTGTTCATGGCTCTGCTGGAGATCCAGTGTGAGTGCTGTGTTGTGAGGGTGACATTGTGTGTATGTGTGCTTGTGTGTATGTGTTCCTTGAAACTATTTGTATGTCTGTAAGAAAAATTCGATGGGTGTTTGGTTGTTTTTCTTGTTTATGTGTGTGTCGGGACCACGTTTGTGTGTATATAAGGGTAGTTCCAACTCATTCTGAGAGTTGTGTTGTGAGTGTGATAGTTTATGTGTGTGTTTATGTGTTTGTGGTAAACCATTATGCATGCCTGTAAATAAAGACGATGGGTGTTTTTCTGTGTTTCTTGTGTATGTGTGTGTTGGGATCTCGTTTTTGAGTATGTTAGGGAATTCCAAATGCTGATGTCTATGCCAGGGACCCAGTTTGAGTGCTCTGTTGTGAGTGTGATAGTGTGTGTGTGTGTGTGTGTGTGTGTGTGTTTGCGGGAAACCATTTTGAATGCCTGTAAGAAAAACTCGATGGGTGTTTCTGTGTGTTTCTTGTGTATGTGTGTTTCGGGACAACGTTTTTGGGTATGTCAGGGCAGTTCCAAGTGGTGATGACTCTGCAAGGAACAGTGTGAGTGCTGTGTTGTGAGTGTGACAGTGTGTGTGTGTGTGTGTGTTTGGGGGAACCCCACTGTGTCTGCCTGTAAGAAAATGTCAATGGGTGTTTGAGTGTGTTTCTTGTGTATGTGTGTTTGGGACCACGTATGTGAGTGTGTCAGGGCAGTTCCAAGTGTTCATGGCTCTGCTTGAGATCCAGTGTGAGTGCTGTGTTGTGAGGGTGACATTGTGTGTGTGTGTGCGTGTGTGTATGTGTTCCTTGAAACTATTTGTATGTCTGTAAGAAAAAGTCGATGGGTGTTTGGTTGTGTTTCTTGTGTATGTGTGTGTCGGGACCACGTTTGTGTGTATATAAGGGTAGTTCCAAGTCATTCTGAGAGTTGTGTTGTGAGTGTGATAGTTTATGTGTGTGTTTATGTGTTTGTGGTAAACCATTATGCATGCCTGTAAATAAAGTCGATGGGTGTTTTTCTGTGTTTCTTGTGTATGTGTGTGTTGGGACCTCGTTTTTGAGTATGTTAGGGAATTCCAAATGTTGATGTCTATGCCGGGGACCCAGTGTGAGTGCAGTGTTGTGAGTGTGATTGTGTGTGTGTGTGTGTGTGTCTTTGAAGGAAACCATTTTGTATGCCTGTAAGAAAAAGTCGATGGGTGTTTCTGTGTGTTTCTTGTGTATGTGTGTCTCGGGACAACGTAGTTGGGTATGTCAGGGCAGTTCCCAGTGGTGATGGCTCTGCAAGGAACAGTGTGAGTGCTGTGTGGTGAGTGTGACAGTGTGTGTGTGTGTATTTGGGGGAACCCCACTGTGTCTGCCTGTAAGGAAATGTCGATGGGTGTTTGTGTGTGTTTCTTGTGTATCTGTGTTTCGTGAGCACGTATGTGAGTGTGTCAGGGCAGTTCCAAGTGTTCATGGCTCTGCTGGAGATCCAGTGTGAGTGCTGTGTTGTGAGGGTGACGTGTGTGTGTGTGTGTGTGTGTGTGTTTGTTGCGAGAAACCATTTGTATGCCTGTAAGAAAAAGTCGATGGGTGTTTGTGTGTGTTTCTTCTGTATGTGTGTTTCGGGACCACGTTTGTGAATATGTTAGGTCAGTTCCAAGTGTTGATGGCTCTGCTGGATACGCAGTGTGAGTGCTGTGTTGTGAGTGTGACAGTGTGTGTGTGTGTGTCTGTGTGTGTTTCGAAACCCCACTGTGTATGCCTTTACGAAAAAGTCGATGGGTGTTTGGTTGTGTTTCTTGCGTATGTGTGTGTCGGGACTACGTTTTTGAGTTTTAGAGCAGTTCGAAGTGTTGATGGTTATGCCGGAGACCCAATGTGAGTGCCATGTTGAGAGTGTGACAGTTTGTGTGTGTGTGTCTGTGTGTGTGTGTTCCAGGGAAACCATTGTGTATGACTTTAAGAAAAAGTCGATGGATGTTTGTGTGTTACATGTATATGTGTGTGTCGGACCACATTTGAGAGTATGTTAGGGCAGTTTCAAGTGTTGAGGGTTCTGCGGGAGACCTAGTGTGAGTGCTGTGTTGTGAGTGTCATAGTGTGTGTGTGTGTGTCTGTGTGTGTGTTTTGGGAACACCACTGTGTCTGCCTGTAAGAAAAGTCGATCGGTGTTTGTGTGTGTTTCTTTGTATGTGTGTGTCGGAACCACGTATTTGGGTATGTCAGGGCAGGTCCAAAGGTTCATGGCTCTGCTGGAGATCCAGTGTGAGTGGTGTGTTGTGAGGGTGACATTGTGTGTGTGTGTGTTTGTGTGTGTTTGGGGGAACCCCACTGTGTCTGCCTGTAAGAAAATGTCAATGGGTGTTTGTGTGTGTTTCTTTTGTATGTGTGTTTGGGACCACGTATGTGAGTGTGTCAGGGCAGTTCCAAGTGTTCATGGCTCTGCTTGAGATCCATTGTGACTGCTGTGTTGTGAGGGTGACATTGTGTGTGTGTGTGCGTGTGTGTATGTGTTCCTTGAAACTATTTGTATGTCTGTAAGAAAAAGTCGATGGGTGTTTGGTTGTGTTTCTTGTGTATGTGTGTGTCGGGACCACGTTTGTGTGTATATAAGGGTAGTTCCAAGTCATTCTGAGAGTTGTGTTGTGAGTGTGATAGTTTATGTGTGTGTTTATGTGTTTGTGGTAAACCATTATGCATGCCTGTAAATAAAGTCGATGGGTGTTTTTCTGTGTTTCCTGTGTATGTGTGTGTTGGGACCTCGTTTTTGAGTATGTTAGGGAATTCCAAATGTTGATGTCTATGCCGGGGACCCAGTGTGAGTGCAGTGTTGTGAGTGCGATTGTGTGTGTGTGTGTGTGTGTCTTTGAAGGAAACCATTTTGTATGCCTGTAAGAAAAAGTCGATGGGTGTTTCTGTGTGTTTCTTGTGTATGTGTGTCTCAGGACAACGTTTTTGGGTATGTCAGGGCAGTTCCAAGTGGTGATGGCTCTGCAAGGAACAGTGTGAGTGCTGTGTTGTGAGTGTGACAGTGTGTGTGTGTATGTTTGGGGGAACCCCACTGTGTCTGCCTGTAAGGAAATGTCGATGGTTGTTTGTGTGTGTTTCTTGTGTATGTGTGTTTGGGACCACGTATGTGAGTGTGTCAGGGCAGTTCCAAGTGTTCATGGCTCTACTGGAGATCCAGTGTGAGTGCTGTGTTGTGAGGGTGACATTGTGTGTGTGTGTGTGTGTTGCTGAAAACCATTTGTATGCCTGTAAGAAAAAGTCGATGGGTGTTTGTGTGTGTTTCTGTGTATGTGTGTGTCGGACCACGTATTTGGGTATGTCAGGGCAGGTCCAAGTGTTCATGGCTCTGCTGGAGATCCAGTGTGAGTGCTGTGTTGTGAAGGTGACATTGTGTGTGTGTTCGTGTGTGTATGTGTTCCTTGAAACTATTTGTATGTCTGTAAGAAAAAGTCAATGGGTGTTTGGTTGTGTTTCTTGTGTATGTGTGTGTCGGGACTACGTTTGTGTGTATATAAGGGTAGTTCCAAGTCATTCTGAGAGTTGTGTTGTGAGTGTGATAGTTTATGTGTGTGTTTATGTGTTTGTGGTAAACCATTATGCATGCCTGTAAATAAAGACGATGGGTGTTTTTCTGTGTTTCTTGTGTATGTGTGTGTTTGGACCTCGTTTTTGAGTATGTTAGGGAATTCCAAATGCTGATGTCTATGCCAGGGACCCAGTGTGAGTGCTCTGTTGTGAGTGTGATAGTGTGTGTGTGTGTGTGTGTGTGTGTTTGTGGGAAACCATTTTGTATGCCTGTAAGAAAAAGTCGATGGGTGTTTCGGTGTGTTTCTTGTGTATGTGTGTCTCGGGACAACGTATTTGGGTATGTCAGGGCAGTTCCAAGTGGTGATGGCTCTGCAAGGAACAGTGTGAGTGCTGTGTTGTGAGTGTGACAGTGTGTGTGTGTGTGTGTGTGTTTGGGGAACCCCACTGTGTCTGCCTGTAAGAAAATGTCAATGGGTGTTTGTGTGTGTTTCTTGTGTATGTGTGTTTGGGACCACGTATGTGAGTGTGTCAGGGCAGTTCCAAGTGTTCATGGCTCTGCTGGAGATCCAGTGTGAGTGCTGTGTTGTGAGGGTGACATTGTGTGTGTGTGTGCGTGTGTGTACGTGTTCCTTGAAACTATTTGTATGTCTGTAAGAAAAATTCGATGTGTGTTTGGTTGTGTTTCTTGTGTATGTGTGTGTCGGGACCACGTTTGTGTGTATATAAGGGTAGTTCCAAGTCATTCTGAGAGTTGTGTTGAGTGTGATAGTTTATGTGTGTGTTTATGTGTTTGTGGTAAACCATTATGCATGCCTGTAAACAACGTCGATGGGTGTTTTTCTGTGTTTCTTGTGTATGTGTGTGTTGGGACCTCGTTTTTGAGTATGTTAGGGAATTCCAAATGTTGATGTCTATGCCGGGGACCCAGTGTGAGTGCAGTGTTGTGAGTGTGATTGTGTGTGTGTGTGTGTGTCTTTGAAGGAAACCATTTTGTATGCCTGTAAGAAAAAGTCGATGGGTGTTTCTGTGTGTTTCTTGTGTATGTTTGTCTCGGGACAACGTTTTTGGGTATGTCAGGGCAGTTCCAAGTGGTCATGGCTCTGCAAGGAACAGTGTGAGTGCTGTGTTGTGAGTGTGACAGTGTGTGTGTGTGTGTGTATTGCGGGAAACCATTTGTATGCCTGTAAGAAAAAGTCGATGGGTGTTTGTGTGTGTTTCTTCTGTATGTGTGTTTCGGGACCACGTTTGTGAATATGTTAGGTCAGTTCCAAGTGTTGATGGCTCTGCTGGAGACCCAGTGTGAGTGCTGTGTTGTGAGTGTGACAGTGTGTGTGTGTGTCTGTGTGTGTTTCGAAACCCCACTGTGTATGCCTTTACGAAAAAGTCGATGGGTGTTTGGTTGTGTTTCTTGCGTATGTGTGTGTCGGGACTACGTTTTTGAGTTTTAGGGCAGTTCGAAGTGTTGATGGTTATGCCGGAGACCCAATGTGAGTGCTGTGTTGAGAGTGTGACAGTTTGTGTGTGTGTGTCTGTGTGTGTGTTTCAGGGAAACCATTGTGTATGACTGTAAGAAAAAGTCGATGGATGTTTGTGTGTTACTTGTATATGTGTGTGTCGGGCCACGTTTGAGAGTATGTTAGGGCAGTTTCAAGTGTTGAGGGTTCTGCGGGAGACCCAGTGTGAGTGCTGTGTTGTGAGTGTCATCGTTTGTGTGTGTGTGTGTGTGTGTGTGTGTGTGGTTTGGGAACACCATTGTGTCTGCCTGTAAGAAAAGTCGATGGGTGTTTGTGTGTGTTTTTGTGTATGTGTGTGTCGGGACCACGTCTGTGTGTATATAAGGGTAGTTCCAAGTCATTCTGAGAGTTGTGTTGTGAGTGTGATAGTTTATGTGTGTGTTTATGTGTTTGTGGTAAACCATTATGCATGCCTGTAAATAAAGTCGATGGGTGTTTTTGTGTGTTTCTTGTGTATGTGTGTGTTGGGTCCTCGTTTTTGAGTATGTTAGGGAATTCCAAATGTTGATGTCTATGCCGGGGACCCAGTGTGAGTGCAGTGTTGTGAGTGTGATTGTGTGTGTGTGTGTTTCTTTGAAGGAAACCAATTTGTATGCCTGTAAGAAAAAGTCGATGGGTGTTTCTGTCAGTTTCTTGTGTATGTGTGTCTCGGGACAACGTTTTTCGGTATGTCAGGGCAGTTCCAAGTGGTGATGGCTCTGCAAGGAACAGTGTGAGTGCTGTGTTGTGAGTGTGACAGTGTGTGTGTGTGTTTGGGGGAACCGCACTGTGTCTGCCTGTAAGGAAATGTCGATGGGTGTTTGTGTGTGTTTCTTGTGTATCTGTGTTTCGGGAGCACGTATGTGAGTGTGTCAGGGCAGTTCCAAGTGTTCATGGCTCTGCTGGAGATCCAGGGTGAGTGCTGTGTTGTGAGGGTGACATTGTGTGTGTGTGTGTGTTTGTGTGTGTTGCTGGAAACCATTTGTATGTCTGTAGAAAAAGTCGATGGGTGTTTGTGTGTGTTTCTTCTGTATGTGTGTTTCGAGACCACGTTTGTGAATATGTTAGGTCAGTTCCAAGTGTTGATAGCTCTGCTGGAGACCCAGTGTCAGTGCTGTGTTGTGAGTGTCACAGTGTGTGTGTGTGTGTCTGTGTGTGTTTCGAAACCCCACTGTGTATGCCTTTACGAAAAAGTCGATGGGTGTTTGGTTGTGTTTCTTGCGTATGTGTGTGTCGGGACTACGTTTTTGAGTTTTAGGGCAGTTCGAAGTGTTGATGGTTATGCCGGAGACCCAATGTGAGTGCTGTGTTGAGAGTGTAACAGTTTGTGTGTGTGTGTCTGTGTGTGTGTTTCAGGGAAACCATTGTGTATGACTGTAAGAAAAAGTCGATGGATGTTTGTGTGTTACTTGTATATGTGTGTGTCGGGCCACGTTTGAGAGTATGTTAGGGCAGTTTCAAGTGTTGAGGGTTCTGCGGGAGACCCAGTGTGAGTGCTGTGTTGTGAGTGTCATAGTGTGTGTGTGTGTGTCTGTGTGTGTGTGTTTTGGGAACACCACTGTGTCTGCCTGTAAGAAAAGTCGATGGGTGTTTGTGTGTGTTGTTGTGTATGTGTGTGTCGGGACCACGTATTTGGGTATGTCAGGGCAGGTCCAAGTGTTCATGGCTCTGCTGGAGATCCAGTGTGAGTGCTGTGTTGTGAGGGTGACATTGTGTGTGTGTGTGCGTGTGTGTATGTGTTCCTTGAAACTATTTGTATGTCTGTAAGAAAAAGTCGATGGGTGTTTGGTTGTGTTTCTTGTGTATGTGTGTGTCGGGACCACGTTTGTGTGTATATAAGGGTAGTTCCAAGTCATTCTGAGAGTTGTGTTGTGAGTGTGATACTTTATGTGTGTGTTTATGTGTTTGTGGTAAACTATTATGAATGCCTGTAAATAAAGTCGATGGATGTTTTTGTGTGTTTCTTGTGTATGTGTGTGTTGGGACCTCGTTTTTGAGTATGTTAGGGAATTCCAAATGTTGATGTCTATGCCGGGGATCCAGTGTGAGTGCAGTGTTGTGAGTCTGATTGTGTGTGAGCGTGTGTGTCTTTGAAGGAAACCATTTTGTATGCCTGTAAGAAAAAGTCGATGGGTGTTTCTGTGTGTTTCTTGTGTATGTGTGTCTCGGGACAACGTTTTTCGGTATGTCAGGGCAGTTCCAAGTGGTGATGGCTCTGCAAGGAACAGTGTGAGTGCTGTGTTGTGAGTGTGACAGTGTGTGTGTGTGTGTGTTTGGGGGAACCCCACTGTGTCTGCCTGTAAGGAAATGTCGATGGGTGTTTGTGTGTGTTTCTTGTGTATCTGTGTTTCGGGAGCACGTATGTGAGTGTGTCAGGGCAGTTCTAAGTGTTCATGGCTCTGCTGGAGATCCAGTGTGAGTGCTGTGTTGTGAGGGTGACATTGTGTGTGTGTGTGTGTGTTGCGGGAAACCATTTGTATGCCTGTAAGAAAAAGTCGATGGGTGTTTGTGTGTGTTTCTTCTGTATGTGTGTTTCGGGACCACGTTTGTGAATATGTTAGGTCAGTTCCAAGTGTTGATGGCTCTGCTGGAGACCCAGTGTGAGTGCTGTGTTGTGAGTGTGACAGTGTGTGTGTGTGTGTGTCTGTGTGTGTTTCGAAACTCCACTGTGTATGCCTTTACGAACAAGTCGATGGGTGTTTGGTTGTGTTTTTTGCGTATGTGTGTGTCAGTACTACGTTTTTGAGTATGTTAGGGCAGTTCGAAGTGTTGATGGTAATGCCGGAGACCCAATGTGAGTGCTGTGTTGAGAGTGTGACAGTTTGTGTGTGTGTGTCTGTGTGTGTGTTTCAGGGAAACCATTGTGTATGACTGTCAGAAAAAGTCGATGCATGTTTGTGTGTTACTTGTATATGTGTGTGTCGGGCCACGTTTGAGAGTATGTTAGGGCAGTTTCAAGTGTTGAGGGTTCTGCGGGAGACCCAGTGTGAGTGCTGTGTTGTGAGTGTCATCGTGTGTGTGTGTGTGTCTGTGTGTGTGTGTTTTGGGAACACCACTGTGTCTGCCTGTAAGAAAAGTCGATGGGTGTTTGTGTGTGTTTCTGTGTATGTGTGTGTCGGGACCACGTCTGTGTGTATATAAGGGTAGTTCTAAGTCATTCTGAGAGTTGTGTTGTGAGTGTGATAGTTTATGTGTGTGTTTATGTGTTTGTGGTAAACCATTATGCATGCCTGTAAATAAAGTCGATGGGTGTTTTTCTGTGTTTCTTGTGTATGTGTGTGTTGGGACCTCGTTTTTGAGTATGTTAGGGAATTCCAAATGTTGATGTCTATGCCGGGGACCCAGTGTGAGTGCAGTGTTGTGAGTGTGATTGTGTGTGTGTGTGTGTGTGTCTTTGAAGGAAACCATTTTGTATGCCTGTAAGAAAAAGTCGATGGGTGTTTCTGTGTGTTTCTTGTGTATGTGTGTCTCGGGACAACGTTTTTGGGTATGTCAGGGCAGTTCCAAGTGGTGATGGCCCTGGAAGGAACAGTGTGAGTGCTGTGTTTTGAGTGTGACAGTGTGTGTGTGTGTGTGTGTGTGTGTGTGTGTGTGTTTGGGGGAACCCCACTGTGTCTGCCTGTAAGAAAATGTCAATGGGTGTTTGTGTGTGTTTCTTGTGTATGTGTGTTTGGGAGCACGTATGTGAGTGTGTCAGGGCAGTTCCAAGTGTTCATGGCTCTGCTGGAGATCCAGTGTGAGTGCTGTGTTGTGAGGGTGACATTGTGTGTGTGTGTGTGTGTGTGTTGCTGGAAACCATTTGTATGCCTGTAACAAAAAGTCGATGGGTGTTTGTGTGTGTTTCTTCTGTATGTGTGTTTCGGGACCACGTTTGTGAATATGTTAGGTCAGTTCCAAGTGTTGATGGCTCTGCTGGAGACCCAGTATGAGTGCTGTGTTGTGAGTGTGACAGTGTGTGTGTGTTTGTCTGTGTGTGTTTCGAAACCCCACTCTGTATGCCTTTACGAAAAAGTCGATGGGTGTTTGGTTGTGTTTCTTGCGTATGTTTGTGTCGGGACTACGTTTTTGAGTTTGAGGGCAGTTCGAAGTGTTCATGGTTATGCCGGAGACCCAATGTGAGTGCTGTGTTGAGAGTGTGACAGTTTGTGTGTGTGTGTCTGTGTGTGTGTTTCAGGGAAACCATTGTGTATGACTGTAAGAAAAAGTCGATGGATGTTTGTGTGTTACTTGGATATGTGTGTGTCGGGCCACGTTTGAGAGTATGTTAGGGCAGTTTCAAGTGTTGAGGGTTCTGCGGGAGACCTAGTGTGAGTGCTGTGTTGTGAGTGTCATAGTGTGTGTGTGTGTGTCTGTGTGTGTGTGATTTGGGAACACCACTGTGTCTGCCTGTAAGAAAAGTCGATGGGTGTTTGTGTGTGTTTCTGTGTATGTGTGTGTCGGGACCACGTATTTGGGTATGTCAGGGCAGGTCCAAGTGTTCATGGCTCTGCTGGAGATCCAGTGTGAGTGCTGTGTTGTGAGGGTGACATTGTGTGTGTGTGTGCGTGTGTGTATGTGTTCCTTGAAACTATTTTTTTGTCTGTAAGAAAAAGTCGATGGGTGTTTGGTTGTGTTTCTTGTGTATGTGTGTGTCGGGACCACGTTTGTGTGTATATAAGGGTAGTTCCAAGTCATTCTGAGAGTTGTGTTGTGAGTGTGATAGTTTATGTGTGTGTTTATGTGTTTGTGGTAAACCATTATGCATGCTTGTAAATAAAGTCCATGGATGTTTTTCTGTGTTTCTTGTGTATGTGTGTGTTGGGACCTCGTTTTTGAGTATGTTGGGGAATTCCAAATGCTGATGTCTATGCCAGGGACCCAGTGTGAGTGCTCTGTTGTGAGTGTGATAGTGTGTGTGTGTGTGTGTGTGTGTGTTTGCGGGAAACCATTTTGTATGCCTGTAAGAAAAAGTCGATGGGTGTTTCTGTGTGTTTCTTGTGTATGTGTGTCTCGGACAACGTTTTTGGGTATGTCAAGGCAGTTCCAAGTGGTGATGGCTCCGGAAAGAACAGTGTGAGTGCTGTGTTGTAAGTGTGACAGTGTGTGTGTGTGTGTGTGTGTGTTTGGGGGAACCCCACTGTAACTGCCTGTAAGAAAATGTCAATGGGTGTTTGTGTGTGTTTCTTGTGTATGTGTGTTTGGGACCACGTATGTGAGTGTGTCAGGGCAGTTCCAAGTGTTCATGGCTCTGCTGGAGATCCAGTGTGAGTGCTGTGTTGTGAGGGTGACATTGTGTGTGTGTGTGCGTGTGTGTATGTGTTCCTTGAAACTATTTGTATGTCTGTAAGAAAAATTCGATGTGTGTTTGGTTGTGTTTCTTGTGTATGTGTGTGTCGGGACCACGTTTGTGTGTATATAAGGGTAGTTCCAAGTCATTCTGAGAGTTGTGTTGTGAGTGTGATGGTTTATGTGTGTGTTTATGTGTTTGTGGTAAACCATTATGCATGCCTGTAAATAAAGTCGATGGGTGTTTTTCTGTGTTTCTTGTGTATGTGTGTGTTGGGACCTCGTTTTTGAGTATGTTAGGGAATTCCAAATGTTGATGTCTATGCCGGGGACCCAGTGTGAGTGCAGTGTTGTGAGTGTGATTGTGTGTGTGTGTGTGTCTTTGAAGGAAACCATTTTGTATGCCTGTAAGAAAAATCGATGGGTGTTTCTGTGTGTTTCTTGTGTATGTGTGTCTCGGGACAACGTTTTTGGGTATGTCAGGGCAGTTCCAAGTGGTGATGGCTCTGCAAGGAACAGTGTGAGTGCTGTGTTGTGAGTGTGACAGTGTGTGTGTGTGTGTGTGTGTTTGGGGGAACCCCACTGTGTCTGCCTGTAAGAAAATGTCGATGGGTGTTTGTGTGTGTTTCTTGTGTATGTGTGTTTGGGACCACGTATGTGAGTGTGTCAGGGCAGTTCCAAGTGTTCATGGCTCTGCTGGAGATCCAGTGTGAGTGCTGTGTTGTGAGGGTGACATTGTGTGTGTGTGTCTGTGTGTGTTGCTGGAAACCTTTTGTATGCCTGTAAGAAAAAGTCGATGGGTGTTTGTGTGTGTTTCTTCTGTATGTGTGTTTCGGGACCACGTTTGTGAATATGTTAGGTCAGTTCCAAGTGTTGATGGCTCTGCTGGAGACCCACTGTGAGTGCTGTGTTGTGAGTGTGACAGTGTGTGTGTGTGTGTCTGTGTGTGTTTCGAAACCCCACTGTGTATGCCTTTACGAAAAAGTCGATGGGTGTTTGGTTGTGTTTCTTGCGTATGTGTGTGTCGGGACTACGTTTTTGAGTTTTAGGGCAGTTCGAAGTGTTGATGGTTATGCCGGAGACCCAATGTGAGTGCTGTGTTGAGAGTGTGACAGTTTGTGTGTGTGTGTCTGTGTGCGTGTTTCAGGGAACCCATTGTGTATGACTGTAAGAAAAAGTCGATGGATGTTTGTGTGTTACTTGTATATATGTGTGTCGGGCCACGTTGGAGAGTATGTTAGGGCAGTTCCAAGTGTTGAGGGTTCTGCAGGAGACCCAGTATGAGTGCTGTGTTGTGAGTGTCATAGTGTGTGTGTGTGTCTGTGTGTGTGTGTTTTGGGAACACCACTGTCTCTGCCTGTAAGAAAAGTCGAAGGGTGTTTGTGTGTGTTTCTGTGTATGTGTGTGTCGGGACCACGTATTTGGGTATGTCAGGGCAGGTCCAAGTGTTCATGGCTCTGCTGGAGATCCAGTGTGAGTGCTGTGTTGTGAGGGTGACATTGTGTGTGTGTGTGCGTGTGTGTATGTGTTCCTTGAAACTATTTGTATGTCTGTAAGAAAAAGTCGATGGGTGTTTGGTTGTGTTTCTTGTGTATGTGTGTGTCGGGACCACGTTTGTGTGTATATAAGGGTAGTTCCAAGTCATTCTGAGAGTTGTGTTGTGAGTGTGATAGTTTATGTGTGTGTTTATGTGTTTGTGGTAAACCATTATGCATGCCTGTAAATAAAGTCGATGGGTGTTTTTCTGTGTTTCTTGTGTATGTGTGTGTCGGGACCACGTTTGTGTGTATATAAGGGTAGTTCCAAGTCATTCTGAGAGTTGTGTTGTGAGTGTGATAGTTTATGTGTGTGTTTATGTGTTTGTGGTAAACCATTATGCATGCCTGTAAATAAAGTCGATGGGTGTTTTTCTGTGTTTCTTGTGTATGTGTGTGTTGGGACCTCGTTTTTGAGTATGTTAGGGAATTCCAAATGCTGATGTCTATGCCAGGGACCCAGGGTGAGTGCTCTGTTGTGAGTGTGATAGTGTGTGTGTGTGTGTGTGTTTGTGTGTGTGTGTGTGTTTGCGGGAAACCATTTTGTATGCCTGTAAGAAAAAGTCGATGGGTGTTTCTGTGTGTTTCTTGTGTAGGTGTGTCTCGGGACAACGTTTTTGGGTATGTCAGGGCAGTTCCAAGTGGTGATGGCTCTGGAAGGAACAGTGTGAGTGCTGTGTTGTGAGTGTGACAGTGTGTGTGTGTGTGTTTGGGGGAACCCCACTGTGTCTGCCTGTAAGGAAATGTCGATGGGTGTTTGTGTGTGTTTCTTGTGTATCTGTGTTTCGTGAGCACGTATGTGAGTGTGTCAGGGCAGTTCCAAGTGTTCATGGCTCTGCTGGAGATCCAGTGTGAGTGGTGTGTTGTGAGGGTGACATTGTGTGTGTGTGTGCGTGTGTGTATGTGTTCCTTGAAACTATTTGTATGTCTGTAAGAAAAAGTTGATGGGTGTTTGGTTGTGTTTCTTGTGTATGTGTGTGTCGGGACCACGTTTTTGTGTATATAAGGGTAGTTCCAAGTCATTCTGAGAGTTGTGTTGTGAGTGTGATAGTTTATGTGTGTGTTTATGTGTTTGTGGTAAACCATTATGCATGCCTGTATATAAAGTCGATGGGTGTTTTTCTGTGTTTCTTGTGTATGTGTGTGTTGGGACCTCGTTTTTGAGTATGTTAGGGAATTCCAAATGTTGATGTCTATGCCGGGGACCCAGTGTGAGTGCAGTGTTCTGAGTGTGATTGTGTGTGTGTGTGTGTGTGTCTTTGAAGGAAACCATTTTGTATGCCTGTGAGAAAAAGTCGATGGGTGTTTCTGTGTGTTTCTTGTGTATGTGTGTCTCGGGACAACGTTTTTCGGTATGTCAGGGCAGTTCCAAGTGGTGATGGCTCTGCAAGGAACAGTGTGAGTGCTGAGTTGTGAGTGTGACAGTGTGTGTGTGTGTGTTTGGGGGAACCCCACTGTGTCTGCCTGTAAGGAAATGTCGATGGGTGTTTGTGTGTGTTTCTTGTGTATCTGTGTTTCGTGAGCACGTATGTGAGTGTGTCAGGGCAGTTCCAAGTGTTCATGGCTCTGCTGGAGATCCAGTGTGAGTGCTGTGTTGTGAGGGTGACATTGTGTGTGTGTGTGTGTGTGTTGCTGGAAACCATTTGTATGCCTGTAAGAAAAAGTTGATGGGTGTTTGTGTGTGTTTCTTCTGTATGTGTGTTTCGGGACCACGTTTGTGAATATGTTAGGTCAGTTCCAAGTGTTGATGGCTCTGCTGGAGACCCAGTGTGAGTGCTGTGTTGTGAGTGTGACAGTGTGTGTGTGTCTGTGTGTGTTTCGAAACCCCACTGTGTATGCCTTTACGAAAAAGTCGATGGGTGTTTGGTTGTGTTTCTTGCGTATGTGTGTGTCGGGACTACGTTTTTGAGTTTTAGGGCAATTCGAAGTGTTGATGGTTATGCCGGAGACCCAATGTGAGTGCTGTGTTGAGAGTGTGACAGTTTGTGTGTGTGTGTCTGTGTGTGTGTTTCAGGGAAACCATTGTGTATGACTGTAAGAAAAAGTCGATGGATGTTTGTGTGTTACTTGTATATGTGTGTGTCGGGCCACGTTTGAGAGTATGTTAGGGCAGTTTCAAGTGTTGAGGGTTGTGCGGGAGACCCAGTGTGAGTGCTGTGTTGTGAGTGTCATAGTGTGTGTGTGTGTGTGTCTGTGTGTGTGTGTTTTGGGAACACCACTGTGTCTGCCTGTAAGAAAAGTCGATGGGGGTTTGTGTGTGTTTCTGTGTATGTGTGTGTCGGGACCACGTATTTGGGTATGTCAGGGCAGGTCCAAGTGTTCATGGCTCTGCTGGAGATCCAGTGTGAGTGCTGAGTTGTGAGGGTGACATTGTGTGTGTGTGTGCGTGTGTGTATGTGTTCCTTGAAACTATTTGTTTGTCTGTAAGAAAAAGTGGATGGGTGTTTGGTTGTGTTTCTTGTGTATGTGTGTGTCGGGACCACGTTTGTGTGTATATAAGGGTAGTTCCAAGTCATTCTGAGAGTTGTGTTGTGAGTGTGATAGTTTATGTGTGTGTTTATGTGTTTGTGGTAAACCATTATGCATGCCTGTAAATAAAGTCGATGGGTGTTTTTCTGTGTTTCTTGTGTATGTGTGTGTTGGGACCTCGTTTTTGAGTATGTTAGGGAATTCCAAATGCTGATGTCTATGCCAGGGACCCAGGGTGAGTGCTCTGTTGTGAGTGTGATAGTGTGTGTGTGTGTGTTTGGGGGAACCCCACTGTGTCTGCCTGTAAGGAAATGTCGATGGGTGTTTGTGTGTGTTTCTTGTGTATCTGTGTTTCGTGAGCACGTATGTGAGTGTGTCAGGGCAGTTCCAAGTGTTCATGGCTCTGCTGGAGATCCAGTGTGAGTGGTGTGTTGTGAGGGTGACATTGTGTGTGTGTGTGCGTGTGTGTATGTGTTCCTTGAAACTATTTGTATGTCTGTAAGAAAAAGTTGATGGGTGTTTGGTTGTGTTTCTTGTGTATGTGTGTGTCGGGACCACGTTTGTGTGTATATAAGGGTAGTTCCAAGTCATTCTGAGAGTTGTGTTGTGAGTTTGATAGTTTATGTGTGTGTTTATGTGTTTGTGGTAAACCATTATGCATGCCTGTATATAAAGTCGATGGGTGTTTTTCTGTGTTTCTTGTGTATGTGTGTGTTGGGACCTCGTTTTTGAGTATGTTAGGGAATTCCAAATGTTGATGTCTATGCCGGGGACCCAGTGTGAGTGCAGTGTTCTGAGTGTGATTGTGTGTGTGTGTGTGTGTGTCTTTGAAGGAAACCATTTTGTATGCCTGTGAGAAAAAGTCGATGGGTGTTTCTGTGTGTTTCTTGTGTATGTGTGTCTCGGGACAACGTTTTTCGGTATGTCAGGGCAGTTCCAAGTGGTGATGGCTCTGCAAGGAACAGTGTGAGTGCTGAGTTGTGAGTGTGACAGTGTGTGTGTGTGTGTTTGGGGGAACCCCACTGTGTCTGCCTGTAAGGAAATGTCGATGGGTGTTTGTGTGTGTTTCTTGTGTATCTGTGTTTCGTGAGCACGTATGTGAGTGTGTCAGGGCAGTTCCAAGTGTTCATGGCTCTGCTGGAGATCCAGTGTGAGTGCTGTGTTGTGAGGGTGACATTGTGTGTGTGTGTGTGTGTGTGTGTGTTGCTGGAAACCATTTGTACGCCTGTAAGAAAAAGTTGATGGGTGTTTGTGTGTGTTTCTTCTGTATGTGTGTTTCGGGACCACGTTTGTGAATATGTTAGGTCAGTTCCAAGTGTTGATGGCTCTGCTGGAGACCCAGTGTGAGTGCTGTGTTGTGAGTGTGACAGTGTGTGTGTGTGTGTCTGTGTGTGTTTCGAAACCCCACTGTGTATGCCTTTACGAAAAAGTCGATGGGTGTTTGGTTGTGTTTCTTGCGTATGTGTGTGTCGGGACTACGTTTTTGAGTTTTAGGGCAATTCAAAGTGTTGATGGTTATGCCGGAGACCCAATGTGAGTGCTGTGTTGAGAGTGTGACAGTTTGTGTGTGTGTGTCTGTGTGTGTGTTTCAGGGAAACCATTGTGTATGACTGTAAGAAAAAGTCGATGGATGTTTGTGTGTTACTTGTATATGTGTGTGTCGGGCCACGTTTGAGAGTATGTTAGGGCATTTTCAAGTGTTGAGGGTTCTGCGGGAGACCCAGTGTGAGTGCTGTGTTGTGAGTGTCATAGTGTGTGTGTGTGTGTGTCTGTGTGTGTGTGTTTTGGGAACACCACTGTGTCTGCCTGTAAGAAAAGTCGATGGGTGTTTGTGTGTGTTTCTGTGTATGTGTGTGTCGGGACCACGTATTTGGGTATGTCAGGGCAGGTCCAAGTGTTCATGGCTCTGCTGGAGATCCAGTGTGAGTGCTGAGTTGTGAGGGTGACATTGTGTGTGTGTGTGCGTGTGTGTATGTGTTCCTTGAAACTATTTGTTTGTCTGTAAGAAAAAGTGGATGGGTGTTTGGTTGTGTTTCTTGTGTATGTGTGTGTCGGGACCACGTTTGTGTGTATATAAGGGTAGTTCCAAGTCATTCTGAGAGTTGTGTTGTGAGTGTGATAGTTTATGTGTGTGTTTATGTGTTTGT